>NC_049903.1:23911328-24254033 GCF_001411555.2 Juglans regia
TTGGTTGGAGGAAGAGACTTTGGTAGGTGTTGGAGAAGAGTTGACACAATAGTGGTAATTTAAGAGATCTTGGCTTGGAGTTTTTGATGAGTTGATCGAAGTGTGCAGTTGAAGTGGGTTACTCAATGAAGCATGGTTGGGAATAGTTATTGTGATTATCTTCAGGAATTAATTGTGACTTGAGGTCACCTAGGAATTTAAATTTTTGAGGTTATACTTTCTTTTGGAAATTGAGCATTCACTTGGTTGAATTAAGGACATTGTTATTTAACCGGAAGAGAGATTGTTGGGACATCATGTATGGTGTATGATAAGATCTTCGAAGTTGAACCTTAGGTATCAACAGTGGATAAGATGATCAAGTATGCGGTTAATAAAGTATTAGGATCCTTGGGTGCTTTGCAATGACTTTTGGTGGATTGAAGATTGAGCAGTATGGTTTGCCTTGAGGTTTAATAGTGATGTACTATTGAAGGAACTAGCTGTGTTAATGCTAGCTTGTAGGAGTAGAGATAAGTGGGTGAGTTACCAAGAAGGTTTTGATGATGTTTTGGTGTAGTCTATGGTGGTTCGTAGATGAGGTGGATGTATTTTGGGTTGAGATTGCTTATTTTCAAATTGGGAAGCTGAGGTTGTTTGAGTTTGGGTTTCTGTCAATGATCATGGATGTATTTTATGGTATTGATTTTGATTAAGGTTGCGAGAGTTAATTGAGGAATTTGAGTTATAATTCGTGGTTTTTGGAAAGGGAGTATTTTTCTACCAAGATGTGATAAGAGTTTTTGGTCAATAGGAATGGAGCTACCTTGTACTCGATGGTGTTAGTTTCTTGAGGACATAAGTTTTATGCATGTTGCGAATATCATAGTGCGCAGCAGAAGCGTGGTATTTTTATTGTAGTCAGGAGTTCAGATTGTGCTGATTGAGGAATTAGTAGTGACTCGAATTTTGAGAAGATACTTGTAATTGGAGATTAATAATTTAGTTGTGCAATTTGTTATTGATGGTTAGCTTTGGAAGTGGCTATTAGGTTACCAAAAGTAGAATTCAATGGAGGTTTAGAAGTTGTAGCATAGGTGTTGATTTGGAGTTGGCGGCAATAGTTTTTGCTCTTAAGATTTGGCGGCATTATCTGTATGGTGAAGCCTGTGAAGTTTTTACTGATCACAAGAGCTTAAAGCATCTGTTTACTCAGAAGAATCTCAATATGAGACAGAGACGGTGGTTAGAGTTGATTAGCGACTATCAATGTGAGATCGAGTATCATCCAGGAAAGGCGAATTTAGTCGCTGATGCTTTGAGTAGGGAATCTCAACAAGTGGATGAAGCAGAGTCATCGGATTTGGACTCTCTCCTTTGTGGAATGAGGAGACTTCTTATCGAGAGTTCACAGCAAGAGGAATTGTTATCGTCAGTCTTGGATGTCCGAGTAGTGGATTTTGAAGAATTGAAGACTCTTCAAAGAAGGGATCCTACATTGTTAGCTATCAGGAAAAGAGTCAGGAAGTCTAGAGGACCCTTGAATTTCAGCTTGGATAAGGATGGTATTCTTCGGTTTCGGGATCGTAGAGTGATTCCCCGAGATTCTGAATTTAAAGAGCGGATTTTGGCAGAAGCCCATGCGGCTCCTTATTCAGTTCATCCAGGAAGCACGAAGATGTATCGAGATTTAAAGAGGAATTTCTGGTGGGAAGGAATGAAGTTGGACATCGCTTTGTTTATTGAGAAATGTGACACGTGTCGTCGAGTAAAGGCTGAGCATCAAAGACCTGCTGGTAGACTTCAACCTCTCCCTATTCCTGAGTGGAAGTGGGATGATATTTCTATGGATTTTGTTGTGGGTTTACCGAGGACTCCTAGTGGGAAGAACTCAATTTGGGTGATTGTTGATCGGTTGACCAAGAGTGCCCATTTCTTGCCTGTTATTAATACTGACTCTTTGGGTAAGTTGACTCGATTATATGTCAAGGAGATAGTGCGTTTGCATGGAGTACCCAAGAGTATCGTGTCAGATCGGGACCCGCGGTTTACGTCCCATTTTTGGAAGAGCTTGCAGGCAGCTTTAGGCACTAAGTTGAAGTTTAGTTCTGCGTATCACCCTCAAACAGACGGTCAATCAGAGCGTACTATTCAGACTCTGGAGGATATGTTGCGGTCTTGTGTCACAGAATTTCAAGGAAGTTGGGAGAATCATCTACCGCTTATTGAATTCTCTTATAATAACAGTTTTCATTCCTCCATTCAGATGGCCCCGTATGAAGCTTTGTATGGAAGGAAGTGTAGATCGCCCTTGTGTTGGGATGAAGTCGGCGAGAGCAAATTGTTTGGGCCTGAGATAATTCAAGAAATGAAGGACCAAGTTCAGTTTATAAGGACTAAAATGGCAGAAGCGCAAAATCGCCAGAAGAGTTACGCAGATACAAGAAGAAGAGACTTATCCTTTGAAGAAGGTGATTGGATTTATCTTAAAGTCTCTCCTATGAAAGGTGTTAAGCGCTTTGGTAAGAAAGGAAAGCTTAGTCCAAGATTTGTTGGCCCTTTCAGATCGTAGAGAAAGTTGGGCATGATGCTTATAGAGTTGCCTTGCCGGATTATTTTGGGGATGTTCATGATGTGTTTCATGTGTCTTCGTTGAAGAAGAGTTTTGGACAGCAAGAGCCACGTTTTGTTGACCCTGAACGCATTCAACTTCAGCCTAACCTTACTTATGAAGTTGCCCCGACGCAGATCGTGGATCGGAAAGAGCAAAGATTAAGGTCCAAGACAATACCTATGGTGAAAGTGTCATGGGGTGATCCGTTGGCTCAAGATTTCTCTTGGGAAAGAGAAGCCGACATGAGGGAGCATTATCCTTACTTGTTTGTTTGATTTTGACGGTATGTTCTAAGTATGCTCTCGGTTGAATCTTGTTCCTGTCTTAGTTTAATGTTTGACCTTGCTAATTTCGAGGACGAAATTTTTTTTAAGGGGGGGAGGATGTAACACCCCGTATTTTAGTGTATTTTTATTGAAGGATTATTTTTATGTTATTCAAAAATTATTCTCTTATTTTAAAATTACTGGATTTTAATTGGGTTATTTTTAGGATTTTTAATTTGGTGAAAATTATTTTTATGTGCTTTCTTAATATTTATTTATTGTTATGCATTTAAATTGCTTTTCATATTTAATTAATTACTGTGAGATTTAATTATTTCAATTTGACTTTACCATTACGTTTAAATTATTTTATTTAACTTGTGGTTTTGAAATCGTTTCCGTTGGATCATTTTTGTTACCCAAGTTATGAGGATTGGACCTCATTTCTTTTCCCTCTATTTTTCTTTTCCTTTTCTTTTCCCTTTCTTCTTTTCTTTTTTCTTTTCTTTTTCTTCTCTCCTGGCCATCTCCCGCGCGCGAGCTTTTTCTCTTTCTCTCTCTCGCCGCGCGTTGGTCTCTTCCCCAGCCCGCCGCCGTGCGCCGGCGGTGGTCGACACCGCCCGGCTCCACCGCTTCCCCAGCCACGGGCGACGCCACCCCTCCATTTCCAGCTCCATTTGTGCCGCCGTTAGCCGCCACGAACCCATTGAAGCCGCGGCGTCACCATCTTCCTACCACTTCATCCCCGACCTCTTGGCAACCCTTTGGACCCAACCCCGGCTCCGATCCGTCACCGGTGAAGCCCCACCAAGTCCATCTCCGATTTCGGCATTTTTTGCCTAAAACCACCCTTTGCGCCGTCATCCACGGCAAACCACCACCACCATTGGCTTCACCGACCTCTCTAGGCCCTACCCTATCATTTTGGGGTCTTCGTTTGTCTTCGTTGAAAAGTGGGTATTTGTGACCCACGGCCACAGTATATTTTACACTGTGGTGTTGCTCAGACGTCGCCTTTTTCAGCTTCGTGATCCTCCGGAAATTAGCTTATAGCGCTGTAAGTATTTCTCCAAAGAGTTCTCATGAATTTTATGTATTTTTGCACTAACGCATTTCACTGTATTTTTTGGCATGCCGGACTGAGTCCGAGGAGTACGGGGGTCGGATGGATTTGTGATTGGAGTTGTTGGTTTGATTGGATTGGATTGGTTATTGGATATTGGTTATTGGTTATTGGTTATTGATGGATTTTTGGATTGGTTGGTTCATGTGCATTTCATTATTTCATGCATGTTCATGTTTGTAAAGGAAAACTGCGTTTTCGTGTATTGCATTCATGTTCATGTGTTTATGAAAACTGGGTTTTCATGTGAATGATTTGTTGGGTGCGTGTGTATCATGAACCCCAAGCCGAGATGGGGCATTATCTCGGTGGAGCTCCTCTGGTTACTCGGGAGCGGAATAAACTGAGTAACGTCCCCTGGATTATCGCTGGGCGACAATGGGATCGGACGAGAGATTCGTGCCGACTCCGTGGTCCTTCTGCTGGCGGGGACTAGAGGATGTCTGGCCATGTACGCGCTGGGCGCGGAACTGGGCATCGCTCGTTGTGTAGTGGATGTACCCACGAACGTGTTGGGCGCGTAAGTGGGCATCGCTACAAAGCCAGGGTGTGCGGATGACCCATAGGGGAGATCATGGTGCATACACTAAAAATGGACTATTTTCTGGGAAAATAGCGTGTGTTGGATTTTGTGTAATTCATTTTCTGGGAAAATGTTTTATGGATTATTTTTGGGCCAAATGAGATTTTTGGCGTGTGTTGGAAAATTATCATTTTCGGGGAAAATGATGTTTTGAGAAAAATGCATATTTCATCATATGCATGCATGTTAGTTGTATTAAATGCATTTTATTCCTGAGATTATTTTTGGGTTATACTTACCTGCGGTACCATTCTGTGGTAACGCAGATTTTGATGCAGATGAGGAGGAGGAGGGTGAGCCTGAGGAGACGGCTCCGCCCGAGGAGTGATCTGGGATCACTGTTTATTGTTATTTTATTTTACCCTTCTGTATTTTCGGGACATGTGTTAACTTATTTTGGATGACTGTATAACTGTTTTTAAATCTTTACTGATGTTTACTTGTATTTAAATTCTGGTACTTAGTTGACTAATCCGCTGCGTTGTTGTTGTTGTCCACTGTTGCATGTACACACACTTGGCACTTTCGTTGGGATGTGTGACCGTGTTGTCATCATCCCGGCGTCTCGATTCCCGTGTTTTCCTTAGATGGGGGTCGGGGGCGCCACAGTCTTTGTGCCCACTTTCGGGTTGTTCTTTTGAGCTATACTGGTCTAACTCCAATGACCAACATAGATAGTCAACATGATGATTCCTCTTTTGAACTCCCCCCCCCCCCTGCGGGGGTATAAATTTACAAATATGACGAACTTCTCATGACTATGAGAGAGGTAGGGGAATATGATAAAACTAAAGACTTAATAATTACTCATGCATCGCACGGGTATACATCTAGTGATCTCAATTTCAAGATTCTAATTCTTTAGCTAAGATGTGACATAATTACAGTCAAATACCAATAAGTTTAAGCAGCAACAGAATTTGGTTTATTGCTCCAAGTAACAGTTATACAATCATGACTTCAAACATGCATGACCAGGGTTTAGATTATAAGTGCATTTCTTGCAACATCCTGTTAAACCAATGGATCAATATCGAAGAGAAAAGAATTAAGAACAAACCACATGCTTTCTGTTTACTTTTAAGTCCCATCGCCCAACTCATATCTAGTGAAACAAGAAAAATCCCCTGCCGTTTCTTGATATTCTTCCACACCTCAACCCCTAAAAAAAAAAAAAACAATAAGGCCCTCCGACCCACTTGAATGCCAACTGCAGACATGTTTTGATATTTTACTTCAACGACCATCTGCCATCCCTGCCAAGCCTCTCTCTCCGTGACATAACGCCATAACCATTTCCCCCATAGAGCTTGAATAAAAGCAAATTTCTAATCCCAAACCACCCAACAAGCTTAGGGTGCATACCTTAGACCACCAAACAAGTTGCAACTTTAATTCATTGTCAATTCCAGATCGAAACTTCTTTAAAAAAAATTATAAGATAAATTTACTAATGAGCAAAAGGTGTTACCAAGTACATAGGAAGTATACATTAGAGACACCTAGATAGAAAGAGTAAAAAGGCCATTGAATTTAGAGAAGGCGCCGAGCAAAGTACCATGTCATGGTAAAGACTCATGAAAACTCAAAAATTTTCAGTATATATAAAGAAACAAAAAGTTCAAAAACTAAACTTGTCATCACTGGCTCTACAATAGTTTGACTAACAACTTGTTCCAAATCATAAGCCATTTGTGAAACATGAAATCCATCGCAACAATAATTAAATGCAAAAGTTTCATACAGCATGTAGTTTAGTAGTATCATGTGTAGTTGTTAGGATTCAATGCTTTCACAATAAAAATATGTGAATCCTTAGCAGTATTAGAAATAGACCTGGAAAACCATGTGTCAAGAACATCTGGATCCTGATATATTTCTGCATCTTTTCCATACTTCTGAAAAGCTTTCTCACGAGCTTCATCAGCACTCCTTGCAACGATATATTCTTCTTCACAATCCTTTCCCACAATGTACCAAACAGGTATGCGGTGTCCCCACCAGAGTTGTCTGCTTATACACCAGTCCTTAATATTTGATAGCCAGTGATTGTAGATCTGCAACAATAACAAAATCATGTTAAAGATAACCAATGGTATGAAGGTACCCTTATTAAACATAGATGTTTTTGTGTGACAATTGTTTTTTAAAAAAATCCATCATCTTCGTTATTAAATTTCTAAGAGAAGCCATACTCAAATGGTGAAGCATTGGAGATCAAGGCAGAAGCTGCATAATTTAGAAATAACAGTAAAATAAAACTAAAACAGCCAACAGACAATACGAAGAGAAAAGCTTTCTAGTGCACTTCAAATGCACGAAGACAGATATATGTGCATAACAATACCTTCTCAAATCTTTCAGGAATAATGCTTAATTCTCTTTTTTCAACTGCAAGAAGAGCTTTCTCCGCCAGGGGCTCCATGCTAACAAACCACTGCCTGCTAACTAGTGGCTCTATTATCTGGTGGAGGAAGGGGGGAAGGGGAAAAAAGAGTAGGGAAAATACAACATGAGAAGAAATTCACAATGGAATGGCTATCCATTATCTAGATGAAATTTTCAAATTAGTAAACTAAAGCAACATCTCACTTCTCCACCACGTTGGGATCTGGGAACTCGTAGAGTGTGCGGTTGCTTTTTCACAGCCAAGCCCGTCTCCTCCAGATCTGCCCACAGCTTCTTCCGGGCCTCAAACCGATCAAGGCCACTATTATTATAAATGTCAATGTCATATGTTAGGCACAGCATAGAAAGCTTTCTCCAATATGATGCATGTATAGCAATCAAATAAAGCTAGTTTAAAAGATTACCAGTATAATCCAGCAACCTCGTTAAGTGTCCCGTCCTTGTTCATGACATTAAGTATTGGGAGACCAAGCTTTCTTGCTAGAAGATAATCATTATGATCATGTCCAGGGCTTATCTTCAGCACACCAGTTCCAAAGTCTTTATCAACTTGCTGTCAGACATAGCAGGAAAAAGTAAACTAGAAGAAATTGCTAACCAGGAGTTATATGAAATTAGTGTAAGGAATAAGAGTATGAAAATTACAAGTATACATCTACTTAGCAAAATTTGACAAACCTACCAAGCATTCATTCTCCAGGAATGTTAATGATCTACATTCTATTTTCTAGGAACCAAAAGAGGGCCATAAAACAATTATGACTTTTGAGAACAGGAGAGCATCAGTAATCAAGGGATTGAATCAGAAATGTACGAATAAGTAAAATTCAGACAGACTTGAAATTCAGATTACTAATGACAGCATTTTCCTTAAGAGTCTCATAGAAATTTCAAATGCCTAGAACAAGGCAGTGGGGCCCACTTACTGTGAAGGAAGCTCCATTAAAAGAAAAAAAACTTGGCACAACCTCCCCCAAGATGTTGGGGGGGGGGGGTTCTATGAATGGATTTCTACTGATTCAAATATTGCCCTTGTACTATTGTACCAGCACAGTGCATATACCAATCGAAATAAGTAAGAAACTTCAGGAATACTTAGCACCATATCCACAATGAAAAAATAAACTAATTACGGAATGATCTTCAAGCAAAATATTTTCCAGAAGCTTTTACCCTGTCAGAGATGATAGGGACATGGCGGCCATATGTCATAGGCACAATCGCCATCATACCTATATACTTGGAATATCGATCATCCTGCAAAAGTAAACACATATAGCATGCTCATGAAGTAGAACAGCAAAAAGTGCAAGAAAGAAAGGAGGAGGGGAGCATACAACTAGTATATGATTTCCACGCAAATGTCAAATTTTCAAGCATGGTGGATGACTTCATCTACCCAGACACTGGTATAATCAAGAATTTTATTTCTGATTTACTACTACGTAGACTTGATTGATGAAAGTAAAAATAAATATTGTGTTGTTTAGATAAATAAATAAAATAAATCATGAAAAAATTCTTAAAAAGAGCCAAATCGGCACAAAGTACAGTACTCTTGAAATGATTATAGGAAACAATATTGGTCAAAACTAGGGATGTAATCGGTTCGGTTCAGTCCGGTTTTGGACTTACTGGTGAACCAAACCGAGACAAGTCGGTTTTGGAATTCTGAAAACCAGAACCGGCTGGTTCACCACGGGAACTGCTACTTTCAGTTTTCTCGGTTGTTTCCAATTTGGTTCAGCTATACAGAGGTTATTCGGATTTGGGCTTTCTTGTTGGACTGGTTGGGTTTTCTGACCCAAATGAATAATTTTTTTAGCCCAAATATGAGTTTTAGAGCCCAAAACATTATTTTCAGCTAAAAATACCATGAATATAACTAAATAAATGCTCAAAACAATTAGCCACAACACACTAATTAGTCTAATTACAACATACATATAATAATGCCTAAAAGACCTATCAAAAATGCACATAACAACATTCCAAAAGGCTAAAAGCCTAAAACATGCACATAAGTTAATAAGTTATAACCAATTTGCATGAATACATCATCTAATTAATAAGTGCTATATATTATACTAATATGTGATATATATTACATATGATAAGTTTGATAAATATTATGTTGTATGTACAAAGTCACAACAATATATACATACACATATATACATACATATATATATATATATGTTACTTATCAAAACATTATTAAAAATGTAAGTATGTAACCTAGAATGTAGCCTAATATATAAGGATAAACAATAACATGTTAATAACTTAATATTAAAATTAATGAATAAGAGTGAGTCTATATCAAGGAAGCATAAATAATAAGATTAGACTTTCATGCTATAATTATTAAATTTATAATATACATAATATATATAGCATATATAGCATATAATATGCATAATATAAAGCAATTAACTATATATATAATTTGGTTCGGTCCCGTTTTCATGATTCGGTCCCCAAAACATGAAACCGGACCAAACCGATTTTCATGAAATTTCAGTCTAGGGAACCAAAACCAACCAAACCGGTCGGTACGGTTTGGTCGGTTATTCTTTCACCCCTAGTCAAAACGGATCAAAATAATCCAAAACAGACAACACAGGCCCATATTCGACTCAGTAAAAAATACTTCTTATTCTTACAAAAGAAAAACAGGGACATACAAATTTCCAAACAAAATGCAATGTGCATGGATTGCACACAAATTTTAGTTTCAGTGGTAGATGTGCAAGAAAAGCTGAGAGTATATTCCACTGTCACTTATAAGGTCTTATTTGCAATATTGCATTAAAATAATATCCATATGTTTGCAGTAAAACTGATTTGTTTCTAATCCACTTCAAAACATCTACATTCTTATCTTCAGTTATAATTCAACCTACTCAACCATTGCACAAATCTTGTGTCAGCCACTAACTCAGAACACATGACAAACTTTTAACTCCAGGAAATATTCCAGTAAGTACATACAAAAAAAATCCTAGTAAAGTAGCTAAATAAATCATTTAAAGGGGGCAGAAAATAAAGATTTGAACCACAGGTTTGAGATACATCCAGGGAAAAAGGAAAGTTCTGAATCTCAGGTTTGAGATTATATACTGGGACAAAGGCAACTAATCTTGATCCCAAGGACAGAAAGTGACAAAGCATACCTTCACCAGTACAGATAGTTTAAGACCACAATGAGAACCACAATGACAATCATATAAGCAAAGCATAAGCTCCAAACACCTGGCCCATTAATCTTATTATTGAAAGTGCAAGCCTGCAAGGCAAACGAAGCTATCCTACCTTTGGATGCACTGCAATAGCTACATCACCAAATAAAGTTTCTGGACGTGTTGTTGCTATTGTCAGATAGTCATTACTACAAGACAAAGGAAAATAATATATGAATATACTAAAGAGGCTGTGTAAGTGCATAAAACATAGCTTGTTTAAGATATGCAACAATTATAGCATTCGAAAGTTTATAATTACAAAGAGAGCACAATAGAACAAAGGTTATAGTTAAAAGATCATATTGAAAAAGTTCTGGCTTAAGCACTAGCATTCGGCCTATAAATGTTTATTGGAAACCTGACTCATGTCTGATGAAAGTTCACTGAGAGAAAATCTGGCAGAGGCCATCTGTGATCAGATTTGGCAAGAAGTTATCCATGGGGAATTTATTCAAAAAGCTCCAAGAACAGAAAGATAGGGCTAGCCTGTCTCGGATTTGGGAAGAAAGCAATATGTGGTTCAGTGACAGCAATCTGATCTTCCGTCCATAATAGATTAACAGGTAGTCAACTAAGTTGAAACAAGGTGCATAACATCAGCCATATGCGAGACTTGTCCCAAGTGCATTTAGGCAAAAGAGTAAATTGCTCTTCCATGCAGTCCATCACAGAAAGAACTGATGCACAGTATTGTTTGGGATTCTAATAGACCATGGGAAGGTGGAAGCCAAACTTGACAACATGTTTCCTTCCAATCTGTTTTGAGGATGATACATGCCAAAAATATACACATGCATTTAAAAAAAGTTCCTGTTCATGGCACTATAGTCATTTCACGGATATTGTATCCAGAGAAGTGCTATAGCTACAAAGAGACTTCAAAAAAATAAACTCACAAACTGACGTGGCTTCATCTGATACATTATATCTATTTTACAATAAAAGTAAATTTATAATCTGATATACCACATAAAACCACGTCAGTTTGTGAGTTAACTTTTGTGAAATCCTTTTATGGCTGAAGCATTTCTGTTGTAATAATAGTACTACTAACGGCAGTGTCGTTATTTAGATGTGTCATTTATGCAAGTACAAGCAAAAAGTTTGGAGGGTATATTTCTCTGTTTTCAATCTTATTTGAATTGATATGTATATATGTAGGATCAGGTCAAATTAAGGGCTAAGATTTAATCTACTTGGGTTTTAGGGTTGAGTCTTCCCATAAACAGAAGTTCTGCACACAATCAGCCAAATTTCTTTCTTTTCCACCCTAGCCTCTGAACAACCAAAAACCCCAAAATAGGCATACTCCACCAAGAAACTTGTGGTCTGTTTTCTTTAAGAAAAGTCTTCCTTCATCTTCTTATCGCATTTGATTTTCATACCATACTCAGTATATAACTTCAACCTCCTTCCACAGTCCAAAGTCCTAAAACCAACAAATTTGTAAGCCTAACCCCCTCCCTTTATTCCTTTTGTTTCCCATAATTCTGTGCAACATAGTCTCATTCTCCACAAAACAATTATCCGCACTTTTCTAGCATCACATTCCCACTTGTCTATCCCTGTGTTTATCACAAAGCCCCAAAATCCCAAAACAGGCACACTCCACCAAGACACCCACAGCCCATTTTTCTTCAAAAACATAACATCATCGCTTTTTTGTCCAGTATTTGTTTTCTTTTTTTTTATAAGAGAAATTTTATTGATACGAATGAAATAGGCATAGCCCGTGTACTTGTCCAGTATTTGTTTTTACACCTTTTTATAAATAAATCAATAATATTATTTATAACAAGCTATAAGGGTAGTAAGTACCCAAGTATACAAGGCATATACACGAGAGACACCTAAACAACAAAAGAAAAAAGAGCAAGAAAAACCTGAAAGCTAAAAAAACAAAAAGAACATGCACATTCATTCAAATCCTTTTTTCATAAGCCATCCATTCAAAGTACTGGATCGGATCAAGTTACCATCATTGAAAAAAATCAGGCTTTTGCCTCTAAAAGAAGCATTTTATCTTGACTTGTATCAGAAGGGTCTTTATTTTTGGAATCCATAACAGTGAAACAGCCTTTGCCATATAAATCCAATAAGATGGGCTTTGACAACTTCCCCTCCTTCAGCCTCAAATCTTTTACCCAACACCGACCCACCATTATCATTGACTAAGCCCAAAAAATGTGGGATATTAAAATCATCTGATTTTTTTTTTTTTTTATCAGTAAAAGATAGATATTATATATATAAATGAAATAGGCATAGCTCATGTACACAAGAAGTATACATAAGAACTCCTAATTACATTCTAAGGACGATAAATTAAAGTAAAAGAAATCCTGGACATTATCCCCATGTAATACAATAGTGGAAAACCAACACATTAAAGTGTGGAGAAAAAAATTCTTCAACTTGGTCGTAGTGCGTTCCTTATCTTCAAAGCACCGCGCATTCCTTTCCATCCAAATGCACCACATAATACACAACGGAATCATCTTCCACCCTGCTGCCACTTGATGGCATCCTTGCATCTTGGACCAACAACCCAACAAATCCACCACCCTCATAGGCATAACCCAAGCAACATCTACCCTTAAAAAGATATCATCCCACAGCACCCTTGTTACCTCACAATGCAATAAGAGATGGTCCACAGATTTTTCATTCTTCTTGCACATGTAGCACCAATCCAACACTACACATCCTCTCTTTCTCAGGTTGTCCGTGGTCAATATCTTCTCAAGAGCAGCACTCTAAACAAAAAAAACTACTTTAGAAGGCACCCGAGACCTCCAAATATTCTTCCAAGGGAACGGCGTAATATCAAATTGTGTTGTCAGGATGCTATAAAACGCCTTAACTATACATAACTTGTGGTTATTAGACCTCCACTTCAAACTATCTCGCTGTGCCAAAGGAATCTCCGTGGAATATAGTAAGCTGAAAAATTCTGAGACAATAGGTAATTCTCAATCATGTAAATCCCTGTTAAAAAGAATATTCCATTGATGTGCACCATAAGAAAATAAACGCACGTCCGCCACTGAAGCCTCCTTATTCACTGCAATACGATATAAGGCCAGAAAAACCCTTTCCAAAGCATGGTCTCCACACCACACGTCCCTCCAAAATCTAATTCGAATGCCCTCACCAACTACAAAGCGAATTTGGTTTGCAAAACATGGTCATCCCTTCTTTATATACTTCCATAAACCCACCCCATACGCCCCTCTCACTTCCTTAGAGCACCAACCACCAGAAGCGACACCATGTCTAGAGTCAATAATATCCTTCCACAAAGATCCCCCCTCCAACTAATATCTCCAAAGCCACTTTCCCAATAATGCTTTCTTAAAAGTTCTCAGGTTACACACACCCAAACCCTCATTCACAAGTGATGCACATACCGTCTTCCATCTAACCAAATGGAATTTCTTCTCTTCCCCCATACCTCCCCATAAGAACACCCTAAAGAGTTTATCTATATTGTTCGCCACCCCTACAGGCAAAGGAAACAAAGATAAAAAATAAGTTGGGAGATTAGTGAGATTACTCTTTATAAGAGTGAGGCGAACCCCCTTTGATAAATACATATGTTTCCAGCTAGCCAACCTTTTCTCTATCTTCTCCACTACCCCATCCCATATAGCCCTATTCTTAAAGGTTGCTCTCAACGGAAGTCCCAGGTATTTCATTGGGAAATAGGACACCTTACCATCCAGAAGACTTGCTAAGCTGATGATATTAGAGACCGCACCCACAGAAACTATCTCAGACTTGCCCAGATTCACCTTTAACCCTGACACAGCTTCAAAGCAAAGTAACAATGCTCGTAGAGTTTGGATCTAGCTTCTATTCGCTTCACAAAAGACTAACGTATCATCTGCAAATAAGAAGTGTGAAATGATAATAGGGCCACCAGAACCATTGCCCACCTGAAAGCCCGATAAGAAACCTCCCCCAACTACAACCTGTACCATCCTACTTAAGGCCTCTATAACTATAACAAAAAGAAGAGGAGATCAGGGATCTCCCTGCCGCAATCCCCGCGAACTATCAAAAAAACCAGCAGGTGTGCCATTAACCAAAACTGAAAACCGGGCTGTTGAAATACAATGACGCATCCATGCAATCCACCTATCCCCAAAACCACATCTCTCAAGCACATATAAAAGAAATTCTCAATTCACATGATCATATGCTTTCTCCATGTCAAGCTTGCACAAAACACCTGAACCTCCCTCCCGTATTCTGTAATCCAAGCACTCATTTGCAATAAGTACTGAACCAAGGATCTGTCTCCCTCGAATAAATGCATTCTGGAACTTGGATATAATGTGTTCCAACACCGGGCTAAGTCGGTTAACAAGAACTTTTGAGATAATCTTATATACACTACTAACCAGACTTATAGGCCGAAAGTCTTCAATAATCAAAGCCCCGTATTTCTTGGGAATGAGAGCAATAAAGGTCGCATTAAATGATTTTTCAAACTTTTGAAAAGCGTGAAATTCACTGAAAACCTGCATAACGTCACCTTTCACAATGTCCCAACAAGTTTGGAAGAAACCCACTGAAAAACCATCGGGCCCCGGCGCTTTATCCTTTGCTATGCCAGATATGACCTTGTAAATTTCATCTGATTTTGGGCATTACAAACTGTCAAGCCCGCACCAACCCACCTAGATCTTGGGCCCACCATATCTATCTTTATAACTTCCATCAACATGTTTAAGAAGTCTACCTCTTCTCCAATCTGCTCCAACTGGATTCTCAATTTATGGAAATTTCAACCATATATCTTCCTAGCAGAATCACCCAATATAACTTCAACAGCACGATTATTGGGCCGAGTAACAATGGGCAAATGGCTATGGAGATATCCCACCCATTTTGAGGCGTGTGATGGGAAAGTGTTGCTCTTGTATATGACCCGTGTACTTGGGCTTTTGCCTATTCCTACGATCAATAAATTCTTATTTACCAATCAAAAAAAAACTCCAGTATTCAAGGTTATCCATAAATCATGCTCCCCACAATTATTCTTAGTTTCCATTTTTCAGTAATGCCCGGAAACTGCCTTGATCCCAATAGCACCCCACATAACAGCTCCATTCATCCTGGCGAGCATCTCGTTTTGGCACAATCATCGAAGGAATAACTCATGCTACTTGAAATTGAATTTCCAGGAACCTGACATTCATGAGGCTCTCCATCACAATCGTTGAAAAGCTTATTTAAAAAATAACACACAAACAGAGACCTTAACTCATATGCGAGTCCTTTTCAGCCCCTTCCTTTCCTTCCGGAACAACTATGGACCCCAACAACCTCCATCACCCAACTCTGCTAGAGCCAAATGCTGGCCGTGAATCCCAACAACCCTTTCACCTGAAGTAGGAAGCATGGTGGACGATAGCCACCTGAGACTAACTCCACTCAATGATACTGCCTAAGAAATCCCTCTGCTAATCTCATAAATACGAATTACTGATATAACATCAGCTACTGGTAACAAAAAATTCCTTGATTCTACATTAAAACAAAAAGAAAAGCTCAAGTAATAAAATTAAGAAATTGAGCATTAAAACTGGCAACGATCATAAAATTCCACAATACCATATCTCATTAAACAAAGACAGATAGTATATTCATGGCTGTTTTTCTCTATTTACCAACGCCATTTTTAATCAATGTCTTTTCATACCATGATAAACTCAAAAAAATTAAATTTCTATAGCCCCAAGCTTTAAAACCACAACTTTGCAAGCCATTAGCCTCCATATACACAATAGTATGGCAGGTTCCCAAATGGCCAATTCGGTTTCACCAATTTTATACTTTATTTAAAGGTTGACCCATGAGTTTTAATTTCCTAAATGTTGCCAACTTTCCAACACTATTTCCTGCTTAGAAGGTATTCAAAATTTTGTTGTTTATAATCCTAGCACAAGTGTAATCTCTACATTATCCGTTATGGACAAATTCAGTTCCTTGTGCATAAGCAATCCTACCTTCACAAATGCAAAATCAGTTCACATGCCAGTTAATTTCACCCAAATAATTGCCAATTCATCATTTCAAATTGATGCAACCAAAAATGGCTCACTTAACAGCAAGTATTTGAATTATATATTCTAGGATCATATTGACAAAAGCTTAAAAAGAAGTTTCTGATATCTACCTTCCAGCAACACGATACTTGATATGGTACAGAGTACCGGATTCTTCAGAATACTCAACTTCCTATGCACAAAAAGTAAAGGCTCACTACTCATGTCGAACGGTCTGATATAAACTGTAATATAATTAAAAAGTGTCACCAGCATGAAATTAAAAAAAGAATAGAAAGGAATTTACCAAATCCGAAACTGCAGTCTGCAAATTGGGAGACCAGTTTACCAAGTAAGATCCTGAAACAATACCAAAAAAAAAAAGGTTGAACCCCGTAAACATTATGAAAGAGAAACAGGTTAACTTCAACCATTTTGAACTATAATTTGTTCGTCTCTGTCACCATCAAGACATGGTAGAGATTGCACCAATAAGGCAACTGCATCCATGGATTAGCCGCCTACTAATTATTTAGGTCATTTTTTACAGTAACCCATCCTTTGCTGTTTCACATCATATAAGAAAAATTATGTCCGTATGAAAAGACGAAAGAAATACAAATCATCGCAAGAATTCGCAGAGTTAGAGCTACATATCAACAAGAAAAAGGAAGTGATAGACACTCATTGTCTCTGTTGTGAAACATGGAGAAAACCCACACCAGAGGGAAAATAGTTTGATCAACTAAAACTCTTACTCTATTCATTATTGTTCCAATATATATGTGTGATATATACACACTGACATACAATTGACGATTATCCCTCACAAGTTATACATATTACAATAATGCCCTCTAACTCTCAAGTTGGGGCATATATATCATATAAACCCAGCTTGAAACAAATAAACTTTAACCGACTATGACACACGGGATTAGTAAACACATCTGCAAGTTGATCAGCAGACTTCACAAAAGATGTAGAAATGTCACCAATTAGTATCTTATCTCAAATGAAATGATTATCAATCTCTATGTGTTTAGTCCTCTCACGAAACACAGGATTAGAGGCAATATGCTATCACAAAATAACTGTAGTGGAACAGGAGCTAGAAATCCAATCTCGTGAAGGAAATGTTGCAACCATGTCAACTAACTAGTAGTGTAAGTCATTGCCTTGTATTCAGCTTTTGCACTAGAATGAACTACTACTATTTGTTTCTTACTCTTTCATGTAACCAAGTTACCTCCCACAAAGGTATAGTATCCAATAGAAGATCTTCTATCTGGAGGAGACACTGCCTAATCAAAATCTAAAAAAGGCTTCAATTCTAAGGTGTCCATTTGGCTTATACAACAAACCAAGGCCAATAGCTCACTTAAGATAACTAAGAATATGGACTACAACATCCCAATGTGAGACCCTGGATGTTTCCAGAAATCGACTTACTACACTCACTGCATAGAGATGTCAGATGTAGTGATGATAAGATAATTCAATTTTCCAAAAAGTTGTCGATACGTACCTAGATCTTCAAACAACTTCCCTTCTTCATTCAAGAATTTACGATTCGGATCCATAGGGGTGTCAATAGGCCGTGCACCCAACAAGCCAGTTTCTTCCAATAGGTCAAGTACATATTCTCTTTGAAATAAGCTAATACCCTTTTTAGATGTGCCAACTTCAATCCCAAATAAGTATCTAAGCTTGCCCAAATCCTTTGTCAGAAACTAATCATGCAAAAATTGTTTCATCTTGCAAATCCTAGCTGAGTCACTCCCGAAAATTATAATGTCATCCACATATACAACCAACAAAATATGACATGCATCACTGTGTAGTTGAAATACCGAATGGTCTGTTTGACATCTATGAAGACCAAATGCCAACACAGCATCAAAAAACCTTCCAAACCATGCTCGATGGGATTGCTTCAAAGCATATAGTGCCTTTTTTAACTAGCTTACAGCACCTCGATACACCCCCCGAGCAACAAACCAAGGAGGTTGCTCCATATAACCTTCCTCATACAAGTTGCCATGTAAAAATGCATTTTTAACATCAAACTAAAATAAGATTCAATCTTTTTTTTTTTTTTTTTTTTTTATAAGTAGGGTCAATCTAAATTAGCTACAAGAGAGATCAACACTCGAATAGAAGAGATTTTGGCAACCGGGGTTAAGGACTCTTCGTCATCAATGCCATAAGTTTGAGTGTAACCCTTAGCAACCAAGCGAACTTTCAGACCTTCCCCAGAATCATAAGAATGGAATTTGACTGTATACATCAGGTTGTTTACCAGGTGGTAGTGTAACATCCCATGTCCTATTATGGTGAAGAGCATTCATTTCCTTCTTCATTGTTGTCCTCCACTTCGGATTAGATAGAGCATCCTGGAGATAAAGCATGACAAGAAACGAACTAGCTAATTGGGTGTTGAGTAACACAAGAACGAGTACCTCTTATGAGAGCAATAGGCTGAGAATCTAAAGTACCAGGTAACTTAGGATCTAAAGACATAAACGAGGATGGAGGCATGGGAGCCAGTGGATGCAAGCGACACGACTAAACCTGTAGAAGGAACGGTGGAAGGCGCTGGGGAAGAGTGGGTAAGAGTAGATGAAGATGAGGAAGGAAGAGCAAGAGTAGGTAATTGTGGAAGATCACACTCACCAATCGAAGATGTGTCCTATAAATAGGGTATGGACTCAAAGAACGTGACATCAGCACTAGTGAAGTAGCGTCTAAGAACGGTACTGTAGTAGCAATATCCTTTTTGAGTCCTGGAATAACCAACAAAAATACATTTGGTAGCACGTCGATCAAGCTTATCAAAGTCTGGGCCAAGGTTATGAACATAACAAACACACCCAAAGATTTTTGCTGAAAGAGAAAATGAAGGAGATGTAGGGAATAAGATGGAGAAAGGAAAGACACCATCAAGGATTGATGAAGGCATGCGGTTGATAAGGTGACAAGCAGTTAGTACGCCATCACTCCAAAAACGTTTAGGAACATGCACATGAGGTAAAAGTGTTCAGGTCACATTCTAGCAAACGACGATTTTTGCGTTCAACCACACCGTTCTGTTGGGGGCTATAAGAACATGGGTTTGATAAACAATTCTTTTATTACTTAAGTAGCAAAGGAACCAGATTGATATTCTTTGGCATTTTCGGAACGTAAAACTTGAAGTTTTTGTCCAAATTGGGTTCTAATTTCTTTCCTAAAAATTTGGAATATGGAAAAAAGTTTAGATTGTGCCTTCATAAAAAACAATCATGTCATACGAGAATAATCATCCATAAATGTAACAAAATACTAAAATTTGTTTGATTCAATATTGATTGGTCCCCATACATCAAAGTGAATCAACTCAAAAGGACTCAAGACTCGAGAATCAACTCAAGGTCCAAAATGCACCCAATGGTTTGCTAAGTTGACACGCTTCACAAGGAAATGAAGATGCATTTCCAAGACTCTTAATCTAACATTTCAAAAGGGAAATGGAAGGATGACCAAGGCGACAATGCCATTCAAAAGCAGATGATGAAGAAGATGTGAGAGCTCAAGTGGGTAAATGCTTGAATTTCAAGACAATACAGGCCACCAGCTTCATGTCCCATACCAATCTTCTTCCCTGTCTTGAGATCATGAAAGATACATAAAGAGGGGTCAAAAGTCACTGAACATTGGAGATTTTAAATTATCTTACTAATGGACAACAAACTATAGGGGAAACCAAGAGCCAAGGATATAGAGTCTATGAACTTAGTGGATACTACCCTTAACGAGAGAACCATTAGCAAGAGTAACACTCTTTGAAGATTTCATAGTATCTTTTTTATTTATAAGTAAAAGATTGTATTAATAGAATAGACATGGCCCAAGTACACAAGATGGTATACAAGAGGAAATGCCTATCTAGGATGAAGAAGAGGAAACAAAAAAACCATGCAGGTCTAGACCATTAAAATCTATAGAATAGGAATAACGTTCTAACAAAAAGAGATCTAAGATCCTCAAAAGATCGCTTCTTGTCTTCGAATGTCCTGTCGTTTCGCTTCTGCCATAAGCACCATAGAATACAAATAGAAACCATCTAAATTAAATAAGGAATCAGATAAACTGGTCATATGTTCATTAGCTCCTGAATCGATGATCCATGGATCTTGAGTGGATGAGATAAGACATGTGGACGTCGTACCTAATTGGGCAAGAGTAGCTATGGAAGATGAAGAAGCCTGTGTGTGAGACAAAAGCTGAGCATACTCATCACCCGGTATGCCAATCACATCCAAACCTAGAGGTGGGTTGGAGCTAGCTGATGGAGAGGTAGTATCTTGATAAATGGCCTGATTAGCAGGCCCAAATGGTCTAGCATGTAAATCCCAACAATAGTCTACCGAGTGATTACTACGACCACAATGAGTGCACTTACAAGATTCACAACCTCGACTGCAACCACCCTTAGTATCACGTCCCCCACGTGCTACCACCACGACCTCCACACCCGACAAGAGCAACATTCTGACTCACATAAGAGGCAACTAAAGAAGATTTCTCACCACTCTTATCAGAAGACAATTACGATCCAGGTCCAGACAACGTGGCATGTTGAAGCCGAGAGAACACATCAGGAAATGAGGGAAGCCCATGCGGGAAGACAATTGAGTTGGGTTTTGGGTCAATCAAGTGACTACGTAGACCCTTGCCCTTCAAAAACACATCAATAGATTTTGACCAAAGCATATAGTTCTTTACATTCAGTTTTACTATGAAGTCATAGCCACATTAAAGCTTGATGTAAGACCCAAACCAAACACTCCCACAGCTCAATGTTGCCAGCGACAGATGGCCCTTTTGGTCGACGATGACGACAAGAAACTTACCGAGAGGCACAGAGAATGAGGGCGAGTTCAAATCCGACAACCAATACCAGATACGACACCAAAAAACACCGAAAACAGTGTGAATTTGAGTGGTCCACCAGAGAAATTCGTTCCGGCCACTACCAGCGGCACCGCCACACCACTAGCCACCACAAAAAGGTCCGGCAACCACAACCGGCCCCTACCAACTGAAAACCAATGGCACGAAATACATCAAACCACCACCAACCGACGACAATGCCGACACTTTTTTTTTTCCCTTAATGTATGCAACAAACGGGGTGAATTCAAACTTGCAAAAGAAATCAACAAATTTGCAGACAACCACAAGCACTCTAATACATGTTGTGAAACATGGAGAAAACCCACACCAAAGGGAATACAATTTGATAAACTAAAACTCTTACTCTATTCATTATTGTTCCAATATATATATATATACACTAACATACAATTAACGATTATACCCTCACAAGTTATATATATTACAATAATGCCCTCTAACAATCTTAAAAGCACGGTCTTATTGTTATGTATAGGTGTTTTATGTATAAGAAGCATGGGGAATCTGTGGATCATTTACTTCTGTATTGTGAGGTGGCAAGGGCTTTGTGTGATGGAGTTTTAGGCCTCGTTTGAATTTAAAACCCACCTCAACTCATCTCATCTCATCATTACAACTTTACAAATTCTCACACAAAATATAATAAACAATTCAACTTTTTCAAAACCCAAAACAACTTTCCCAAATTCCAACACAAAATATAATAAACAAAATTTTATTCTACTATTTACAAATCATCTCAACTCATCTCTGAATCCAAACCACTCCTTAGTAGAGCTAGGTTGGCTTGGGTGATGCCTTTGAGAGTGGTTGATCTTCTTGCGTGTTGGAATAGTGCTCTCAAGTGGATGCAACTTGAAAGATGGTTCATTTGTGTCTTATGTGGTATATTTGGTTGGAAAGGAATGAGCGGTGTTTCAATGATAAGGAGCGAACTTTGGAGGAACTTCAGAATTTTTTTTGGGCACTCTTTATTGTTTTGGTTTTCTGCTTTAGTGATTAAGAGAGCATCTGTTCTTGACCTTTTGTTGTCGCTTTCTGCTTCTTAGAATGTATTTAGGTGTTTTCTTTTGTATACTTTCTGTGTACATGGGCGTCGCTTGTTTCATTTGAATTAATAAAATTTTCTTTCTTACTTATCAAATGATCATCCCTTAAATATAATCCAGAACGAACAATTCAAATAGCAAATCAGCTAAGCTCCATGTGTTTGTGTTTGTAAGGCCAGAGTTAGTGAACACTCCTCATGTACTAACACTCTGGCCATTTCTTCCTACAAATAAATATTATCTCTCAGAAGAAAAAACCAAAGGGCACAATGAACAAACACCCTTCCAATCTTGAGGCATCCTATTAGGAGCCTCCTAGTTTTCAGTTTTTCTAATACTACCCTCTGGTGAGAAAGAAGCATTTTCTTTTCCTTTTTGTTCCCTACATTCAATATTACTTCAAAAACTTGTCTCCAACACGTCACAAAATTAGTGGTACAGAAACCATGTGTGCATCATGTTAACTTAAATGGCAAAAGAGACACGAGGACTTGATAAAATCATTAACGGAGCAAAGGGGGCAAGTTGCAGGAACTGAAAACAAAGGAAGGCCCTCAAAGATGGAGAGGGTCTTACTGCACTTCATCCAAACAAAAACAGAAAAGGTTCAAAGCAGAAGTGCACATCGTGCTTTTAGCCAGCTTATAAGAAAATAAAAACATAATTCATGAAGATTAGTCCGGAACTACATTTTGTAGAGTGCTGTTTTTAACATACTAGTAGGAAGAAACTAAAAATTAAAGAAAAAAAAACATCAGCATTTCAAACCCTGCCACCAAAACCGCCGTAGCATAGATCTATAATAGAAAGATAAAGTGTAATACCTTGATAGATTAAGCCTTTCTCATGAAGCCTGACAAATGCCTCGATTACAGCTCCTGCACAAGGTAAAAGGCGTGATCTCAGCAAGTATGGCACTACAAAGAATATGTACTCAAGTCCAGATGTTACGTCTAGCAATAAATGCATTAATTATTGAAGAAGGCTACAGAGGCATTTAGAGCTTACTACTTATATGAACAATAAAGCATTACCAAAACTAGGACCATGCAACATCACCTAACACCATACATGTTACATATCATCCAAAATAGTAGATCAACCACATCACATATACACTTTCTATAGTGGCTATAATTCTACTCAAAAGAGAAATGCCTTACGACTTAGCTGTTCATCAAGGGTGAAGTGTTCTCTAGTCCAATCACAAGAAGCACCAAGTCTCCTAATCTGGTTTGCGATGGTTCCACCAAACCTGATATATAATAAAGCAAATGAAGAGTAAACAAAAATACAAATAACAAAAATAGAATCAAAACTCAGATTATTTCAAACTAAATTGTAGCAGAACATTAATAGGCACCAAAATTATACATCAATAAAAAAAAACAGCCAACATCTACGACTATGCATGTCCTTTAACTGACAAGTCAAAGAAAATAACTAACTGAGCCAATGATAATTTCATTTTTAGTAGTCGATTTAGCCAGTACTGTTGCAGTGTTCTACACGACGCTGTGGATAATTGGCGTGTTGGAAAGGGAGGCTTGGTTGTCACAGAGTGAAGCATTGTGGAAGATGATCATGTGTTGTTTATTGTGGTGTTCATGGAAAAAAAGAAACAACCAGACCTCGAGGATTTGTTTTTCAAAATCCTTAACCATTATATGATTGCTCAGTTTGGGCTTTCTCTTTCTAGTTATAAATTTTCTTTGCTCCTTTCTCTTTTTCTAGTTAGGTGTTTCTCATATATATGACCAATCAAAAAGGTGTTTCTCATGTATATGACACATGTACTTGGCAACATATCTTTTGGTAGTTAATAAATTTTAACGTACTAAAAAATAATTACATGCTCCAAACTTAAAAACTAACAACTTGAAAACCCAAGGCCTAACAATCAAATTTCCATTTATATAGAATTGCTGCACCTATTGACTTTCTTCTGTATCCTTATTCTCTAGAGTCAATTTAACGGTTGATCTTCATTGCACATCTTCAAAGAGAAATAAGTTCTGCATTATGATTTCGATGTAAAATTTATCCAGCTTCTGCTAGAAATAGAATTCCTACTAAATTAATTACATTATCCCCACAAAAAAATAACCCTCCGTCGTTTTGCAAAAACAATTTCTATCATCATTAGACAAAAGTGGTGGGAAGAACCCACTGAGAACAAGTAATTACCTACTTAACATTTGTAAATCAATTGGTAAATGCTTAATAGAAATTTTTAAAATGAAAGTGCCACCTAAAGGAGGACAAAGGTTCACAGTGTGCTGGTTGTGTCAAAACATTAATAGAAAGAAAGTTTATACATTTGTGCACTAGGTGTGCTCTACTTTTTTTTCATTGGGGAAGTTCTCTTTCTCATACCTCAAGAGAACATAATTGTAGTTAGTGCACTCAAGCGTTTGGCTTAACTGGAAATAGTAAATCAATGCAAGCATATACAAGTCCAGCCGCACTTAATCAAAGTAACATAGATGGAAGAGAACATAAATAACTGAAATTAGGAAGAATATGTACTTCTCTTTCCACTCCCAAACTCTGTTTGTGAACTCATCTCTGCTCAATTCAACTCTTTTTATTCCTTCAGATGCTAGCATTCTTTCCACTACCAACTGGGAGAAAAATAAGGAAAAAAATTAGAACAAGAAAAGAAAGGAATATAATAGCTTCAGCAAGAAATTTCAGAATAAAAGAGTTTTTTTGTTTTTGATAAGAAATTGAAAGGTAAAAGAAAGTGATTAAGACAACAATACATAATATTTGAGGTAGATAAGGAATCTTATTGACATTTAAATATAAGATAGGGATAAAAGGAAAATAAATAGACATTCCACAGAAATGTAAACTCGGTTGAAAGATGATATAACTACAGAAGTTCCTAGTGCAGACACAAACCTGAGTGGCAATACCAGCATGATCAGTCCCAGGAAGCCAAAGTGTTGGTCTTCCTTTCATTCGATGATACCTAACCATAATATCCTAGTAGAGCAAACCATGACATAAGAGAAAAATATCATTACTGGAAAGGTAACAAGGTGATATGCAACACCAAGGCATAGTACATTCATGATATCTAACCAAATACAATCAGCTGATTACACTGATATCAAAAGGGTATTCTTAAGAATTTATGGACCTTTTTGTTAATCAGTAGTATGGTGTTCATACATAACAACTGAAACTGACTAAGAACATAATTGATTAACGAAACAAGAACAAGAAGCATCAGAAGGCTTAATGTTTAAACATCACTAGTACATGATGCATAAAAAAATAAAAATAAAAAAGAGAGAGAGAGAAGAAAAGAAAACAATTTATTTTAAGATTGATCTCAATCCAAAATAATCATAAAATGATTTCCTCCATCCTTGGCCTTCCAGAAAGAGCATGAACTAAAAAATTAGCTGATCTTGACCCCTCAAAAGATAACAAGGTGTGGGAGAAAAAGATACTATATTACGAGTAAAATGAACAGATTGGTCACCATACTAACACACCATTAAGAGGTTGGTCAATATAAATTAATAAAAGTAATTGAAGATCTCCATATATTTTCAAAGAAAATAAAAAATAAGTAGATAGATAAAGAAAAGCTAAGGGAAGAAGCAAATTTCAGAAACATGGACAACGTGACTCTTGATAGCCAAAGCTTAATTTTGTTTTTCGATAAGTATAGCCAAAGCTTAATTTGAGCTCGAAAAATCTAAATCAGAGGTTTTTCTGGAGCACCTAAGTTGGTAATAAATAGTAGGGCATAGCGGCACTGCCAGTAATGAATGAGCCTTGAATAAGTTGTCATCTACTGAACTCCTTTCATATTTCTTGAACAGTTTTATCATTAAAATCGGTGAAAGATACAATCATCACCAAACTCATCAAGATTCATACCCCAATCATTCTTAGTTTCTTCCCTAAGGTTTTGATTCAAAAAATCCTATTAGGTAAAAGCCTTGTCACATTCATTACTAGTAATTGATTGAATCATTGTAAGTTTAGATGTAGAATACCAAAGAGATGAAGAAGGATGCTTTACGAGTGTTGTTAACTTTTTAATAGGTTAAATTATCCTTTGAGTGGAATGATTATTATAAAGCTACTTGATTTTATGATGTACTCATGTAAACAACTATTTGACTTTGTGAATGGACAGCAATTTGTAAATCCACAATATGATTTTCTGTTTAATACACGGACCACCTTCTAGATTTTTCTGTAGTACTTGTTATTTAAGACAAGGGGATCTGCTATAGACATTATTCATGGCTGTTATGGAAGCTCAGAGTAAGATGGCGTCAACCACAATGGATAGAGGGATTCTATTTGGTTTCTCGGTGATGTTAAGGAGTATAGAGAACTTGTACTTTGTAGTTGATTAAGATCAATCTAGTAGCTGGGAGAGTCCTCTGAATCTGTCACAGCCATAGGTGAGCAAAACCGTTGTGTTATTCTTAATGAAAATTTCAGAAAACAGCAACCTATCAGCTCTTATTGCAGTTGTCAATAAAAGATGTCCCCAGTTTCAAAACCCTAGTCTGCTTCACCCTTTTCCTCTTGCGGCTGCCACTTGATTGGTCAGCAAATGCAGGGTTTATCCATAATATCAAATGCTACACCCTTGGGTCGTTACAAGTGGGACTTAAGTAGTGCCATCTATGATGAAATGGCCTGATGAAGATGTCAAGGATTAAGGATTTAATGGGGGTGATTGTAACACCCCGAATTTAGTATAGGATGATGGTGAATGAGATCCTATTGCTTGCAAGGGAGAAGTTCTTGCCCTCTATAATGATTCCAAGCTTTCCTTGTGTTTGTGAACCATGGGGAGGATGGTGTACGAATGAGGTAAGTGGGTCATATGGGGTGAGACTATGGAAACACATAAGAAGAGGATGGGACACATATTCAATAAATATTCATTTTGAGGTGGGTTATGGGTCAAAATCAAATTTTGGCATGATGTACGATGTGCCAATAGGACACTGAAAGAAGCTTATCCATAATTCTATGGCATAGCAAGAATGAAAGAAGCTTCAATTGCATACCTCTTAATCCTATCTCATGGTATTCCCCAATGGAACATTATATTCTTCATAAATGCATAAGATTGGGAAGTTGACGCTTTCTTGGAGTTCTATGACCTAGTGTACTCTACCTGTATAATAAGGGGAGTTGAAGACAATATCTTTTAGTGCCCTTCTAAGAAAGGAAAGTTCACAATCCACTCCTACGATCAAGCCATGAGCACACACAACACAAATCCATTCCCATGGAAGAATATTTAGAAGACAAAAGCACCCCTGAAGGCAAATTTTTTTTTTTTTATGGACGGCTTCATTAGGGAAGATCCACACAATAGACAACCTACGGAAACATCACATCATAGTCATGGATTGGTGTTGTATGTGCAAAAAGAGTGGAGAGTCCTAGATCATCTATTACTTCATTGTGAGATTGCTACGACCTTGTGGAATGACTTCTTTGCTCAGATAGGATTAGCTTCGGCAATGCCAAAAAGGGAATCGATCTCCTAGCTTCTTGGCAAGGCATCTGGGGCAACCCTCAGATTGCAACAGTGTGGAATATGGTCCCAATATGTCTATGGTGGTGTAGTTGGAGGGAGAGGAGCAAGAAGCATTGAAGATTGAGTGCGGTCAATGGATGAGCTTAGAAATTTATTTTTCACTACTTCGCTTCATTGGTCAATTGTAATTGATTTTAATGGCATGTCTTTTCATGACTTCCTTGTATCACTAAATGAACCCGCATAGGCGACACTCTTGTATGTCCCGTATACTCAGGCTTTTGTCTATTTCATGATCAATAAATTTTTTGTTTATCAACCAAAAAAATAAATATTTTATAACTCTTGCTTTCTTTTTATTTTATTTTATGTTTTTTTTTTTTTATATATACCATGATCTTTACAATTGTGTGCTTTACCAATCAGGCGCACACTTGTGCTTTGCACCTGTAGATCACCTTACTTAAGTGAGCCTAGCACTTTCACCACACTATATGTAAGACATGAAAAACTCATGTAATGAAATTAATGAAAGAAATTATGATAATAAATTAATTCATGGTTTATCAATGTTTTTATTTAGCCAGATGATGAAGCTTGGTTTATCGATGTTTTTATTTCAAAGTCTATTAGGTTAGGACTGTAGGCCTATAATATGGATGTTATGTTTTTTCCTCTAGTCATTGAATGAAGACAGATATGAAAATTATAGCAGCTATTGCTTTATGGATTGCATTATTAACTACTTCCATGGTGTAACGTCAAGGAACTGTGTGAAGCTTAGGTTTGTCTTTCTCATCCATGTTTTATCCTTTGAAATCCCAAAAACTTTTCCAGCAGCCTAAAAATTAAGACCCATACTTTCTGTAAAGCCCAAATCTTCAAAACCCTAAGCTACTCAATCCTTACATGATCCATAAGCAGAATAACGTTTTACACATATCCATTTACAGGTACTGTTAACCAGTATTTGGTCTACATCAAAAAATAATACCACAACTTTGTATCTGCATGCTACAATCAGAAAAGAAAAATGTTAACAGAATCATAGTGCAAGTATGAAGCAGTGGCTTGATGTATATATCACTCGTGCCTCATAGTTCGATGTAGGTCAGGTGCATAATCAAAGTTTGTATGAATTGAAATAAAATGGTATGTATTTAAATGGAGAGAAGTGTTAGGTCTACAAAGACAACTACATAAAGAAAGTTTACAAACTAACGTGGTTTGATGTGGGACATCAGATCTACCTTAAAAGAAAAAGAACTTTACAACTTGACGTACAATATCAAGCCACTTTAGTTTGTAAAGCAACTTTTTGTAAATCTCTTTGTGGACCAAGCATTTCGCTAAGATGGAATTTAAATTAATAGTTCAAGAACTTAAAAGCAATTCACAACCTCAAGAGTCACAAACATTGCATGTCCCATGTGCAGTGAACCAGTAACATTAGGAGGTGGCATTGAAATCACGAATGGATCATTTCCTTGATCAAATTTTGGCCGAAAATACCCTTGAGACTCCCACCTAATATCCAGAAATTACAATCAACACATCATAATCATGATATTATGTAACTGAAAAAAAAAAGTTAGAAACTACTTCAAGAACCAGTCCAAAGTCCAGACCATTTTAGAAATGTGAAAATGCAGTCAATACCCCACTTGAGGACTCGTGTAAGCAGCAACATGATAACCAGCACCCAGCCATGGAATAATTAGGAAATAGGAAAAATTCAGCACACGCACGCACAGGTCAAGGTAGGATGAAGATGAGATTTTATAAGGTCTAAGACCTGTTTAAAAACATGAGTAAGCCACTTGAAACTAGTACAAATATTCTGAGACCAAGTCATGGTTTTACAAAGCCCACATTCTATAGAGACAGAAAGTTATCCTTTTTTATTAAATGTAATTTTAAGTTACCAAAAAAACAAGTGCCTCTGCATTTGTAAGAGGTGGAAAAACACATAATGCTGGATTACACATGAACTGCAGCTCCATACAGCACTAAATCAACTGCTACAGACTCTATATACTTTTGCGAAGAGTTGTAGCCATGGTATACTGGCTAGCTTCTGAATATGCATATATAGCCAGCTCATGAAAATTAACGTCACTTATTAGGAAACGTATCAGGCTCCACAGATCCCTGATAAAAGTAGTAAATAAACTTAGTTCTCTTCGAGCATGAAGTAACAATCCATGCCTTTATAACTTGCCTTGAAAAATAGCATGGGTTATTCCTCCTTTATAGTTGCTAAAATAACAAAATTGTAATTATCAAAAGAGAGTAAAACAACTACTTTTGACCAGTGTTGGAAAAAGCATGCATAAGAGCAAAGTGCCAAGGCCGATCGTTTATAAAAAGAGAAACACATTTACAAAGGCACAAATTGGGCATACTTTTTTTGGTGGAGCTTAAAGTGCAAAAAAGTTCTGATGCAGTTTTTGAAAAAAAAAATATATATATATATATATACACACACACACACATAAATGCATATAAAAGATATCTTTTACCCATTACTATTTGTTTGGACCATTACTTTAGATGAATGAGGATTACGAATCTTTTAATGACAATGCTGACAATACAATGCATAATGATGAGGATGATAATTTACTATGGGAAGTTGGCATAAAAATCAACATCAATAATTCTTGTGTCTTGTCGGTCATTGAATTTAAGTTTAAGGTATGTTTTGAGTCAACATGTACTTTATTTTGATTATGGCTATCAATATCATGGTCATGAGTATTTCATAAAGCACAACAGAATTATATAAATGAGACATATAAATTAGATGTGATTAATTGATCACTTGAATGTATGCTGCATAACTCTCTTAAGAAATTACTAGGCTAAATATATTACCATCTTGCTTTTCTGAAAACTTCTTATTCTTTTACTAATATTTCATCATACATTAGCTTTGAGAAAAATTGTTTCAATTAAACTAGGCACAAGCACAAGCTCTATGCCTAGGCTCTAAGGAGCGTTTGCACTTGAGTACACCAAGCGATTTAAGTTTGATGTACAAAGTTTGTTAGAGTTCAATTAAAGTTAAACAATATATTAGTATTCTAAAGTTTGGAAATTATCTTATTTTGTAAGAGATGAAGTTGGGGGCATGAAGGATGGAAAGACTAGAGACATGGGGAGTTAAGAAGTGCAGATAGTAAAACTTTACCTCTACATAACAATAATAGTACAAAGCTTGATTTTTTTAACGGGCAATCCATTGAATATTTGACATTCCAAAAAAATGATACTAGGATTGAAAGATTAAAATTACATATATCAACTATTCAACAAAATTATCCAAAGGTACTAGAGCTATATAGCCCATTCAATAATGCTTATAAAATTTTGGGCTAAATGACACTTCCATCAGCAAAAGAATGAGGTTACAATGAGGTCGTGCATTCATATCCCATTCGATGCATGTATAGGAGCCAAAAAATTGGAATTAAATTTAAAATTATAAAATAGAGTTTGAGGCTTTCAGGTAGCATAATAAGAATGAATAAGAGTCCTCAAATATCAAGGATCCTAGTGTCCCTGTATCTTGATACGAACAGCATCCCCAAACATGAAACCAATTCCATGGAACTATGGTCAGTAGAATACACTTGATTTCAGTGATTATCTAATAATCATCAATATTTCCTTTAAAAAAATAAAGGTCTGGCGCATTTCAAGTTGCACTAACTATTTATGACTTATGGACTAATGCAAGGTGGACACGGTATGTTTCAGCAGTAAGATTTAATTTCACTTGGCGGAATAAATATTCATCAACTAGAGTCAAGAAACAGATATTAAAAGAGAAACTATGAGAGCAGAAATCAAGGGAATTATCAAAATCAATTACTCTCAACGCATACAGAATAAAAGAATAATCAAGAGTTCAAGCACATATCTAAGCAAGGGCCGTAACGAATTTTAATTTTATATATAAGATAAAGGTCCCTACTGAAAAATGAACTACCAATTGTATATCCGTTCCTCTGAAGTAAAATCAAATGACTTTGCCACCTCTGGAGAAGTAAACACGCCATTCTCCGTTGCAGCAGCTGAAATGTCATAAAATAATTACTACTATAAATTAGGCTCCAAGTTTGATACAAAACTTTCAAAACAGTGTCTTAGATCCAACAAAATCTCTTACCATTCAGGGAGAATGTAAAGAAAATATAAGAAACAAAATCTAAAACAAATAATAATAAAAATAAAAAAAATTTGAAAACTTTGGCAGCAAACAACGAAAGATTTCAAACTCGATTCATGTCTCTTCCAGTTAAATCTTATCAGGAAATAGCCCTCCATGCATTTGGCCTCGCACCTGAAAGTGGGACCGTAATGGCGCCCTTTCATAATGTGGCCACTCAACCAACAAATATAAAATTCAAGTTTTCACTTCCCCTGCTTCCTTAGCCATCTCACGTATTTGACCAAATTTACTTTAATGTTCAAATACTATAGTACCGAGTTCAACTCAAACAAAAGTTTTCACTTTCTCGAAAACCAAACAAAAAAAGCGAGCATTGCTAATACAAGTGCGTACCTGCTGCAAGAGGCCTAATTCTGAAAGGACTGAAATGCCAGCGAGGGAAAAGTTTAACGCCGCGGCGAGGTTTGGAGAAAAGAAGGGGATTGAGTCTGTAAGAAGCAGAAGAGCAGTATGGAGAGAAGAGAGGCGAACTGGAGGAAACTAACGTATGAAGCATCATGCTGAATAAGAAGAAGTAAAAGAAATGAATGGAAGAAAGAAAAACCCTTAAGAAAGAAGGGGGTGCAAAGAGTATTATGGCCCGGCGGTTTTCGGTTCAGTGGTAGAGAATTTGCAGACGAAGCAGATGATAATGATATTCCGCGAGTATTCTATCGATACACACACTGAAACGAGTCGGGCTTTTTCCTTTTCTATAAAGTGAATTGATTGATATTGTTTTTTGAGTTTAATAAATGAATTATTCGTAACTTAAGGATAACAGTTGGGATTCATAAATAAATAAATTGATATAATTTTATATAAGTTAAATAAAATATTATTAAAATATTTTTTTAATATTATTATTATTTTAAAATTTAAAAAAATTAAATTATTTATTTTATTTTGTGTAAGAATTTAAAAAAATTATAATAAAGAGATGAAATGAGTTGAGATAAATTTTTAATTTAATTTAAGAAAAATTTTGAGTTTTTTCAATCCTAAATTGAGTTAGGATCTAATCCAATTGAGTTTAGTTTTGGATAAATTTTGAAATCGAATAAGTATATTCTAATTTTAAAAATTTAAAAATCGATATGATTTATTATCGAAATTAAAATTTTTTATTTTTTCAATTTCACTCTTGTCCAATCCTATTTTTTTGATTTACCGTTTACGCGTGGTATTATATAAATTTAGTATTATAATTTTTTTAATATTAAACTTAATTGTTAGAATTTAATATTTATTATTAATAAGTACTAATTCATTAATATCTAATTATACTAATATAGTATAAGTAATGTCTAGCTTATTTAGTTTTGATTAATAAGATTAAAATAGTATTATTAGTACCTAATTATACTACTATAATATGAATATAGTGTCTAACTTATATAAAATGTTATATTAATTTTATATTATAAGATAGACACTTATATAAAATGTTATATTAATTTTATATTATAAGATTAATATACTATAATAAAATCAGAATTTCATATTATATTAATTAGCATTTTAACATTAAATATAAAAAAAAAGTTAAAAATATATATATACCAGTCCGGTCCGGTTCAAATCGATTTTCAAAATATGAAAATCAGTACCGCACCGGATCGATTTCAAACCAGACCCAACCCACTAATTCGGTTCGATCCGATCAGGTTCAACCAATTTTTCAATTTTTTGACACTCATAGCTAACATCCTCTATTCTATAATTCTATTTTATTTTATTTTCAAAAAAAATAGAAGAAGAAGAATATCAAATAAATTAGTCTAACTTATTTAGATTTGAATAATAAGATTAAAATAATATTATTAGTGCCTAATTATACTACTATAATATAAGTATAGAGTATCTAACTTATATAAAATATTATATTAATTTTATATTATAAGATTAATATGCTTATATAATAAAATCAGAATTTCATATTATATTAATTAGCATTTTAACATTAAATTTAAAAAAAAAAAGTTAAAAAATATAAATACCAGTCCGGTCCGGTTCAAATCGATTTTCAAAATATGAAAATCAGTACCGCACCGGATCGATTTCGAACCAGACCCAACCCACTAATTCGGTTCGATCCGATCATGTTCAACCAAATTTTCAATTTTTTGACACTCATAGCTAACATCCTCCATTCTATAATTCTATTTTATTTTATTTTCAAAAAAAATAGAAGAAGAAGAATATCAAATAAATTAGTCTAACTTATTTAGATTTGAATAATAAGATTAAAATAATATTATTAGTGCCTAATTATACTACTATAATATAAGTATAGAGTATCTAACTTATATAAAATGTTATATTAATTTTATATTATAAGATAGACACTTATATAAAATGTTATATTAATTTTATATTATAAGATTAATATACTTATATAATAAAATCAGAATTTCATATTATATTAATTAGCATTTTAACATTAAATATAAAAAAAAAAAGTTAAAAAATATATATACCAGTCCAGTCCAGTTCAAATCGATTTTCAAAGTATGAAAATCGGTACTGCACCAGACCAATTACGAACTAGACCTAACCCACCGGTTCGGTTCAATCCAATCAGGTTCAACCGATTTTTTAATTTTTTGACACTCATAGCTAACATCCTCCATTCTATAATTCTATTTTATTTTATTTTCAAAAAAGATAGAAGAAGAAGAATATCAAATAAATTAGTCTAGCATTTTTAGATTTGAATAATAAGATTAAAATAGTATTATTAGTGCCTAATTATACTACTATAATATAAGTATAGAGTGTTTAACTTATATAAAATGTTATATTAATTTTATATTATATGATAGACACTTATATAAAATGTTATATTAATTTCATATTATAATAAGATTAAAATAGTATTATTAGTGCCTAATTATACTACTATAATATAAGTATAGAGTGTCTAACTTATATAAAATGTTATATTAATTTTATATTATAAGATTAATATACTTATATAATAAAATCAGAATTCCATATTTTATTAATTAGCATTTTAACATTAAATATAAAAAATAAAGTTAAAAATATATATATACCAGTTTGGTCCGGTTCAAATTGATTTTCAAAGTATGAAAATCAGTACCGCACCGGATCGATTTCGAACCAGACCCAGCCCACTGATTCGGTTCGATCCGATCTTGTTCAACTGATTTTTCAATTTTTGACACTCATAGCTAACATCCTCCATTCTATAATTCTATTTTATTTTATTTTCAAAAAAAATAGAAGAAGAAGAATATCAAATAAATTAGTCTAGCTTATTTAGATTTGAATAATAAGATTAAAATAATATTATTAGTGCCTAATTATACTACTATAATATAAGTATAGAGTATCTAACTTATATAAAATGTTATATTGATTTTATATTATAAGAATTAATATACTTATATAATAAAATCAGAGTTCCATATTATATTAATTAGCATTTTAACATTAAATATAAAAAAAAAAAGTTAAAAAATATAAATACCAGTTCGGTCCGGTTCAAATCGATTTTCAAAGTATGAAAATGGGTACTTCACCAGACTGATTACGAACCAAACCTACCCCACCAGTTCAATTTGATCCAATCAGGTTCAACCGATTTTTTAATTTTTTGACACTCATAGCTAACATCCTCCATTCTATAATTCTATTTTATTTTATTTTCAAAAAAAATAGAAGAAGAAGAATATCAAATAAATTAGTCTAGCATTTTTAGATTTGAATAATAAGATTAAAATAGTATTATTAGTACCTAATTATACTACTATAATATAAGTATAGAGTGTCTAACTTATATAAAATGTTATATTAATTTTATATTATAAGATTAATATACTTATATAATAAAATCAGAATTCCATATTATATTAATTAGCATTTGAACATTAAATATAAAAAAAAGGTTAAAAATATACATATACCAGTCCGGTCTGGTTCAAATCGATTTTCAAAGTATGAAAATCGGTATCGCACCAAACCGATTACGAACCAAATCCAACCCACCAGTTCGGTTCGATCCGATCAGGTTCAACCGATTTTTCAATTTTTTGACACTCAACCGAATTTTCAATTTTTTGGCACTCATAGCTAACATCCTCCATTCTATAATTCTATTTTATTTTATTTCCAAAAAAAATAGAGGAAGAAGAATATCAAATAAATTAATTAAACTCGTTTAATACATAGCTCATAATATATATATATATATATACATAAATTACATCTTAACTATATTTTATATATTTAATTATAGGCTATCGACTTATTTATAATTTACTGTTTCGAAGGTTACGAGGTTGTCTGAAGATAGACAAAGGAATGAAATGGCGCATATGTTGCTGGATGGCCAATATGCACGGATGCTGGACGGCGCACTTCAATGGCGGTATCAAACACTAGTTATATCATTAAGCGCTGGTTTGGTATATAAAACCATCTAATTTCATTTCATCTCGTATAATTATTATAATTTTTTAAATTCTTACACAAAATATAATAAATAATTAAACATTTTTAAATCTTAAAACAAAAATTATATTAAAAAATTATATTATAATAATATTTTATTCAACTTTCAACAAAATATCTCATCTCTATCTCATTTGAATTGTATAACCAAACAAGACCCTTTTTTTTAATGAAAAATATTCAGATAAGACGTGGTGAGAAGGTTGGATTTACACCCTCCACTAGGCAAGGGCCACGTAAGTTATCTAGTTTTTTAAGAATAATATTATTTTGTCCACTCAACTTTTTTTTTTTTTAATTATAGAGTTGATAGCCACATGTACAATAGTGACATCATCCAAGTTTATTAATAAACCCTCACTTCTGGTGGAGGAATACCGTAATTACAAGTCAGACATTTTGGAAATTACAAATAAGACCAGAAAAATCCTCCCAAATACAAACTACCAAAATCAAAACAAAGAAATACAAACCAACAAACCAAAACAATAGAAACTAGAGTAAACACCTTCATTTACGAAAGTAAGGAATACTCATCTTCTCAAACACGTACAATCCATTTAAGATGTGGTAAACCAAGGTGCCCTTCATAAATATTGTTCTTTCTCATTTCTCCTTCTCTAGCCAAAAAGTCAGCCGCAGTTACCTTCCCTATATTAGTGGACCACCACAAAATTTATTCCCCTCAAGCTCCACTTGTACATCGTCCCAATAGTCCTAAAGATGCTATAAGGAACATCTTCCTTTCTGGAACCATTCTACCACCAGACTATAATCGCTCTCAATAATAACATTAAAAAATTAAAATTGTTTACACAGACGAATGCCCTCTAAAATAGTCATTAGTTCGGCCTGGTTGTTCGTTCCATTTCCAAAGTGAGCTAAAAATGCTGCTTTAACCATGCCGTTATTATTATGAATAATTCCACCACCACCCGAGTTACCCGGATTCTCATGACAACTCCCATCACAATTAAGTTTTACCCAACCTGCAAGGGGTCTAGACCAAGATACAATTTTTACAAGTTTCTTCACACTACTTGGATGCTCAACCTGGAAGTCTTCTAGGATTTTAATGTCTTGGGTGGATAATTTCTAGATAGAGCTCAGGTTGCCAACCAATGACTTTACCCAATACTGAACATCTCCCCATACTTTTCCTGCATTTTCCTGCACGCCTTCCATTCTAGCCTTACACCTTCTTCTCCATAAACACCAAGTGATTAAACAAAAGATTAAACCAACTAACATACCTATGATGGAGGATTTTTTTGCATAATAAAACCAACCATATACTAACTCTGGTCTTCCAAGGCCAATGTTTCATAAATGGCATTCCCATCACAGCACTTACCCGAGACCAAACAATCGAGGCCATATCTCCTGAAGATAAAATGTGATCCATTGTTTCGGTGGCTTTCCTTACACAACAATCACAGGATGAAGCCAGATAAATACCTTTACTCTGCACTCTGTCATCTATGGCTAAACAATTATACCAAACTTTCCACATACAAACATAGATTTTTTTGGCAACACACTATGCCAAAACCATTCATGATACAAAACGTTCAGACCTTTAGTTCTCACCACCTCCCAGGCCGAACCGGTAGAGAAACTACCATCAGTAGTAGGTTTCCACATGAAAATATCTCTTACGCTTTTTCCAGCCACCACATTATGTAAAATCTCCTCTGTTATTTCAGCACCAACTAATTCCATTAACTGATCAGCATTCCATGAATCATTACGCCAATTTCTTATGAAGTTAATAACCGATAAGCAAATTTCATATGAAGCGATTTATGTACATCTTTGAGCTCTCTCAAGCCCATTCCCCCTTCTGATATAGGTTTACAAATTTTCCCCCAAACTTTCCAATGAAACTTTTTTTTACCATTCTCCTACCCATAGAAAATTAGACAAGTGTTAATACGAGACACGATCACTAGGGGAATATTTATCACAGACATTAAGTGAATTGGCATGCTTGATAAAACATGTCTCAATAAAATTAATCTTCCTCCTTGTGAAAGAAGCTTACCTTTTCATCCTACTATTTTCTTCCTTATGTTTTCAATAAATGGTTCCACGATCCTAGTCCGTCAATCTTCCTAATACCAATGGCGCCCCCAAATATGTAACAAGAAATTTGCCTTCTTTAAAACCTGTAAGTCTCAACAAATCCCGTTGATGGGATGACGAAATATGCTTCGACATAAACATAGCAGATTTTTCTTTGCTAATAATTTGGCCTGACCATTTCTCATTCTTCAAGAGTATGAACAAGGTTTTTCAAAGATCTCTTACCCCAATTCGCAAAAATAAGAATATCATCTGCATAGAGCAAATGAGATACCAGAGGGGCACCCACCGGATGATGAAATCTTCCAATGCGCCCTGACTCAAATTTTGTTCTGAGTAACCTCGTCAGTACTTCTTCCATAATAATAAACAACAAAGGTGAAAGAGGGTCCCCTTGACGCAAACCCCGAGCAGATTGAAAATAACCAATAAAAGTCTCATTCATCATAACAGAAAACCACGGGGACTCCACACAATTTTGAATTAATCTACAAAAATTATTAGAAAAACCAAAGGCCCTAAAGACTTTCAAAAGAAAACCCCAGCTTACCCTGTCATAAGCCTTGGTCATGTCAAGTTTTACCATCACATTTCCACCGACACTTTTTTTATGTAGTGAATGCACCATTTTTTGTGCAAGCGTGATATTTTCAAATATACTTCGCCCAGGAATGAACGCCCACTATTCATGAGAGACTAATTTTTCTACAATCACTGTTAGCCTTGAAACAATAATTTTAGAAAAAATCTTATATGCCACAGAATACAAATTAATTGGTCTAAATTTATCAAAACTTGAAGGATCAGACACTTTCAGAATTAAAACAATGAAAGATGAAAAATAGAAACTGATTAAAGGTGCACCCCTGAAAAATTCTCTAGCTGCCTCAATAACATCATACTTAACAATATCCTAGCAAGACATGTAGAACTCGAACCCGAACCAATCCGGATCCGAACTGCTCTCCTTGGGAATTGAAAAAACTGCTTGTTTTACTTCTTCATCTGATGGTTGATGGCTCTGCGCTGAGGGTTACATTCTCTTCCTTAGTAATTATTCCTTGGATCAAATCTGAAAGGACACACTCCTCAACACCCGAGTTATCTGTGGGAAAATTTCGAAAGAAATCCGTAGCTTCTTTATGAATAGTTTCGGTCCCCTCAAGGATTCTTCCGTTAGCGAGCACCATCTGAGATATCTACCCCTTTTTCTGCTTGTACTTAATAACCGAGCACCATCCGAGATATCTGCCCCTTTGTCCACGCAACTTGCCCCCTCATTTTGTCATCTCATTTATTTTTATTTTTTTTCTTTACTTCATAGTTAAGAAAATGACTATTAATGTATTGATATTTTTTATATTTAAAAAAAATTAAAATGATAAAAAAATATGAATAAAAATTTTAAAAAAAATAAAAGGTGATTTTGGCCTAGCGGTAAATTGCAGTGGGCTACTCTAAGCGGCAAAGTAGCACCACTTTTTTATTAATGGTAGAAATGGTCTCTCCCTATAGTCTCTCTCTCTCTCTCTCTCTCTCTCTACATGGTGTAGGGTGAAAATCGAAGCTTTTGACGTGGTTTTTGGGCAAATCAAATGTCTTAAAATAGGGAGGAGCAACCGACCATAATGAGTCGATGGGGAGGAGGAAAACCAGCCATATTGACTCCGGCAGTTCTCGATCGGTGAGAGAATAAAGAGAGAGAGGGTTGTAGAAGAGAGAGAGAGAGAGAGAGTTGCATAGGAGAAACTAAATCGGGGAAGAAGAGCGAAGGGGATCAGGGAAAGAATACGATCCCATCCCGAGATGGCGTTGTTTCACACTTTTTTTTTTATACGTTTTGAATAAAACGACGTCGTTTGGTTTAATACCAAATGACATTGTTTCCATTATGTTTTGTATACTACAGGCATAAAATGACGTCGCTACACTCCGTTTCGTTCCATTTAAGTGGAATAGCGTTATTTTGAGTAAGATATATTAAAAAAAAAGGTTTATTTGATCATCTGGTTTAGCAGTCCAGTCCAACTTCAAACTAAGACCGAACTGTTGAACTTTGATTTCTTCAAATTTCCACCGCAAGTTGACCAGTTCTCCTCCAATTCCAGCCGGTTCTTGAAGCGGCCAGTTGGTTCCCGTCAGTGGCGGCCAGTTGCATCGGTTTCTATTCACACCTACATGGGGAATGGGGATTCGATCCTTGGTTCTCTTAGTGAGAAACCAAGGTGTTGTCAATTGATCCAAATGATCTTGGCCTCTCTATCTATACTCAAGCACGTTTCTCAATCTCTCTTATCTCTCTTCTAAGCCCGAGTCCCCAAAGCTCTCTCTTTTCTCCCCTATCAATCACACTTTTTCTCATCTCAAGCCAGTCAACAAACTCTCTCTCATTGAAGTGGCCTAGACATAGTAGCTCAAAGCAAGTAAGCACACACAGAAGGCCAAAAGTGCCCTTAGCCATGGATTTCCTCCTCATAATGGACCCTGATGATGGCTTTTTTGGTTTAACTTGCCAAAAGTTAATTTGCACTTGGCTTCAATGTAGTGTCATTGAGTTATAGAGGTCTCTTTCTTATATCATGAGAATGGTGAAGCTTTTTTATACGGTGCACTTACGTTGTACTAATTTGGGGCTTTTACCTTATGAAGTAGGGGATGAAAATTAGAAACTTGCTGACTGGATTTACCGCTTAGACTCCACTTTCATCATTGATGAGCTACCCCAACTCTTTTCCAATTTTTGTTTATTTCTGTGGACGGGCTTGAAATGAGAAAAAGGGAGAGCTCTTGGGACCTAAGGGCTTGAGGAGACAAAGAGACAGGCTTAGAAAAAGAGAGACTGATGGAAGAGGGAAGCTTCGTATGGGAGGTTATTTCCTAGTATCGCTTCTATTCTAAATAAGCTACACATCTTTCATCTCGTTACTTATTCGAAGGTATAAATTTAAGATTCACACAACATCCGGTTTGAAGTATCTCCCTTTTTTTTTAGAAAAAATATTCTCATTTGTCACTATTCATCACCCCACACTTTATGAAAAACACTCATATTCCTATGAAAAAATACTCACACCCTATAAAAAATCTATAGGTTTAGGGTGGGAGAGTGAATAGTGGCTGATGCATGGTAAATCTCTTTTTTTTAATCAGAAAAAACATGCTTGATATTAATCACAATGCTAGCCATTTGCCATTACAAGAGTTTGAGTACAATCAGCAACACAGTCAATGTCTATTAATTCATTTTCCCGCAACACAACTTTCCTTGCTAATAGGTGAACAACACCATTGAGTTCCTTCTTCACATGTTGTGATAACCAGGACTTAGTCAAGTCCATGTCTATTACTTTTATTATGATTAGTTTAATCCACGTAGTTATCTGTCCAAATTTTAGTATGTCGAGAATATAGTAAGCATCAAAGGTCTTGTTATCTTAGAGAAGGGGGCACCTAAGCCCAATAGGAGGCCCATCATGGGCTAGTGTGAATCGGCCACTAAGGGCCTAGGCGTCAAAAAAAAAAACTAATTAGGATTTAGCATGGGAGGCATCCACATGGAAGAGAAAATGAGCTTTTAGTCTTTTCGAAAAATTTCCATCATTTGGAACTTAAGAAATGAGCACTTTGCTTTGCATAAGTGATGCCATGTAACCAACATGCAAGCCAACACCCTGAATACATTGAACCTAGACATGAAAGTGGAAAACGGGGGAGGGAGAGAAGAGGGTTCAGAACCCTAAGGGCCACATGCCACACACACGTACACTTGTGTGAGTTCCTAAAAGGTGCAATGATTTGGGGCGCCTAGGGAATGTGCAAAATCAGAGGCACAATGTTCTAAGGGACTATATGGACTTGGCCAAAGGAGAAAACCGACAATCTTTTGCCACTTGTTGAAAGCATGAGAGTTTCAAGGAGTTGGCATGGGAGATGACGCATGGGGAAGCTCAAAGGGCAGAGCCACAACCCACGAAAGACTAGGGTTTCAACCAATGAGGATGAAAGTCGTCATGTGTCACACATGCATTCGGAATGGAGGATTCTATAAAGAACCAATGATGAGAAGTGGAAGAGGCACCTTGGGACAAGGTAAAACCAAGTCCCTAGATTCGGCCACCCACACCCACATGTCATTTGCTTAGGAAACCAACACCCACACGCCACCCAAGCCTAGAGAAGAGAAAATGTCACATAGGGAACCCACATGTACACGCCACTCAAGTTTAGGGAAGAGGAAGAGGCTTTGTGGAAAATGAGGAGTTCAACCAACCCCACACACACACATGCACCACTTGCCAAGTGGCAAGCATACACACGTTCATCCTCCCAAGGATGATGAAGGGTTTGCCTTTTGACCTTTTTGCTATCATATACATTGAACCTAGATACATGAGGAAGGGTTCATTTGGAAGCTAGGGTTTTGGATGGAGAGGTTCATGCCACTTATCTATGAGGCTTTTGGTTTTCCCAACACAACTCAATCATGAGGAAGATGAAGGAATTTTCGGCCATGGTGCCAAATGGCACACATGCATGAGTCTTTTGCTTTTCCAAGAAATGAGGGGATGTCTATAAAATGGGAGGGGCCGATAGGTGAAGAGTCTTTTTGGACAATTTCAGATTCCCACTTTTGTGTCACTTATCTATGAGGCTTTTGGTTTTCCCAACACAACTCAATCATGAGGAAGATGAAGGAATTTTGGCCATGGTGCCAAATGGCACACATGCATGAGTCTTTTGCTTTTCCAAGAAATGAGGGGATGTCTATAAAATGGGAGGGGCCGAAAATTTCAGATTCCCACTTTGTGTCACTTCTCCTCCCACACGGCTACACCATTCTCTCACCATTTCTCTCCAACCAAACACCATACACACACCATCCACCTTCATCCAACCAATCTTATGAGTAACGAAGGAAGTGGTGACTCCGTCCAAGAGGAACGACACGCACGGTTAGAGTCATATGCCCATCCTCATCCACACACACACACACACACACACACACACAGCTATTTTGAGTGAAGAAAGTGATCTATGCCTTCTTTTATACATGGACACTCGGGATAGGGCTAGGGTTTCTTTTGAAGGAAAGATTGAATCCACCCTTAACACTATGCACGTGAGCATGAGTTTTTGGAAAGGAATGAAAGCCACATCCACTACACTTAGATAAGCTAGGGTTTATTTCTTCATGAAGTTTTGGATTTGAGAGTGAAGTCTAAATGTTAAGGAGCCCTTCTTACCGTGGGAATGAGTTTCATGAGCTATGTATACGACACACACTCACACAAGAGATTAGGGTTTCGGATGACCATGCATGAAATCTCTTGTAATACCATGTTTTGTATTCAGATCTATACGATCATGTTACCATGTTGTTTGATAATACTATACCGAATATGTTAGAAGTTCTAAGCTTAGGTTATTGTTGAAAAATCATGCTTTCAAATGGTTTTATGTTTCGGCCTAGCATAGTGAATGTTGTTACGAATCTGTTTTACCCTTTGTTAATCGTTGAATGTCGTTGTTCATATAAGTAAGTTAAGTATTCGTATGTTTTAATATTTTCAAGCCGTAAAGCTGGATGTATATTGTTTGTGTATGGTTACATGACATGAGATTGCATGATTTTCAGCATGCATGATTCGTGAAAGGAGCAAAGTATCATAAGTCCATGTCACATGCATTGGGTTTGCACACTCTTTTCAAGAAAATGAGTTAATAAACGTTTTGTTACAACTCCAAATGCTAGGATGAGGGAATGTCCTAGTGAAACTCCTATGTCCACTCTGGAGTGTTTAAAATAGAGTGGTAGCCCCTGAATCGAAGAAATATAGTTGACGAAATACTGTTGATGGACCTCGAATGGATCCTTGTGAAATGATACCGGAGTGGAGTTGCGCTTAAAGCTAGTGGGTGTCATACGGTTAAGGCAAAATATGCGAACTACCGTAATAAATATATTAAAGAATCTGACGTACTCACCTCGATCAAGTGGGTTGTTGGATGATGTGGTAACTAGTGGAGAACACATAGTGCATAGGGGAGCTATGAAGTTTCCAACCATATGTTATAAAAAATGAACAATACAATGAGCTCAAAGATATGATATGTAAATGACCAAGAACTCAAACTCAAATGATATGTTATATGTTTAAGAACCAAAGATAAAAAGATGGAAAAGAAGTTTTCTTGAAAAGGTTAAAAGGTCTCTGTTACATGTTATTTTTTAAAAAGTCAATATTGCATAAGTCAAGTTTTATGTCAAAATACATGTCCATGCATTCATTATGGTTTGCCCTTATATGATTATATTATCTATTGTATGTTGCTTATTTACTTACTGAGATTTTTCGAAATCTCACTGTGATAGTTTTCACTACCATTCCCTACCCGGAATGGTAGAAGTTGTTATAGGACTGCAAGAGAATGACCATGGGGAAACGCAAGAGGCTAGCCCCCCGGATAGTCAAGGAGGTCCCAAAGAGCCATGAGAGCTCTTCGGAGCCATCCTTAGTAGATAGGTTGGAAGCTGCCGACCTTACTGAAGTGTTGCAGCTCTTTGAGGAGTTGAGGAGAATTTTGAACAAAGATAAGGCCGAATAGGGATGACCTTGTAAAATTGTATTTTGGAAAAGGACACTGAAAATTTCAACTTTTTTATGGTTCCTTATTTTGGGAGACTTTTGAAAAAGATGTCTATTTTGGAGGTAGTTTAATGGAGTTTAAAAACTTTGGAATGCTTACACTTCGGTACCATGTTATTACATTGCCACCAATTTTATGTAGTAAAGAAATTTGTTTTCCGCTACGATTTATTGTATGCTACTAGACCATTAGGTGTATTGCATCATAATTGTCATGTACGAGGGTATGTAACCTTGAGTTACATGTTTCAACACTTCAGTCATCGTTCAATCCCAAGCAGGAGCTGAGGGCGTCGCACATGCTGAATTTTCCAATGAGCATTAGCAAGTAAGATTCATATGTTTGAACAAAGACAGTTAAGCTTCCCATCATTAGGCTCCATTAATAGAGTTGCTTGAACCATCTGACTTGAATCACCCTCAAAGATTAGGTAATCTAAGCCAAGATCTTGACAAAATAAAACAGCAGCAATTATGCCCCTAGCTTTAGCAATTGCAGGATCAAACACAATAAAACATTGGCTGCATCAAGCTTGCAAGAAAAAAACTAGAGTGATCTCTAATAATTACTCCAATGCCAATCTTGTTATATTCCTCTTTGATAGCCACATCCCAATTCACTTTGACCCACGTGGGTGGAGGAGTTTCCTAATGGAATGCAGCAGGTTGTGTTATAAGTCTAGTCACTGGTTGTTGTTGTATTGCATTCCTAAAATCCTCAAATGCTTGGACAACTTGCCAATAAACAAAAGAAGGTGATTGTAAATAGCCTAATAGAGGAATGGACTGAAAGATACTCCTCCACATGTAACAAGGCCTGAAGCCTAACTCAGCCTGTAAGAATGTACATATTGTTTAGAAAATATTTTGCCTTAATATCCTGCTTGGAAGAGAATTAGGATACATAAGAAATCTCCAAACATACTTGGCCAAAAGAGCAAGATTAAAGCTATGCAAGTCTCTGACCTAGTCTCCCATATGATTTTCCTGATGACTCCACCAGAATTTATCAAAAAGATAATGAAGCTTCCTACAGAGAGACTTGGGCATCAAAAACACACTCATGCTATAGGTTGGAATAGCTTGTTACATAGCTTTGATAAGAATTTATTTCCCAACTTTTGAGAGAAACTTGTTCTTCCAATTACCAAGCAATTTACCTACCTTCTACATTATACATTTGAAAGTACTCAGTCTAGTTTTACCAATAAGTGAGGTAGGGCCTAGGTACTTATCCAAATTAGTAGAAACTTGTAACTCTGGCACCTCCATGATATATTGTTTAGTTGCTACCTTAGTATTTCGACTGAAAAACAAAAAGGTTCTGTCTCTGTTGAGTTGTTATCCAGATGCAATTTCATAGACACCAAGAATCTCGTCTAAAGTGGCTCATTCCTGCATGTTAGCTTGACAAAATAGGAGACTATTATTTGTAAAAAATTGATGGTTCATTCTGATTTGGCCCCTAGCAAATGGAACACCAATGATGAGCCTTTGTTGTTCTGCAGTATACAATTGAGAACTCAATGCTTCAGCACAAAGAATAAGGTAAGAAGACAAATGACAACCTTGCCTCAAACCCCTTTGTGGTTTAAATCTTTACTGAGAAATGTCATTCACCAAAATAGAAAAGGAAAAAGTAGTGATACAGTTTAAGATCAGATCAATCCACTCTGCTGCAAAACCCAACTTAGACATCATAACTCATATGAATGTCCATTCTACCTTATCATAGGCCTTTCTCAAATCCAATTTCAATGTCATATACCCCTTATTACCATAGAGCTGAGTGTTCATAGTGTGAAGAATTTCATAGGCAACCAAAATGTTATTTGTAATTAATCTACAAGGGACAAAAGCACACTGGCTTCATGAAATGAGTGAAGGCAAAATCAATTTCAGTCTGTTGGTGATCATCTTTGTAATGATTTTGTATAAAACATTACATAGACTAATTGGTCTATATTCAGAAATATTTCTTCGATTTAGTTTTTGGAATCAAAACCAGATATGTGAAGTAGTCGATGGTTTCAATATTAGCATTGGAGTTCAAGAAGGAAGGTACAGCATGACAAATCTCATTGCTGACCACAAACGAATGATCTTTATAAAAACAAGAACCATATCCATTTGGACCAGGTGCTTTGTAGAGTCTCATTTGGAAAACAACAGCTTTAACTTCTTCCTTAGTAAAATCTTTAAGTAAAGCTTCATTCATTTCTGTAGAGACTTTTGGATTCAGAGCCTTTAAACAAGCATCAATCTGAGAAGGGTGGGTAGAGGTAAATAAAGATTGATAAAACTGTGTAAAAGCATTGCCTATCCCAGTAGGGTAGTGTGCAGGACCCTATGTTCATCAACCAACTACATTATTTTATTTCTCCTTTATCTTTGACTTGGACACAGATGGTAAAACTTTGTATTCCTGTCTCCATGTTGTAGCCAATGCACTTTAGCATGTTGTTTCTATTTCAGGTGTAAGCTTTCTTGGATACAATTGATATCTCTTTGAAGTTGCTTAGCTTCTTCAACTGATGATGCTGCCAAATTGGTCTGGATAGCCTCTAATCGTGTGAGTTTCTCTTTCAAAGTTTGATTAGAAGATGGAGTTTTATTTCGAACCCACCTTTTTAATGATTTCATACAACAACCTAGCTTTGTTGAAAGAGTGGTAAGACTACCATAAGAGAAACCTACCTGCAGCCAATCATCTTAACAACATCTGCACAATCCTCATAAGAAGACCAACTTGCTTCATATCTACTTACTTTGTAAGTAGAAATAGAGGGACAATTTATTTGTTCCACTGTCAATAAGATAGGATAATGATCAAAGGTTATCGAAGTAAATACCTTGATCTCCCCAACTCCAAATTCATCACACCACTCAGTTGAGGCCACTGCTCTATCAAGCTTTTCTTTAGTAAAAGAACCACTTATCTTACTATTCAACCAAGTAAATTTCCCTTGAGAAAATCCCAAATCATTAAGCTAGCAGTCATATAGGACATCATTGAACATAGCAATTCGTTTGTCACTCCTAGCACCACTATACTTTTCACTATGAAATAAAATTTCATTGAAATCACCAAGGTAAAGCCACTTCTGAGGGTGCAAAGAATGAAGATGATGCAATATATTATATTCTTCAACTATGTTCTTAGTAATAGTATGTCCATAAAAGCATGTGAGCATCCATGGGGATTTAGAGGTGTTGTTTGCAATCCAATAGTTTATGTGTCTGTGTGAGAAACTGTGGATTTCAAGTGGAATATCATCTTTCCACAGAAAGGCTATATCACCTCCACGACCAACACTATCAACAGTAAAAAGACATTGAAAATATAGGTTTATAAAAAAAATATAGATTTGTAGTTTACATTATATAACAAATTTAGGGTAAATCGTAAAATTTATCCCTAGGTTTTTATGTATTTGCAAAACACTTTTTATAATTGAGTTATTATATTCTTAACTCAGTATATAGAATATACTATTTACATTATTTACATGTAAGTTTTGATTTGTAAGACTAGAATTTTAAAATTTTTATTCCAAATCAAACTATGTCATATAAATATTTTACTAGATATTATTCACACAGGCTTATAAATAAAATTTTTCTTCAAAATTAATTCTTTTAGTGTACAAGTTTTTGCAGTTAGGTCCTTTCGTCTATTTTACAATTAACTCTCATAGTGTAGAACAAATGAGTAAAATTTAAAAAGTACTTTAAACATAATTTTTTTAAAAAAAATCAAACCAACCAAATATTAAAAAAAAAACTTAAAAACATTAAGAATAAACTTACAAAAATAAAAACCAATTAATTTAAAAAGAGTTGGCCATATAGCCATCCTCCCAAGTGGGGGGCAGGTGCGAAAATGATAGCTACCAGTCCAATAAGAAGAGTTTTATGATTCTATTTCCGTCTCTCTCTTCGAGAGCAAGAGTAGTAACTAAGCAATAGCTAGGCTTATTAATTTATAACATATGTTTCTTTCTAAACATAAAAAATAAAGAAATTTATTAAAATATTAAAATAGCCTCTATGATTGACTTTTGGACAACTTAATCATTAGAGCACTCTCATTGGAATAGCCAAAGCTAAACCCAAGTTTTAACTAATATGAGATAAATTTGGCTTTGGCTATTCCATTCACATCAAATCACAACATTGGATTATTCATTTATTTATTATATAATAATAAAATAATATGAGATGAATTTGACTTTAGTTATTATTACATTCACATCAAATCTCCACATTGGATGATCTATTTATTTATTATATAGTAATAAAATAATATTAATTTAACTTTTTTTAATTATTAATTTATTTAATTTTATCATATTTTACCATTCTACCTATTATATGTTAATTAGTAATCATATTCTAATTATTTAGTAATCATATCCAGAATTTGCATGTTTGGAGCTTTACCAACACATTGCAAAGTGCACAGATGATTCCTGCATCAATCTGAAAACAACTAGACTAGAATAAGAATTAATGATTTTTTATGATGAGGAATATCGGAGAACTTCTCTGTAATGATGATGGCACAATTCACAATAGTACCAAAATAATAGACATGAAAGCCACACAAAGCTAAATCATAGAATGTAACTAATATGTATAAAATGTTTTAGTCCAGTTCAAGTTGCACTAGAGCTAAGCAATTGCCTAGGTTTTGTATTTTCACAAAATACATCTACAAAATGCATCTACAAAATACATCACATAGTGGCTGTATAGCCACATGTAGTTCTAGCATATGTGTGGCTAGGCAGTCACTAAAATCAGAATTTTAGAGTCTACCATCTAACTACATTAATGTACATTTACAACAAACAAAAGAGTACAAGTACCAAAAAGTTCATACCCTCCAAAAGATGTGGATGAAGATGTAGATGTTGAGATATATTCTTCATTTCCTCGTAAATTTCCTTCTGAAGAGTTTGAAAATAGTCTTGATGCATTGCATTCACGCTAGCAAGATATAATTTCATGATCTCTATATCAATTTTCTTTTTCTTAAGTGCAGTTAATGACATTCGATCGATCTCAGCGTTGGTGACTGCTTCTCTCCTCTCCACCATGCACACGGTTCTATCATCGGTCATGCGACTTAAGGCTTTATTAAACTCTGTATTTTCACATTCTCTAGACTTCCTCTTTCACTTCCTCTCTTTCTCACTCTTCTTGCCTAGAGGTCTCTCACCAATGATCTTGACATTGCATCGAGAGTGTCATTTGCTAGTGGAGTTGAGTCAGCAATGGTTGGACGTTTCCTAGGCAGTCTCCTCCTCGTGTGCAACATTGACATATGTTGTTGTCATTTTGGTTGGTATAGACACCAACGAATGTCCCATGGTGTATTTCGCCTTCTCATTCTTTTTATACAATATTTTGGCCTTCTCAACCTTAAATGAATCAAGTGAGAATGTTAGAGTAAAAATGAGTTCAAGCACTAAAAGAACATAAAGGAAAAACTAAATTATTACCTTGTCCCTCTTTGTGGCATCATTAGGATGTATTGCTTTACTTGGGCAATAGCAACACAAAGTTTATTTGTGTATTTTTGGATACATTGTCATCGATTGGTTAGTGACACTACAAAATGTTCAGGACTATTTGGTTTTTTATACTAATTATAAGATTCCCCTATTCTCTACCACATTTGAGTAAATTTTTGGTTAGTCTCACATATGGTATCAATGCTAATTTTTAGTCAAGCTGAAACAAGGAGGGTGTTCTCCTCTGCGGTGAAAGACACACCTTGAAATGATTTTTTAGAGGGTGTCATTCTTTCTCCTATGCAATGTGAAGCTTGGACCAGAACATTATCATCTATGCTATCGAACGGGGTGCTGCCTTCCCCATGTCCACCACCTTATAAGAGAGCGGTGAAGAAAGGATCCTCATCAAATAGTGCGGCCATCCTTCATCGTATTATAATTATAATGAATGAAATAGTTGGGATATAATAGGATACAAACTAACATGGTAAATAACTATATAAGAGGATCTTACCTAGATAAACAAATCTGGATGTATGGTTAAGTAATGGCTTTTCAACAGTTATCAAAGAGGTTCAACAATGTCGGATGCACAACCGTTCAATCCTATAGCCAGATGTTCTGAATCCTGAATAATACCATCAACAAGAAATAAATTGGCAAATGAGAATATGAACAAGCAGGAACTTAAACATAAAAAATATCATAATATGGGAATCTGGAGAATGTATCCTGCAACCAGAACAGAAATAAGCTTGTGAATCAAGTTTTAAGGTCCAAAGTTAGCAATCTATGGGGAAATGCATTTTTGCCAAGATTATAAGAATAAAAAAGTTTTCTAGAACAACATCAGTGACATATGTGCAGCTAACATGTAACATGTTGAACAAAATGATCCACAAATCAAGGAACAAGTACAAAACAACAATGGTGCTATACGTAAAAAAAAAATGAAAGATCTCCTAAGAACATGGTAACACTGCAGTAAAGAGGCAACTTCCTTTTTTTGGATATTTTTTATAATTAATAATTCTTTATTAATAAGAATTTAGGCACAACTCAAGTACATGGGAAGAATACAAAAGAAATGCCAAATAGAGGCTAAAAATACAAGAAAATAACATAGAATTGGACAATTAAAGTCTTTGATGGAGTCCAAGATAGAGAGTATCTATGAATGAGTACCAAAGATTCTATCATTCCTTTCATTTCAAGAGGAATCGAAAGCAAGGGCAGAAGAACCAAGGAGTCTGTGAGAGAAAGAGGGGTTTACCTGATTCTGAGTCAACTTGGCGATTTCTAGTCCTTGGAGTTGGAGTGCGGTGGTGTGGTGTTATTGTTGCTAACGAGACTTCGGTTGGTGGTGCGGTGGTGATGCAGTGGTGGGGCTCCTTGGTCGGAAAAAGGTTGTTTAGAAGGAAGAGAGTTTCTGGTTTTTTGAGAGGGAAATAAATGAAATGATATTTGGGATAGGAAACGTCGAGAGAAGAGAGAGAATGTGCCAAAAGTAATAATAAAAAATATTTGATTCATCTACAGTATACATTAAATTTGACTTTTGTTTTATGTGTATTGTTACAAAAATTAACTTTTAATACTTTGCCTAATCCAATGTGGGCTGAATTTTATCCCAATAGCTCTCAACATATATTTTTTTGGCATTTAGCTAATCCATTGAGACTGCTCTTATACTCCACTTTTAATCTTAGTTAAATAAATTCTTACGTTAGTTGATCCGTTTCTAATTTGTTAAAATATTGCGTCAACACCAACGATCGGATGCCATGTGTCATTTTAAAGAATAAAAAAAATATTCGATCAACCTACAATCAATAAAAACCATATAAATAAGAACAAACTTAAATTCAGAAATCAAAATAATGAAGAGAAAATTAAAAAAAAATTGCATTCTTTAATATGTTTTGACCACTCAATATTTAATTAACAACGTATGTAGTTGAACAAGACGTGCTAAGGAGGCCAAGGCTTAGAGCATTATGAGATTTTTGTTTGTCTTTTATTATATTATTTAGTAAATGAGGCTGAAAAACTTTTAAAAGATTCGGTTAATAAAGTATGTTTTATTTGAAATTATAAAGTGTTTCGTACCTAGATCACATGTAAGTAATTGTTTTAAGGAAAGAGAAATTTCATTTGATCAACATGTAATTTTTCATTTTTATCTTTTTATCTTAATGCTTAAATATATGTGGTGTAAAATCAAAAATGTCCTTGTATCATTTCTCTTTAAGGAAGTTAATAGTATCTCGTTCTCTCAATGTTTTAAAACTAGTATTTTTTTCCTCAATCCTAAAGGAACGGGGTGTTACACAAGATATGATAAAAAAAAAGTTCAAAATCAAATGTGTGACGTCAATATAAGATTGAGTCATCGAAACGTTGGACACATAACTTATAGTCACATGTCCTTACGATCTATGATATTGCACAATTATTTAACATGCTTATAGGTTTTAATGTAAAACACGACGAAAATAAGCAAATCTATCAAGCTTGTACCAAAATTATTTCAATACAATACTTAGTAGAATAGCACAAATTACCATAATACAAACCACACTTGCCCATTGAAGCACATTATCAAAAATGCTAAATACAATTATACAATATTGTTACCTCATTGTGTTTAAAAAGAAACCAAAATTCTAAAAATGCACATAACTTCCAACCACTGGGAAGTTATGTATAGTTTGGCTCTGCTCCACGTATTGGTTGCCATGTTAATCAGTCTTCTTGAAACTTCTAATAAAATTTGTTGTTCCGATATTCAACTTTATTACATGTGAGACTACCACGATAAGATCTAAATCACAATGAATAAGATAAGAATGATTTGTTGCATAAAGTTCTTTTACTTCCCAAGTTTTCATAAAAGGGTGGTTATATACATTGTTAATCTAGATTACATGGAAGTGCACATACATAATTAATAATCAAAAAAAAATTATTAAAAGGAAAATGTTAGTCATCCCGTTGAGGGCTCTCGCTGGATTTTTTTTTTTGACTTAGTGATTAAGGAAGTATTTTTTAATGATGTTGTGAAATGCACATGAAATACACTAGCGGGAGCCCCTAGCAGGAGCTTTCAGTGGTGGCTGTAGAGCCACTCTTATAAAAATGACATTCATCCAATCATAATTCATATCATCATTTATCCTTGTTCCACTTTTTCCATCCTTTATAATTTTTTACCTTCCTAATCACAGATGTGGCCATATAAGCCTCGTTAGAAATCTTAATTTTCTCAGCCAAAAGTTTACCACGTCGAATTTTAGTATACTCCAAATATGACTAGAGTAGCATTGCCAAGATTTTTAACTTTCTCCGTCAAAGGGTTGCCATGTTCAACTTTACTCACTTTAGAGGTCGCCAGAGAAGTTCCATTTGGAATATTTCTTTTTGTAGTCCTAGGTTCATTATTAATCAATTCAAGCATGAATACCAAGGTGTTTTGCAAAATGTTCATAACATTGCTAAAACAAGTTCATTAACTAAAATCGTCGTGAGATGAAAACATACTATATGTAATAGGCAATTGATGTAGGGGCTTCGGGTATGATAATGTAGGACTTCCAGATTCTACGTTGATTGTTCTAGACTATCTTGAAAATGCTAATCAACGCAAATATAATAAGAAATCGTAAAGCTTCCTCAAATTTGAGCATTATTATGCACATTTTAATATTTTGACCATGCATTTCATTACGTTATCAAAATCGTGCGGCAATTGCTTGTAGTTCCAAGAAGATTTCCATGGGCAGTGGCGTCTAGGGAAGACTAAAGGGGATCCTTTTCAAGAGATTGCATATGGAAGCCCAAGGGACAAAATGAATTTTCGGATTTTCCTCAGCCACACGCCCACTCAAGTGATTTTCTGACATTTCACCACTTGTCAACTATGTACTAGTAGAGGAGTGTTTCTAGAAGGAAGATGAATGGACTTGTGAGTACAATGACTATCCTAACCCTAGACTTTTGGCCATTACACTCAAGGGCACACACTCATGTGTCAATTATCACTTTAGGGTTGCATAAGAGAGCCTTGGGTATTTGAAAATGCCACCTAGGGAAGGAGCACTAGAAGGTGAACAATCTTCATGGGGAAATGAGAGGAAGTGGATGGTAAGGGCGCACACACACGCCTATGCCATGTCACACACATTTGTGGTTATTTTACTCTTTTGCCATAAGGTACATTGCACCTAGACAAGAGAAGGAGGGTTAGGAAGACCAAGAGGTTCGCCCAAGGGGAGGGTTACACGCCCCATCCATGTGCCTTTTAGCCTTCCAAAAGCAATCCAATGATGAAGAAGATGACGAGACGTTCGGCTAAGGGAAAGGCCACGCGCCAACAACAAGTGACGAACCCTAGAAACCTCACACACAATCACGCACTCGGATTACGGTTCAAAACCCTTGTTCTAACAAGTTGTACTTCCATTTACAGCTTACTAGTGCTTTCTCGAAGGATTTTTGTAGGTAAACACTCAACTTAGTTTTGTTAACATGTGTATATATTTGTGTAAATTTTTATTTGTTATTGTTGCCTTTGATTGTTAATCTATGTTTTACTTGGTTGAATATTATGTTTCAACTTGGTATAAGATCATGAGAGATGTTATATGTTTCGGATCCATGTTGAGAATTCCATGATTAACATCCACATGTTTCGTTTTGCTTGAGGTTATTATTATTTCATATGTCATGAAGACTCGGCTATTGTAAGGTTAAGTGTTTCGAACTTATGTGATGTTGCCATGATTTCATACTTTGATTCACCCTTGCCATGACATTTATCTATTATGCTTCAAGTGTGGAACATGTTAAAGTGAAATTTCTCAATGTTAATATGCCTTAGATGTTTCGGCCAAGTCATGTTCTTCTATGTTCTTGAAGTTTTTTTGATATTTCATGTGTCTTATGTTATCATGCCATGATTTGAATATGTTACACTTGATGATTTTATGCATGGCATTTCATGTGTCACATGTCAAGTGTAAGAAGGAGTACATCTTAAGTTTCATGTCACACGCATTTGGGTAAATGGTTTTTTTAAAAAGAAAATGAAAAGTGTCTAAAACTATTTTGTCACGACCCTAAATGCTAGGATGGGGAAACGTCTTGGTGGAACTCCTTTGTCCACTTTAGAGTACTTAAGAATAGAGTGGTAACCTTTGGGTCGACAAAGAACCGTCGGCATACCTCGAATAGATCTTTTTGGAAGGGATGCCGAGCGAGGTAGCACCTAACACTAGTGGGTGCCATGACTAAGACAAATAACTCGACGCAGTACTGTCGTGTTATAATGAATATGAGTAAGACGTATTCACCATGATGTACGGATCGTTGGTGGTGCAGTAACTAGCAGGAACACGTGGTGCATAAGAGAGTCGTGTTGTGTCTACTATGTGTTATAAGAACAAGATAATGAAATCACATGATTTGTTGCGTGATATAAACCACGTGATATGATATGATACGTTAGGATATGGATCACGTAATATGACAAGATATGAAATGATGTCAAAGTATGTTTTTTCGAAAAGTCCAAAGATTATGTTACATGTCTTTTGAAAAATGTCAAGTGCATAAGTCAAGTTTTGGTCACGTCATGTGTTTAGTACATGTTCATGCATGCATTCCACAGTTTACCACTTGTATGCTTATGTTAATCCTTATATATTATATGTTTACTTACTGAGATTTTTTGAAATCTCAATTTAGTAGTTTCCACTACCATTCCACGTTCGGAATGCTAGAAGTTGTGACAGGTCTAGAAGATCACCCCATGGTGAAACACAAGAGGACTACAATACCGCCGACCAACGAAGAGGTACTGAAGAACAATGAGAGTTTGTCGGAGCCTTCCCTATTGGATAGGATACAAAACGCCAATTGACTCATTTCTAAGGAACTATAGCTTATTGACAAACTGACGAGATTAAGAAATCGGGATAAGGATCGATTTTTTGAGAAAATGAAGAAGTCTGACTAGTTGCAAGAAAAAAAGAAAGAAGAGAGGGACCATTTTCCTATGCCAGGAAATATGTTTTGGATTTTCTAGTGACTTAAGCATTTTTGTGATCGGTCCCTTTGTTTTGGAGAAAAATGTTTTGTTGGTTACCCATGTTTTGGGAGACAATGAACATATATTTCATTGGGTACTTTTGATATGAATGTTATGTTAAAGAAAATGTTTGGGTTATGCTTAGTCTTACGGTCTATGTGCTAAGGCAATTGTTTTAGGCATTGCCTAGTTTCATACGAACTTTACATTTTTCGCTGTATTAATTATTGCATACTGCTTGTATATATAGGAGCATTGCATTTTATCTATCATGTACGAGGAGTATGTAGTCATGTGTTGCATGTCCCAGCATTTCAGTTACCGTCTAATCCTAAGCGGGGTTGGGGGCGCCATACCCATGATCCCCAGTTGCCCATCCACTCTGAAAAATCCCTTTCCGCCGTGTGGTTTCTTGACGTCAAAATATTTTATTTTTTAAAAATCATTTTTCGTCCTAAACTTCCCGAACTCTTTGTCCTATATTTGTTATGCTCCTCAGCTGATTAGTTCTTGTTCATTAATGGAGACCCAACTTCATGGACACAAAAAAGCTAAGTCCATGAAATTTGAAGAGACTAAAAATGATTTTTCAATCAAATGAGAGTTTATGGTATTTGCCATAAATGATCCATTATGCTCTCAACGTTGTTCATCCTCTTGTTTATATCTTATTGTCTTGTTTTTTTCTTTTTTCGAGTGTTGCTCACGTTTCGAATGAAGACAATAAAGAACTATGGAGTATCTTGGCAAGAGAAAACCTATGTGTGAGCTAAACGCGGCCTCAAACGGTCGTTCTCGTCAGTCAGTCATCCTCATCGGCGACCCCAAACGGTGGTGGACGTAGTGCAACTTCAAAGGTCATGAGCTGAATGCAGGTGAAGGTGGGTGGAGGGGCGAAGGTGGGCGAAGGAAGAAACGTGAAGGAAGGAGAAAAAATTCAAAATCCACACATCAAATTGATTTGGGGAAATTGGGAGCTAAAGGTAAAACACACATGTTTTACAAAAAAGAAAAAAAAACCACATCAGCCACTCAGCGTGTGTGGTGTATGAGTAGTAGCAGGCAGATGAGTAGATCTATTTCCCACTTTATTTAGAACATGTCTTAGGTGATCTTCGTGTAACCCATTGTTTCCAATGTAAATTAGGGTTTGAGTAGAAAAACAATCAACATGCCATGCTAGCATGAATAATAATTAATGAAAAATTCTACTCAACAGATATATACTATACACTTACTTTTATTTTTTTCCCCAGTATGTGTGTAGTGTAGGACTGTTGAGTAGAAGGACTTTTAATTAATACGAAAAACGAAAATCAGTGAAATAGAAGAAAGAATTAAAAATAAAATAAAGTTACAAAAACTCAAAAAATCAACTCAATTGAAAACAAAAACACATTAAAATAAAAAGAATTACATGACAACTTTTAAAAAACATAAAATTCAAAAAATATTAAATAGCATAAAAGTAAATTAAGATAGAATCTTAAAACAAAAGATTATTAAAAAAAAATCATTTAAACTATTTATGCAAAAAAATAAAAAATGGTCAAAGTGATCCTTCAACTTTTATCCCCAAGGTCATAGACAAACCAATTAAATATATTATCATTTATCATCATCTCTACAACAGGGCATTACTGGAAGTTTGGAACTACATGAGCATGTTGAGTCACTCATCGAGCAAACAAAAGCTCTTTCATGGGATGACATCATTTTAGTGCCTGAACAAGAAACAACAGCAAAAATCTCAAACTGCGCTCTAATTGGTAAGTTGGTCTCTTCCAAGAACCTGAACAAACACACTTTTCACTCCACTATTTGTGCGGTATGGAGCTTCATTCATGATCTCACCATTGAAGATCTTGGAACCAACATCTTCCTATTCACTTTTCCATCACCAATTGTAAAAAATAGAGTCTATTCCCAAAGGCCCTGGGACTTCAAGGGTTTCAATATGGTGTACACTCAGCTTTTAGGGTTTATATATATGGGTTACCCTTAGAAATGATGACTGAAGGAAATGTTGCACAAATAGGAAAATTTCTGGGCCATTTACTTGAAATAGATCAAGCTTTTCTTCCAAGCAATGGGGTCAAACAATTTCCCAGGATCAGAGTAGAAATCAATACAGAAAAACCTCTCCATGAAGGTTTCATCTTGCCCCGACCCAACAAGCAACCGGCAAAGGTTAGCTTCAAATATGAAAGGCTTTCTGAATTCTGCTATGGATGTGGACGACTCGGTCATCTTCAACAGGCTTGCCACATTTACATAAGCCCGATAGAGGAGCCTCTCTTCAGTCCCTGGATGAGAGTGGAACCCCAAGACTAAAGAAGACAACCTCGTTTTGGAGAAACCCAAAGAGATTTAAATCAACAAAGCCCCCTGGTTTTTCCATTGTTTGAACAATTGAACCACATCCCGCCTTCCTTCCCACCAGTATGCATAAGAGAAACACCTAACTTCTCTCCCCATGTTGGTTCAGGAATCATCGACTCAACAAAAAAGAGCAACCTTGTAGAACATTTGGGGAAAGGAAAAGCCATCGTCATCAACACGGAAGAAGGCCAAAGGAAGGAATCTGTATAAAAAAACTCTTCTCTGCAATGTCAAGCTATGGTAGCGAAACATCAAAGGGTGACACTAGCATTTGCAAGCTCTGAGTAAGGATCCATGCAAGTAGATCTAGCCACCACATGGCAGCAATCCAAGCTCCTAGACAAAACATCAGATCCAATTAAGGTGAGCAGCCAATCTTTCAAAATCAACAAAATGCTTCTTGTCCCCTTGACAATTCTGTTTGCTGAAGAGTCCGCCTTCACTCAAGTGTCCAACTTGAATCCAAATAAGTCAGCGCTTGGCTTAGAAATTCCCCACAATGCCCCTCTGAGCTTTCCTACCAATTCCATGAAGCTCACACTCCCAAGCCCATTTAATGAATCCATAGAGCCTTTTTCTACCGAACCCAAGCCCAAGTCAACATTCATCAAACAATTCATCTCTCAACTCAAAGATAAAAAAAGCCCATCAGAATTTCAGAATTCAAGCCATAACATATCTTTGCTTGTTAGCCCTTCGGGTAAGGTCTGCTTTGCCTTTAACACTATCCAGCTGAGTCCAACCCACATTTTCTCTCCAAATCACCAAACACATCCTCCCCATTCTGGCTCCCAGATCGCCCCTTCTTCACCGATACAAAAACCAAAATGGCCTCCCCTACCATGGTGCCTCATTGCCCAACCAATTTCCAAAATGAGACTATGAAGAAGAGGAAAAACTCATCAGAAGAGAAGAGCCCTTCCCTCAATCCCTACAAAAAATGCATGTTAAGCTCTACTATTCTAGTGACCATTCAAGAGGAAGAAGACATTCGAAAAGAAGGAGAAGAGGTAGCCAACCCGAGAGTCCCTCCAGATCAAAGCAAAGCAACTCAGCAACCAAAGAAAGGAAGGAATCAAAGCAAACAACAGAAGAGGAGCCCAACAATAGTCCGATACGCACCATATCAAAATCAACATTTGAAGGCTACAGGTAACAAAGTCCAGTATCAAACCATGAATCTCTTCCCTATGAATCTAATGATTGATGTGGCAGGGGCCTCACTTCCACCTGAGGACCCATGAGACTATTAGCATGGAATTGCCGAGAAATAGGCCCGACCTCATGCAATCAGATCACTTAGGGCTAATATCAGGGTTTATAACCCGGATATCATTTTCCTTTCAGAATGTTTGTTAGTTTCTAATGACAGTGCACGTATTGTTAATAGGTTAAGTTATGCTTATTTTGTGTTCTCTCCCCTATTGGTAAATTGGGCTTTTGCTCCTTGACCGGGTGTCGATATAGAAATTGTTCATATCTCTAGTAATATTATTTCTGCTTTGGTGTATTCTGATCCTAGTCACTTGTCGTGGCTTGTCAACCTGGTTTACTATCCTGCCCATATAAAAGAAAGTAATTATTTTGGGATCTCCTTTCTGGTATCATATCATCATTCTCGGGTCCTACCTTAGCACTAAGGGATTTCAATTCCATTCTCTCACAATCTAAAAAGTTAGGGGGTAAGCCTTTTGCTCATTTCTCAAAACCAAAAGACCTCAATTTGTTCATGGAAAACTTAGGTTTTGTGGATCTAGGATCATCTGATCCAAAATACACTTGGACCAACAATAGATTTGGTACCCATCAGATCAAGGAGAGACTCGACAGAGGTATTGGGCTAACATTTCATGGATTGATCTATTCCCCCAAGCTATACTCACCACTCTCCCACGGGTCTCTTCTGATCATGCTCCCATCCTTTTAGACACAATAAATAGGAAGAGTCATCCAAAATCCTTCAAATTTGAAGAATTCTGGATCCGAGAACCATCTATCTTCGCAGTTATCAAAGAGGCCTAGAATTCACAATTCATTGGCACCCCTTCATTCATCCTCTCAAAAAAACTCAAAGCTACCAAGAAAGCCCTCCAAGATTGGAATCATAACATCTTTGGTCACATCCAATCCAACCTTAAAGTCATGATGTCAAACTTTCCTCCCTTCAAGAACAAGATTCTCAGCCCTCCTCCTACTCTTTGGAAGCCGATTTAAAAGAAAACATTAATGAGCTGCTCTTAAGAGAGGAAACCCTTTGGAGGCAGAAATCCAGAATAACCTAGCTCACCACCACTGACCTTAACACAAAATTCTTTCATGCCTCCACTTCCATCAGACGTAGAAGAAACAACATTGATTGCCTTAAGTTAGGCAGAAACAATTGGACGGCTGACCAATTCATAATCTCTTCCAAGATCCAGGAACGTTTCCAAAAAATCTTTTCTTCCTCTCATTCCTCTCCACCTGATGAAATGGAACAAGGAAAATTTCAGATCATGAAAATGAATTTCTTTGTAAAATTCCTAATGAAGAGGAAATCACCTCTGTTATGAAGAAACTCCCCCTTACCAAGGCTCTTGGGCCGGATGGCTTTACAGGTCTCTTCTACAAAACTTTTTGGGAGGTTATTAAATTTGATTTGATAGCTGCTGTAAAAAGTTTCTTTATTCAAGGAAAATTGCTAAAGGAACTCAACCACACAAATTTGGTCTTGATGCCAAAAGTTGACAACCCCAATTGGGGGTGTAAACTCAAACCGGAAAATTGAAAAACCTGTCTAGACCGAACCGAACCGGACTGGTTTTACTGGTTTTGAACCGGTCCGGTCCGGAACCGGTTTTTAAAATGTAAAAACTGGTCGGTTCCGGTTCCGGGATTTTTTGGACTGGACCGGACCGATTGATTAAAAAAACTAAAAAAAAAATTGATATATAAGTTTTATACAAAATATTTTATATATATTAAATATTAATATATATAAGTTTTATATATAATGTATAATTATAAATTTTTATGTGAAATTTTATATATAATATATATATTCATATATGAAATAATTTCTTATTATAATTTATAAATTATTACATAAAATGTTAATATTAAATCACTAAAAGTTTATAACTAATACTAATATATAACTTATAACTATACCAATAGTCTAATATTAATACTATTATATAGTCTAATATATTAATAAAAGTATAAAACAATTTTTTTTAAATCAAATTTTTTTTTTATAAACAAATTTTTAATGACAAATTGTGAAACTTACATTTTAAAAAAACCGAAAAATCGGATCGGACCGGACTGGAAACCGGTAAAACCGGAAGTACCGGTTTAGGAGGGCAACCGGTGCGTAATCGGTTTTGAAAAATACAAAACCGGTACATACCGGTTCGGTCCTAGATTTTATCCAAAACCGGACCGAACCGGACCGATTACACCCCTAACCCCAATGATATTAACCAGCTCAGACCCATAAACCTGTCTAATGTCTGCTATAAAATTATAGCAAAAATTCTTGCCAACAGGCTCAAAACCATCATTCCCAACATCTTCTCTTCATGCCAATCTGCTTTCATTCTTAGTCGTCTAATTCAAGACAATACTATTCTGGCCCAGGAGATCTTCCACAAAATGAAAAAAAGAACTAGCAAACTTGGACAAATGGCCATAAAGGTAGATATGGCAAAGGCTTTTGACTCCATGGAATGACCTTTCCTGCTTGAAATTTTAAAACAGATAGGTTTTAGACAACAATGGATCAGCTAGATCTAGGAGTGCATCTCAACAGTGACCTATTCAATCATAATCAATGGTTCTTCACATGGTTACTTCCACCCAACCAGGGGTCTTCGACAAGGAGACTCACTATCTCCTTTCCTTTTTATCTTAGGAATTGTGTGGTCCTATCTAGACTCTTTGTTAAAAAGGAACAGCTTAACAATTTAAAGGGTATCAAGCTTTCTAGAGGCAGTCCCCACATCTCTCATCTCCTTTTTGCGGATGATCTGTTCCTCTTTGGGTCGGCCACATCTCTTAATGCTCAATAATTCTCTGAATGCCTTGAGGTTTATAATCGGTGGTCAAGTCAATGTATAAATGAGGGTAAATCTTCTCTTCATTTTAGTAGAAACACCACTCTGATCTTCATTAATGAAGTAAAAAACATTTTCAAGTTTAGAATTTCTCCGACAAATTCTAAATATCTGGGACTACCTCTTTCTAATAGTCCCGATAGGAAAAAAATTCCTGACTGAATTAATGGTGAAGATCCAAAACAAGCTTCAAGGTTGGAAATAAAAAACCCTCTGTCAAGCTGTAAAAACTATCCTCATAAGAGCAGTGGCTAGTTCTATTCCTTCATATGTCATGTCCTCAACCCTCATCCCAAAAGCAATGACCAAAAATCTGGACTCACTCTTTCCTAGATTTTGGTGGGGATTCGAGCACAATGGAAAAAAGAAATTTACTCCCAAGTCCTAGAAGTCCATTTGTTTACCCAAATCTATAGGAGGTCTTAGCTTAAACAACATGTTTGCCTTTAACTCAACCCTGGGTCACTAAGCATAATTGGTCTTTTCTCAATGGGTTAACAAGTCTTTGGAAGGATGTCATCTCAAAAATATACTTAGGATCCAAATCTTTTCTGGAAATCTCTCCTAAATCGATAGATTCATGGTTTGCTTAAACAGAGAGAGTTCCTGCGGTCTAGTGTCTGTTTTCAAATCAATAATGGCACCTCCACCAAGGTTTGGACCATCCCTGGTTCCATTCCCCTCCCGAATCCAAATACTTATTCTGATCCTGATCATAACATGACTGTCTCAGGACTCATTTTAGAGAAACCAAGACGTTGGAATGTCCTTCTTCTCAATACCCTTTTCTCGAAATTTTCCTCAAGAGAAATCCAAAAAATCCCTCTGGCCAACCATAATTATCATCTTGTTCAAGATAAAATAAAATGTTTTTATCACTCATTTGGAATTTTTTTTCAGTCAAATCAGCTTATCCTGCCCTTGTTAATGACACTAATGATCTCAATCTCAACAATCAGCCATTAAACTTGAGAGTTTATGGAAATTGAAATTGCAGTACAGACTGAAATTATTCCTATGGAAAATAAGCCATAATATTCTTCCCACTAAAGCCAAGATTAACAATGTAATTCATCTTGAGGAAGAGCAAATTATTTGTCCTCTTTGCAACACTGAAACAGAAGACATTCCACATCTTTTCCTCAACTGTATTTATTCTGGAGTTCTTTGGAGACATTCAAAATGGCCAATAGACACCACCTCCTTTGCAAGACAACCATTCATTAACTGGATGAAAAATATTCTCAACCCTTCAGAGTTCTTAAAGATTCCAGAGGAATAAACTCATTCTTTTCAAATATTTGCCACCATTGCTATGGATAATATTTGATTTCTCATAAATAAAAAAGTGCACAACCAAATTCCTATCTCCTCGTCTCCCTTTGTTTTTGTTGAGTCAGTTCTCTCATCCTTTCATTAGCACTAGGCAGCTTGGGTTAATGATAATACCCACAAGCTAACGAAGGAAGAGAGGCATCTGGTCGGTTTTTTTCTCATCAAGTTTGTTGTGGCAGTTAGAGAGCAAGGTAACAGCTTAGCATCTCTATGTTGGAATGACTCTGGAGATATCATCTTTGCAATTACCGATTTTATTCCCAATGTGAGCCCAAATCTTGGGGAAGCTAGAGTAGTATTGATGGCAATATCTAAGCAAAGGGAATGGGTTTGCAAAAAATATTACTTGAAGGTGATTCAAGCACCACCATAGTAGCAGTAACAAATTCATCAGTTGTACAGGATTGGACCATGAGCCCTTTCATCAATGATATCAAGCACCATCTCCTCTTTTTCAAAGAATGGAAAGTTAAAAAAATACATCATTCAAAAAATCGATGCAAACACAATCTAGCGCAATGGGTAACGGTAACGCAAGCCTATGACAACATCCCCTTAATCCAAATACCCCTTGCCTTATTGAACTTTCATAGTGGGAAAGATCCCCCTTTTATCTGTATAATTAAGCCCTACTACTTTAACAACTACTGATGTATCTTTGGTATTTTCATATATAAAATAGTAGTCAACTTGCCTAAAAAAAAAAAAAGTGGGAAACGAACTAAACTAATAAAACTTAACAAACCAATCAAATTACATGTGAAAAATACGAGAATAGAGGAGCTGTTGTGGCCTGTTGGTACTTGGTTCACCCTCGGCCAATTGTAACATGACACCTAATGGTTTTTAATTTTTTTTTTATATTACACTTTACCACACATGATTCTAGTTTTCTAAAATGTCTAAGCCCTTAAAATTTCTAACCCTAATTATTATTTTTAAAACTACATCTAGCCACCACTCCGACTGCCAATCTGAGAGATGGTTGGAGTAATCACAAAAATGACCACTTCAACCAAAAAATACACCCGTGACGAATTTATTTATTTTTGGCCATATCTGGAAGCCCCTGCGGGGGTAGTGCTCGACCATATTCGGACAAATATGAATGAATCTAAACATATTCGTTGTCAAGTTTGGCTAGATCCGGTGTTGGATCTAGACCAGATCGAATAAATCCAACGCCAGTGGAATTTTGGCAGCCAAACGGCCACCCCTATTTACTTTTCAAATTTAAATTCTAATTGTTTTAATTTTTAGTTTGCTAGATTAATTTGGTGCTTTGTTTTGGACAACATTGTCACTCCTACTAGTTGTGCTTTGATAATCAATGTCGAGTCTGGTCTTCTAATCGACTATATAAGAATTCAACGACTTTGTTTTCCATTGTTTTGTATCATCTTAGTAGAATACTCGGATCCCAAAAGTTAGCAGGCAGACTCATGAACTATTTACGTGTATTGTATACTTACTATGCCACATTTATGTTTTCAATGATGCATACAGGTTATATTTATTAAATAAGAACATTTAATATTCATAGGATCAATATAATTCATGATACAGGCTATCAACTTTGTCTATTTACAAGGCGGAGATGTACGATACGTATTAAGTTTATGTAGAGAGAGCATCAAATACTTACTAGGGTCTTTGAGGACAAGATAACTGTTACAGACACAAAAAGATTCTATAAAGTAAATTCACAAATTGATATAGTTTCATAGAATACATTAAATCTACTCTATAATAAAAGTAATTTTACAATCTAGCGTACCACATCAAGCCACGTTAGTTTGTGAATTTACTTTTATATAATCTTTTTGTAGCTAAAACATTTTCCTTCACAATAATCTCGTACAAATAATTATCAATTCAATAAATGAGAAGCTAAGCTTAAATTGCCTATTTAGGATTAATCGGGAAATTGCATCACAGAAGGAGAAGTTGATGATGATGACGACGACGACGACGACGATTATAATAATAATAACAAGAATAACAAGAGTAATAATAAAGCAAACCATTTTGTGATGTCAAGTGTTTTTTGGGAACCATCACAAATTACTTCATGAGAACTAGAGCCTTTGTACTCAATATGTAGGGCACGGGAGTCTCGGTTAATACACAGAAATTAGTTATGGTAAAAACAGAAGGCAGTAGGCATTCTTTCAATTGTTATCATACTCAAGGGTGCACTTAGATTCTTATTTATTTATTTATATAATTACTTGGTACTTGCTAGGATCTTCATTTATAAATTATTTACAATGTTTGAACAAGCATCAAACCATCCACCTAGCTATGACGTACGAAATAATATTGTACAACAACAGACTCATTTCCGAGTCCTTACCATAAGAATATTACAAACAAGGAACAGAGAGAAGGACAAGAATACAGGCCCTAGGACTTCCATGGATAGAACAAAGAGATTCTTCTTTAAAACAAAGATACATAAGGACCCCATGTAGGGGGAGAGAAGACATACCCCTTCTGAATTTAAACCAAAATGCTCGATGGGCTAGCATAGATCTCGTCGGCATCGGCTACTGTTACATAGATTGCATCCCGCAGCGAGCTGTGTTTTCGGCCATAAAATGCATAAACAAGCACTCCTACTACCAACCACAATGAAACACGAGCCCAGGTGGCACCTCTGACAAATGAAATATCATGATCAATATGAGTAGGGAAAAAGAAACTTACACATATGGAAGCTATGAAATAATATAACCGGTTGAGAAAAGTGCTTGAAGTCAAACCGAATACACCAAACACGAAAATGCAGGTTCAATTACAAGATTACCAGCTACCAACATGGTTTGATTCTGCTACCAATAATATTTTTCTGATATATAATGTAAATTCATATTCAAAGGTGCAACCCAAGTATAAAGGAAGTGTACAATAACATATTAACAAGAAACGCCCCACTATAGAGGAATGAAGTAAAAGAACACAATTCCATGAAATCTAGAAACTCCCATGAAATCTAGAAACAGAATTCCTAGAAGCAAAACCAAACTATAGGGATGAAGATGAACACCATTGTATGCTGCCACCCGTACATAAAGAGGAATTGAACAGAATCGCTCTTAGGTCTAAGGCTGCAATCTTACAATCTTCAAATGTCCAAACATTGTCATATACACTACATCAATCATGTGTGAGCCATCCTTCGAATCTCTAAGTTGCTATGGCTCCTAATTGGTTAATGCCCATAAAGCCATCAAATCCACCACCTACCGGGCCACACATAATCCCAAGAGTATGAAATACAGATTGCTTATATATCTGTAGCCACATTGCAGTGAAGCAAAGAAGATCAATACTTCCTCCATATTGCTTAAACATACAAAACCGGTCCATTATCAAGATAGAGAAGCACACCATATAGATACAGTGAGCTATCCATCCACACAAGGTCTCCCTAAAAACCATATCTTCTCAGCACATACATCAGAAAGCCCCAGTAAACATGATCATATGCCTCTTCTAAGTCCAATTTGCAAAGCACCCTTGACAACCCCAATTTCATTCTGTTGTCGAGGCATTCATTGGCAATAAGGACAGTCTAAGATCTAATGCCTCTTGATTAAAGCATTTTGTCTCCCAGGGATAATATTGTCTAAAACTGTTTTCAGCTTGTTCTTTGAGATAATGGCACTAAAGGTGGCATTAAGGCCCCTTCTCAAGCTTGTCTTGTGTATGAAACTTATCAGCCATGTTATTTCTATAGTTCGAATCAGCCATCCAGTGGAAACTTTTCGTATTCTTATCTCCCTCTTTAAGCAAAAGAGACCTTTGCTTCCTGTCTCCAACTCACCACCTCCAAAAGATGATCCTCTCCAACTCAGTAGAGATTTCAGATGTCCTGACACATCAAGCCCCCCGAGCTCCTCTATAAGGAGTTGTTTTGCTTCTCAACATGGCCAAACACCTCCTCATTCCATCTCTTCAAATCTATCCTCAGAGCTATCAATTTATTGGCCAAGATAAAACTAGGAGACCATTGGAAATCATGACAACAACCACTGTCTTAACTTCTCTACAGATCTCTCAAATTCGAGCCACATGTCCTTAAACATGAAATACTGTTTACTAGGGGACATCATCATCACAATTAAGTAATAAAGGAAAGTGGTCCTAAAAAATCTAGAAAGTCTCCTTTGAGTAAGTCTAGGATTTGGCCTTCCGGATCATGTGAGAGAAGGAAACTACTGATTCTAGATCATGTCAGAGGATCTTGGTTACCAGAAAAACTGAAAATTTCCTCCTACAAGAGGTAGTCCACAAGGCCCTGTTTGAAAATAAAGTAAAACAACTCTGATATTGCCTGGGAAAGTCGAGTGATGGTAGATCACTCGCTAGAAAACGAATGATATATAAATCACCCCAGTTACCCCCAATAAGTTCCACCACTTGATCAAGCCTACCAATTCATCCCAAAGTACTCATCTATCATGATCATTATTAGGACCATAAACATCCTTAGGGCTCATTCAAAGTTCTCAGTTCTAAGGAACATTTTCAAAACTGCATGCTACCGTATTCTCCACTATCCTCAGATTTTTTCACCGCCTTCCTATCCTAATGGGCAATATCCCTTGGGAAGTTCCTCTCACGCCCAAATAACAACAATTCAAATTTGGCAACTCCACAAGCTTCCTTGAAAAGCCCCCCATACAGTCTCCATTTTAGTCTCTTAAAGACATAAAATATCATCCTTCCACTCCCCAAGTAAATTATTAACCCTCAACCGTTTGTCCATATCATTCAGCCATCATACATTCAAGATAATATCTTATGTTTCATACACCAAAAGTAACCCCTTCCCTTTCCTCTACCTCTACTAGAGGTGCCGCCCTTATTATCATAATTAATGGAACATATTGATTAATTCTCGTTTCCTCTATTCAAATATTTGGAAGTCAACATTGGGATTTTAATTGGAGTCTTTTGGTGACAGCAAGCTTTGATGGTAATAAACAAAGCCATAAATTCTTCCTCAAACCACTCAAAGGACAATTCCAAAAGTTATAAAATCCTTCTACCTTCTGCAAAACCAACTCCAATAATTCCCATAAATGTGAAGCAACCTCCTCGATGACAGCAATGAGGTGCAATTAAATGGTTCATAGTAGCTTGAACCCTCCTAAGTAAAAAGAATCATATCCCCTTCTTTACCACCACAATTTGGCAGCCCAACTCACTCTAACACAATCAGATCAATATAACCCTCTTTACCACCTTCCCTGAGGCTACTTGTAGCTAAGTACTCTCCAAAGGCCCTACATCTTACACTGGCAAACCAGCTTGTGCCCATCAGCGTGGATTGATAAAGAAGCTTGAGCTCCGACATCTGCAAGTGCATCCTCACAGAAATGCTGGCATCATAAGTTCTATTAGTTTGTCCTGAGATGGAAATGAGAGTGCTGATGGATTAGGGGCTGGATTGCTCTGTACAAGAAAGAGTGCATTTAGATCTCTAGCAAAGTCTGCGACGTCGATTTTGACAACTGAAGACAACAAAACTACACCCTTAACGAAGGACCAGAATCTACATCTAGGTTCACTATCAAGGCGGAGCATATGCCCTGAACCTGGGTTTGATTCTTCAACTACCCACCATTTTGGGTTTGGGTTGGGAATGAGACCTGACAGCAAATTCCTTACCCTTTTCTTCTTTGGTATGGGCCTTTACATTGAGCCTGTTGCGAGAGATGTCTCTAGGTCCAAAGGAACTCATTGTGGCTAGGCTGCCATGACCCATCTTATTGGAATCTGGTGAAATCGATTATTATTGAATTTTAAGACAATTTCTATAGCATGTTCCACCTTCAAATAAGCCAGCTAGCTTCTAATTGATACCAGAATGCTAAGGACGCTCCTCTCATCAAATTCCTTCTCGCCCCCTCCCTTTTTTATGCACCTTGCAGGAGTGTTTGTAACAGTTTTCGCACCTGGAAATTATAAAATGCTCTTTCTAAATATCACTACATATAATTTCGCAGAACTACCCAGATTGGCCATTGAGAACCCACCACCTTCGCATACAATGGGCTTCTAGACTTGAAGAGCCCAATCTTAACTACATTGCCTTATAAAACTCTTGCACAACCCATCAGCAAAAACCACTGAGCGGCTTATAAGAAACATAGTTATGCTCCCATGGCCAATGAACCTTCAGAAAAAAAGCTTCTACCTTGTAGAGCTTCATGCCAAAAGCTTCTCATCCCTTCCCATCTCTTCCTTCTGGAATAACTAACATCCCTGAAACCTCCCCCATACTCTACAAGAGCCAGAAAACGACTGAACAAGTTGGAGCAATGTTGCACAAGAAATGCTCTGTTTCCTCGTGGAGAAGCTTTTGTGAACTCCCTTTGCCCACCACCCAAGTCAGAGCCTCCACCGAGGATATCGGCCACACAACACTTACCCTTCCCCAAAGACACTAAGCAGTGATCACCCCTGCTTCTTTCAGGGATATGAACAACTGTTTTCCCTTCCAAGCCGAAAACCCTCACCACAATAAAGATTCAGTTGATAAAGAATGAAAAATAAATGTGAAAAAGTGTAAACAATACCATCGGCAGAAAGAAAGCTGACTAGAAACGAAAATTCTGACGAGATTCACCATAAATTAATAGCCATCAGAGATGGAGGGGAAGAAAATAAAACACGTTTACAATATCAAACCAGCCAAAAGAGCTCTTGGTGGTGTAAATCAATTGTAAACAGCAAACAAGTTCACCAGCTACTCACCCGAGATTAACCAGTAAGTAGAGATTGATAAGAATGCACACAATAGGTAGCAGCGGCACAAATGGGCAAATGAAACCTGAAGAGAGATCAGTATATATTATCTCATAAGTAGAACTGAAATAAAATAAAATAAATAGCCCATGTATCAAGGTATTTCCATTGTATAGGCAACTTATGCATGCTCAATATTTAGTGCTACTTGCTGAGTGACTTAACAAAGCTTAGCACAGTGGTCCCACATATATGCTTGGTATTGGACCCCGATTTGAAACACATACCTTAACAATAGATTGGTCACGAGAATATCATGGGACACTTCAAAAAGTTCAAAATCATCTTGATACTATGTTCTTCATCAGGTACAGATACAACTGGTAGCCTATACCCATTGCCATGTTGTGCAACCATGATATTCAACACATTCTTAAATGAGAAGTGCTACAGACACAAAAGTAAACCCACAAGCTGACGTGACTTCATGTAATCTGTTAGATCTACTTTACAATAAAAATAACTTTACAATCTGAGGTACCACATCAAGCCACGTCAGTTTGTCAATTTATTTTTGTGTAATCACCTTATGTAATCAGTTTGTCAAGACGTTCTTACAGACTGACTTTGTCAAGTTTTCAGTTGTACAGGTTAAAATGGTGAACATACCTCCTGCATGCCCAAAGCTGTGCCTCGCATCATCCTGATCTATACAGGTCAGCACAACCAGGCCGGATAAGAGAAATGTACCACCAACTCCACACAATGTGAAACGAAGAGATCTGCAATTCAAATAAACGATGTTATAAAAAAATAAAAAAGTGAAACCACATACAAGATATAATCTGTTATGCTGTAGAAGGGGGGTGGGGGTGAGGGCAGGTAAAAGAACTTCTGTTGTTTTATATGCAAAACGATAATTTATTTTCTTTTCTTTCACCTTTCCTCCCTGTGCGTATGCGTGTTTGACTTAACTGCATTGACCTCTCTCTCCCTCATGCACATGCACACACAAATGCTAACAAACGAAAATTGATTAAAGCTAGTTGTGAACCAGCACAATGTGTGCAAAAAAATTATTTTTTTTTGATAAGTAATAAGATATTTTATTTATCAAATAGTAGGCATATCCCCGGTACACTGGAGGTATACATGTGAATACACCTAGTTAGGAACTAAAACAGTTACAAGAAAATCATGGAAGCTGAGACCATGCAAGTCTAAAGCAATGGCCCACATAAAAAGAGTCTTCCACATAAAAATCCTAAATTCTTCTGAGGAACGTTCATGATCCTCAAAAAGTCTATCATTTCTTTCACACCAAATGCACCAAAGAATACATAAAGGAGCCATCTTCCACATTGCTGCTATCTGTGGTGTCCCAGTAATCCCTCTCCAACTTGCTAGTAGTTCCACCACTCTTCCCGGCATTACCCATGCAATACCCATTCTACAAAAGAAATAATTCCAAACTTCTCTTGCAAACTCACAATGTAAGAGTAGATGGTCCACTGATTCACCACTATTTCGACACATACAACACCAATCTGTAATAATTAAACCCCGTCTTCTAAGATTGTCAATAGTCAGAATCTTCCCTAAAGCTGCTGTCCAGACAAAGAAAGCCACCTTTGTAGGTGCCTTACTCCTCCAAATGTTCTTCCAAGGAAAAATCTGCCTCTGTTGTATGGTAGAAGATTCATAATAGGAGCGTACAGAAAAAATCCCTTTCCTAGAAGGTCTCCATACCATCTCATCTTCATTTGTGACAGCCATATCAACAGTATACAGCAAGTTAAGAAACTCCACCAGCTCCGCCACTTCCCAATCATGAGTATCACGAGTAAGGCTAATGTTCCATTCTTGTATGCCATTAGTAATAACCCTCAAGTCAGCCACCATAGCTTCTTTGTCCCTTGTAATTCTGAAAATAGGGGGATAAGCCTCCTTCAATGCCGTGTCTCCCATCCACACATCATGCCAAAAGCTAATCCGATTGCCATTCCCCAAACATAGCCGAGTATGACGAACAAAGGAACACCAACCTTTCCGTATGAACTTCCATAGCCCCACACCATATGCCCCCCTCCCCTCTCTAGAGCACCACCCCCCCCGAGTACTTCCATACTTCATGTCTATCACCCCTTTCCACAAAGCTTCCCTCTCCTTATTATAACGCCACAACCATTTGCCCATTAGAGCCTTATTAAAAGCCCTCATATTCCGAACGCCCATATTAAAAGCCCTTATTTAGTTATATTCACTGATTATTAAGTTTTTTAAATATGACCTTCCATTAGTAATTTTAATTCATTATTGATAGATTAAAGAAAACAAAATGTTTTAGACTTCCTTATGATCATTTAACACAAGAATGGACAATGTGACTTAACGGGTCAAAAGCTATTGCTCCAAAAAGTATATATAGAGGAAAGAAGATAAACTATTTAAAGATGAAAAATGACACATGAACGGATCATATATGTTATAGACTAACAATAGCAACTTATCATGGTTGCACAAAGTTATAACATGTTGTAACATACGGGTCTAAATTTAGGATTTAAAACTAGTATTTTATTTATTTATTGGTATTTTATTTTCTTTATATTTACTTTTTTTATTTTAGATTTTTGTGATAACAAACAGATCGTTTTAGTGATTCCTTTCCTTTTAAAACTTCAAATATTCTATCCACTTAGTCCCCGTGCTAGTTTCGGTTTCCAGAGTATGTGATCAACTCCAATTCAAACTCTTCACACCTCTCAGAAACTGTATCCACGAAAGAGTCAATTCCTAAAGTTTAGGCAATTTCAAATTTCAGCCAATCTCCTAAGAGTTCACGTCGTCTACTCCCGTCGCCTATAAGAAACTCACTAAACCTCTGTGTTGCTCACCTCAAAATACCAGAGAAACAACTTACTTTTTCCGCTTGAGCCTTTGCTGCCCAGTCATCACCGACCACCCTCGGACGTCGGAGCCCTACCCTCGGCGCCAGAAAACGCCGGCCGTCTCAACCCCGTTGAACCCACCCCCTCAGGTAAGCCCCTGCTGCCGCGCGCCACCTTCCTCCATTTCGGTTATTTGAGTTTCAAACCCATCTCTCTCTAAATTCTCACTTGTTCTCTCTCTCTCTCTCTCCCTCTCTCGGTGTCGCACCACCATAGGGATCCCCCTAGTCACGTCGCCGGTCACTCCCAGCCCCAGAGCCGCCGTCGCACACTGCTCTCCCTCGGTGAGCATCGTGCAGCTCTCTCTCCCGTAAGCCTGTTTCCTTTTTAATCCTTTTGCTTCAGTTTTTCCCAAAATACCCTTTCTACTAGGCTGAGTTTTATTGGGACTGGACTTAGTTGTATCTTGACTGGTTTATAAATCTGGTTGGACTTGAGTTATTTCAGAAACTATAGTTTTGGGTTAAGTGGGTTGTTTTCATGCGAGCCTAAGGTTTAAATTGGGCTGATTATTATGTAGGCTGAAGCTTTTAATTGAATAAATATATTAGTCATATACTTATTTTTATAGATAAGTATTTAAAGGATTTTAAAGCATAAATTTTAAAGTATATTTTGTAAGTATCTTTTGAGTCTATTATTTAGTTAATATTCCAATTGACTTTTAATTAAGATTTTATAAAATTATTAAGTTATAATTTAAATAGAAGTTAAGGAACATGTTATGAGTTTTGAATAATATTATTATATATGATTTTAAGTATTTAGAATGCTATGACACGTTTTTTTTTTGAAAAGTTAGTGACGATTAGTACCTTGTATAGGTAACGCGCTACAAGTTGGAAATCAGGAAGCAGCGCTAAGAGGTAAATAGTATGATCATATTAATAAATGCGTATGGTGAATATTATTATTATGTATAAAAAGGTGATGTGCTTATGATTGTTAACTATGCTACACTAAGAGGCAAGTCAAGGTTAGTTTACTTTTCGATCTTGATGAAATATGAGATTATGCTTGAGTGAATGAATTTATTGTTGATTGATTTAATGTTACTAAATTCACATGAAAGCCATGAAATGTTGAAGTAGTAGTTCAAAGTCAAGTATGCCATGTAATAGTCAGATTACGCAAGCCATGTTCATGAAATGCTTAGGTTATATATGTCATGTTTGTGTAATACTTAAACCATGTATGCCATGTTCAAGTAGTACCTGGATCATGTATGCCTTGGAACGTCATAAAACATTCATAGCATGTTATGTAATATCACGATATACTATGCCATGCTAAATCATACAAGAATATGTCATGTACAAGAATATGCCATGCCATGTCATGTTACACTATACCATGTACAAGATTATGCCATGTTAGAGATGTTCATGAAGCCTAATCAAATCTCATGCATTAAGAAAGATAAGAAATGTAACGGTACCACGGACTCAAGCGTGGTTAACCACAAGTTAAATGAAACGCGGACTCAAGCGTGTTTCATTTCATGATATGCAAGTTTAGTGAAACACGGACTCAAGCGTGTTTCACTCCATGTTATGCAAGTTAAGTGAAACACGGACTCAAGCGTGTTTCACTCCATGTCATGCCAGATAAGTGGAAACACGGACACAAGCGTGTTTCACTTCATGTTAATACAAGATAACCAAGATGTTATGCATTCACAATGACATGTTTTGTTTATATATGCTTCCACTTATGTTAATAATGAAAATGTGTGCCATGTAAATCTGTGATGATATATGTATGTAAAGTCTTTCAGAAGATCATGTTATGTATTTGATTGTAATTCGTGAAGTTGTATGTGCGTTCTGAAGGGTATCCTAGAAATGAATTGTATGTTAGGCAAGGACTATATTTTACGATACGATGTACTACTTACTGAGTATTCAACTCATTATTTTTGTGTGTTTCTTGTTTTCTTCCATGTCTGATTCTCGCAGATGATGTCTATGATGATGAAGAGCTGGATGGCCAGGAATAGATCTAGTACCAAGACTTAGGAATGAATAAGTGATTTTTCACCAGAGTTAGATTTCTTTTATGTCATGCATAGGATTAGTTTATGTTTCTTTATATTTCGTTCAGTTTCCAAAAACAATCATGTTCAATTCAGTTTCGCGTTTTGATGAATTTCAATAAATGAGGTAATTCAGGATATGAATCTCTTTACCGGGCATTATGTTTTAAATGTTGGTAATATCTCTATCCTACGGGAAGGGGGTGTTACACATGTATAACAAAGATAGTCTATAACAAGACACATGAACAGATTGTATATGTTATAATAGAACGTTCTTATAGACTAACTTTCGAAAAATTAAATATGTTGTAGATTACGATTTTCTAATAACTTAAGCCTTTGACCTAATAACTAATCATGATGTTAAAGCAGGAGATCCTGCACTCAAGTCCTATTCCTTTGTTTAAAAATTTCATATCTTTGGCCCACATATGGAGAAGTGTTGGAGCCTAATAACTTAAACTACTGGGACAAAAGCAACTTATCATCTTGAGAGAAACTAAACCATTTTTCTACTGATTTGATACATACATCAAGGACTTCTATTCTGAAACTAATGTACTATGATATTCTGCAGCTATACCCACCTGGGTAGTCCCAAATTTGAAGCTGCATATGTAAGGAGTAAAACCCCAACACATGTGAACATGATGGTCCAACCCGCAATTTTCCTCCTGTTTTCCTCGTTCAGAAATACATCTGCTATGATAGAGGCAAAGTGAAGAAAATTAGCAATAAAACCATTCTAGATGACAGAAAGTAAGGTAACAACATAATGTAGATCGTATGATGTGTCCAGTAGTCAGGCTGAGCCAATACTCAAATATCAATAATTGATGAGGTTTCCAATTTTATTCAATATGGATCAAGTCTATGAGCAATATAGATTTATACTGTGTAAGACAGCTTGATGTTGACACATTGCAACATTTTGATATTGACGGAAATTAGGTAATTGTCATTTCTGGCAAATTGGCAGTAATATAAATAACATGCTAGTAGAACCCTATTTCTTTTAGGTCTTCTTTTTCTGATAGCTTTCTTTTCTTTCCTTTTCTTTCTCTCTATTTTCCTCGATCAATTTTGTCCTTAGCATTGTCAACTTGATATTTGAGCAATAGATTCCTACTTTAAAAAAAAAAACAGAGCGAGAGATTCGTAGAACAAGACAAAAGGGAAAAAGAAGAAAAGGTTGGGTTGAATGGTTGTTGGCGTCATCCAAAAGGATGCTAATGTTGGCTAAAGAGAGGAAGCTCGTAGCTTGATAAAAAAACACATAGTCATGGCATCTGTGTGGTTGTTGATGGTCGCAGCTTCGCATTTTTCAGTTAAGGAAAAGTAAAACTGGAGTTGTCAAGATTTCACCATGCTTGTTGTTCAAACCCTAGTTTTCTTTGTTCTTTTGAAGTAATCCATGGTTTCAGGTCTGTTCCATGACAAAGTCTAGGTTTCCTATGGCAATGAAGAGCTTTGCAAAACATGTGTTTGGATTACAGATTTGTTGGAAATTTTTAAAACTTTTGAGAACACTTTAAAATGGGTTTTATGGGGTTTGTGAAAGTGGTAGGACTCATCAATGTACGTTTTTAGATTGACTTTTTTTTTTTTTAGATCTTTTTGGGAGTTGAATATATGGTGGACCCATTGAAAATAGTTTGGGGAAAAAAGTCTTTGAAGGGGTTTTTTGAGTTTTGTGAAAGTTGTTTTGGGTTGAGATTTTTGTGTAAAGATGTTTGGATTGAGAGAAAAAATTTGGAGAAATTTTACAAAAACACTCTTGTTGCCAAACATCACCTTAATAAAAAAAATGCAGGGTGCATCTAACGAAAAGACTACTGAAGCAAGAAGTGAGAGCAGCTAACTTACAATTGCCTAAAAACAGATTTTTTGCGAGAGAATATTCAGCTGAAGCATCCTCTTTGCCAAGTAAAGGTTCAGCAGCATCTTTAGACTGGCCAACACTAACTTTAGGGTCTTCTCCATTTTTCTCCTGGCTAATCCTACCATATCGTGATGATGCTGAATTAATTAAACCCTGAAGAGATGAAGGCAACGGCACCTCGTCTGGTGGGACATATCTGAGTATCAATACAGATATCGCCACCATAGTGAATGCAAGAAGTGTACCCACACTGACCTGCAAATAAAAGACAGCTATCAACGATGACTCAATACGCAATGCTCATTCTTATCATGTTCTAGAATGAAAATATTTATAATTTCCATTCCTCAACTAAATTTTGGCACAACTTAGGAGCCCACCAAGTCCTGTTAACAGGGCCTGCCTTAGGAACAGCTAAGGCAGAACGCTACCCTACCGATACCTTTTTACATCCCACAGCTTTGGCAGATCGCTTAGCCTTGTTCATCTAAGGTGCAAGAGTGCTTGATCAGTGAGCTATTATGCACTCTTTCAAGGGTGGCGGGCGGGAGCCTATCGAATTGGTATGGTAGGGCGCAACTAATTAGAATCCTGATTGGGCCCAAAATAGATACCACAGAAAAAGGGCTTTATACATGTACACACGCAATCATACAAATAAGGGCCTTCCCAATTTTTAAGCTAAAATTTGAGTCTAGTTTTAGAGAAATTATATTGGTCCCCCCCTTCTCCCATCCTCCATATATGTATATTCACAACTACTCTCATACTTATATGTTCACCTATCTCTGGTTCCTCCAATCTTTAAAACCTGGGTCTGTCCCCCAATGAGAAATAATGAACTTCAACAAGACTATCGTCCACATTCCAAAGATGGTAAATAATACATGTAGTAAATGTTACATGCTTATGATTAATAAATGGTTCCATCCAAATGCACTACAACCCGATCAAGTAAACAAAAATGTTGAAGTACATAAGTTATTTAAACTTCTATCACTATTTAAGCACACTAGTAGAAGAGGTGATGAGTTCCACTATATAAACACATTTGATCCTGGTAGCTGCAAAAGTTAACTCACCATCCCTGCCAGCTGTGAAACATCCATAAAGAATGCCAAGATCGCAGAGCCAATCCCAGTCACTATAGTGCCCTTCAGAGGAACTTGGGTACGCCTGTTAACATCTGAGAAAAATGGTGGCAGCAAACCATCTCTAGCCATAGCCATCAAAATTCGTGGCTGAGAAACAAAGAAAGATGAAAAACATTTATATAAAATCTAGCCTGAGAAAATAGTAATCCTCATTGGTGATGGCAGCAACAGAACATTGCCAAACATATATACAAGATTTGTTTTTTATAAAAAAAGTATAGGAGAAAAGTCAAAAGGTAAAAATTACAATGGCAGCTCTCCCTCATCTCAAGCCATCAATTAATCTATGAAGGTCTGCCTAAAGACTCTTGATGTTGTGGCTTTAAAGAAACTCCAACAATGTTTCTTAAAAATTATAGCAATTTTTTATTCCAAAATGTTTCTTAACAATTATAGCAATTTAGAGACACCATACATACTACATATAGTAATGGAAAATTTATTTCTACTAAACACAAAACAAACAAAAACATAAATGGTTCGGTCAGGTTTGTGTAGTTGAACTCATAATCACAGTTAGAAATATATAAGAGAGAAATTTAGCGATCTTGTCTCAACCTTAGGATGAATATCTGAAATAAATGAATCCTTCAGGGCTATATCATCCAAACGAGGACGTGAAAGAAAGAATCATAGCAGGTAATTTAGCCTCCTTTCTTGCTTTTGAGAAAAAAAAATGCTAAAACATTTTTGCACTCTTACAAGTAGAAGTTGAGATCATAGATTCAACAGCTGTCGAGTACGCTTGTAACTTACTAGTTTAGGAGAACAAAAAAGTGAAAAGAAAAACAACTATCAGTCACTTAACCCCAACCATAACTTGAGTCTTTGCTCCACTTTGTGGTAACCGATTTTTCATTTAATGAGCATGCCTACCCATGAAAAAAAATATGAACGCACACCACCAATATTATATAATTATTTTCTAATCAGAATTAACTTTTTTTATTAAAAAACCCAACTTCTATGTGAAAATGATTATTTATGGAAAAGTACGTGACATCACTGACATGCACATCCTTTGTTGAGCATGCTATATTGCCTATTTGCCAATACGTGTTTCTGGCCGATATCCATACCCATGACCATATATGTTACGCACTCTGATCAAAAGCAACTTTGTCTGCAAGTTTTTTATTAATCTTATTTGAGATCTCAAGTGTACAGAAAACATAAGGATAAAACTTATATTGAAGATTTCATTATTTATCCTGCAAAAGTTCTAGAAGTTAATTCCACATAAAACTCTAGATGAGTCATTGGTAGATCATTTCCAAAATTTCCAGAACAATCAGAGCTGTCAATCATATATACATACAGTAATTAACCTGCAATACCATATATATGATACAAAGATGGTTCCAATTTTATACCTGAGGAAGAATGGCACCCAATAATGTTGAGCAGAGAGCAGTAATAGCTCCTATAGTTATGATGTAACTGTAATCACAAGCAAAAGAATGGTTTTCAAGGTACAAAATACAATTTACCCACATACTTATCAAGATAAAAGACATACATGTTACACGCCAAAAATTTTATAAAGGACTGAATGCACCAAGCAATTTAAACAAATTATTCACTTACGCTGCCCATTGCATTCCATTGCTAGCAAATGCAGAGGAGATGGGGGTGTCAGGATCCATTGCATAATAAGGTACTAAACCAACAATTACGACAGATACCATCATATATAATGCACAGCAAACAAACAATGAAGCACCAATCCCAAGTGGCAAATCTCGTTGAGGATTCTTCACCTGTTGAGGCAATCAAGATGTGGTGGTAAACTTCACATTCCCTTTAATTAAATCCATATACAAATAAAATTTTTATAATCGCATAGACATATACAAATCCAGGGGGAATGTCACCGGCCAGCCCCTTTTAAAGGACTTTTAAGGAGCAAAGGAAAGCTGGTTCTGACGTTCAAGTTTTATTTGGGATGTTTCACCTGATGAAGAGCTCTCTTGGAACCTTGATTAGCTAGTCGTAGTTGAACCAAGTCTCACTTTGTCGTTTATCTAGGATAGGTTGCTGCTGGTTCAGTTTTAATAAAGTTTTATCAAAGTAGGAATGATCTGGTAACTTTTAGATTTGCTGAAACGGACTCTAAGTGGACCCATGAGTCTTATTTATGTTTTCGAACTATTTTCTATTTTGTTTCCTATTATTTAGTATTATTTTTCATCTTTTGTGTTTAGAAATCACAATCTTTCTATGGTACGTTTCAGGAATAGACTATATAAGGACTTACAAAATCTGTCAGAGATTAAGTTTAATCATACGTCAGCAGCTTTCTTTTAAGTTTCAAGGGTGTGATTGCCCATGCTTTTTTTTCCTTTAAGTTTAACACACGAATGGCTGTCAAATTTCTTCAAGATTTATTTTTTATTTCTATAAGTAAATTTCTTCAAGATTTAATATTTTTTATGTGACGCCACAATCCCTAATGCTTAAAAATTAAATGCCATCTGCAGAGACTTCAATAATTTATCATTTAACCCAATATAGTTTGAACTTATAAAGATCTTGCATCAATTTGATATCAGAGTAGCACAGTCCTGCATCACAAATGGCAACATATTATTAAAAGGGGAACCAACGTTACCTCCTCAGCAGTGCTGGCAACTGAATCAAAACCTATATATGCAAAGAAGACTGTTGCAGAACCAGCAAGCATTCCATCAACACCGAAGGGAAAATACCTATATATAATCAATCAATATTTTGGGGGGCAAAGGAGGGAGAGATGAAGCCAACTTAATTTTAGAAATCAATCAAATCCCAGAAAATATACAACCAGGGACAGGAAATACCCTGTTGGAACTTCATATCCAGTCCATCCAGACTTAAATCCCAAATAGCCACCAGCTATTATGACAAAAATCATGGCACATACATTTGCTGTAGTGACAATGACTTGTGCCCGTGTACTCTGCAAAATTTAAGTGCATAAACTAATGACACCAAATAAAATACTTTATAAATGAGAGGAAACCCTGTTTGGAACATTTGAATACATAGAAATATAGAAAAGAAGAAGAGCAAGATGCATAGTATACCTCCTTGATTCCAAAACACAGTAGCCCAGTAACAATAAATACAAGAATTGCTGCACATGGGTCGACGACAATATCAAGCCCAGGAATATGTTGACGTGCTATAAAGGCAGGTAAACTATCCCTGCCTCCAAAAAGCAATGCCTACACAAAGAAAAGACAAAAGCATCATTCTATCCATCATTTCATAGTGATATACTTGATTGACCCAGTAGCCCATGTGAATAACTGACTTAGATGAGACCAGACTGTTGAGAAAAAAAAAAACCTACCAACTATCATTCTACTGCCCATTTAAAATATAAAATCAATACAACATTATAACAAAGGGTTTTTTTTTTTTTTTTTTTTTGGGGGGGGGGGACGGGTTTAATTAGGTAATTGTTATGAAGTATTATAGTGCTTTGGGAGGTTGGAGCTCTAATGAGGTGAATGGGACTTATGGACTTGAATTATAGAAAAATATTAAAGGAGTTGGGGGAAGTTTTCACATGTCAGATACAAGGTGGGCGATGAGTCAAAGGAAAAATTCTGACATGATATGTGGTGTGGAGATCAACCTTTTAAGCCTTTTCAGATTATTCCGCATTACTGAGGCTAAGAATGCACTGGGCAAATCATTTGCAGCCTTCAAATAAATTTCCTCAGTGGAAGGTGGTGTTGCATGTGTAGGAGGGATGGAGAAACCATGGATCACCTCTTACTCCATTGTGAGGCAGATACACCAAGTAGCAAGCAATTTTTGGTCTCTTCAGGCTAGGAATGGGTGATGCCTAGATGGGTGGCAGATTTATTAGCATGTCAGAAAGGAAGGTTTGAAAGTGATCATAGTACTCTTGTGGAGATTGATTCCAATTTGTGTAATGTGGTGTATATGGTGGAAAGAAATAATCAAAACTTTGAAGATAGAACAAGGACAGCAGAGGAACACAAAACTATATCATCCAATACAATTCAGTGTTGGATGATTGCCCACTTCTGTTTCTCTAGCTTCGTTTCCATAATTTTCTTGACCCCTTAACTTTCTCTACTTAAAAGTGTATTTGGCGCATATTTGGATGGTGCTTTTTGACCATTAACAAAATTAATCGTTTATCAAAAAAGTATTTCATTGGGAGATTTGCAAATGCTCAGGACCTTGGATTCTCAAGACTTAAGACACAGGAACTAAGCTAATGATGAATATCTAATTCTAAGTCTAATAATCTAGACTTAAAGATGAATATCATAATATAAATAAAGTTCACTTCATGCCTAATTACATTTATTTTCCACTGAAAACATAAATGGTATTGAAAGGAACATCAATGGCATTATTTACATGTCTTGTTTCACAATTCTTTGAGCAATTTTTATGGACATATTGCACATACTTGTTGATTTCCTAGCGTATCAGAAATTTTCCCTACATATCTATAGGTATCGCTAGATCAATAGAGAAGCTGGTAGTTTTCACTTGGAGAACTAGTAAATCTAAATCATGAATTTGTGCAGAAAAATCTAGAATAAACAATCAAGACAAACCTATACCAGCTTAGCAAGAAAATATAAAACAACCATATGCTCTGAGCTAAATGGAAACAAACACAATTCAAATTAAAGTGGTAGAGAGAGAGCGTCACTGCACCAGGTTTGGGGATATGCCACGAGCAACAGCTGCGCCACCTATTGTATATTCCAGTATCAAGGCCCAACCAATCAACCAAGCAACACTGTGCACAATGACAGTACACAGTACTAAAATCATCAATAGGTGTATTTCAATGTTCTCAGGTTGATAACACTTATTTCTTTATTTATTCAATCGCGTAATTAATCATGGGACCAAAAACTACAGATGTGCATTCCCAGAAAAGAATTTACTTAAAAGTAGAAGTTTGAGACCCCAAAATTTTACCAAGGAAAACTGGCAAAACATCCTATTACTATAAAATAAAGTACAAATTTTCATTTATCTTCATGAAAAGCAAGAAATGCTTCAAAATGATAACCACACATCACTCAAATGATTTAAGAAGCTGCAACAAATTACCCTTCTCCAACACATATGTATGAATAGTGATAGGCACTCCCAGCAGATGGGCAACGACTAGCAAGCTCAGCATAGCAAAAGGCAGAAAGAGCAGCTGCTATTCCAGCTATTAGAAAGGAAATGGTAAGGGCAGGTCCAGTATGCTCTCTAGCAACCGTTCCCACAAGAATATAGACTCCAGCTCCAATTGTTGAGCCAACTCCTAATCATGTTGTATAATAATTCAAGAGTAAGCGATGAACAAAAAGGAAAAAAAAATTGGTAGATAAATTACAATCTAAAAAGCGGATTACAGCAGGAGTTCACAATCCTCGTTGGGAATTAAAATATATACATAATACACACACAGAGGAACATAACAAGGAATTCAAATGCACAAACGTTTACCAGCTGAAGAATAAATTAGAAAACAATACACAAATCTGAGATTTAATTTGAAGACTGTATATATAAAAGAAGTGGCTTAAGCAAGCTGCAATACCTATACTTCCAAAACCATAGCCATAAAACAGGAAACTACACATCCAAGAAACTAGATTAAGGAATCTAAATAAAACTAACGTATCACAAGAATTTATAACATATCAAACGAAATTGAAAGGATACAAGCACTAAAGTTCAAATCACGAATATGATATAAATGCATAGAAGAGCAGAATAATGTAAACAGAACTGAACAAATAAAGAAACGCAACAATCAGATAAAATAAGATTAAAAGAAGGAAAAGAAACGCCAAAAAATTACCAATTGCAATCAGATGAGGAACAGACAACTCCTTGGCCAATTGTTGACCCCCTGGCTTTACGCGAGCAGAATCCACCCGCTTCCTCCTAATCAAAGTCCTAACACAACCCCATGAACCTCCCTTGCCAACACCTTCTTGTGAGTCAAGCAAGAAACCCATATCAATCACAAACCCTCTGATCTTGTTTTGTTCTCCTTTCTGATCCTAAAGAATTCTTACAAGCAAAGAAAATCTACGGTGAACCTGCCACGCATCCCCCGCAAAAACTCTTATTAGCTCCGGATTCCCTGATCTTTTATAGACTTTAAGAGGGAAGCGGGCAGATTCTGTGAGGAAAATACGTTCTCGTTCTTCCCCCTTTGCTCTCCAAGTTTTTGGGTTTGGGTTTGAAAAGGGATGGTGGTTCCTTTCTTTCAGATTACCTTTTAGATCATGTATAGAGATGCTGACCACAATGGACAGATTGTCTGTGTGCTGCCCTGCTGCCCACACGGGCAGAAGGAACCCCACTCGGGCTCTACTAGGATGTCGGGTTTCGTCGGTAAGCTCATAATTGTGAGGGAGTGGACCCCACTGCTTATGTCTTTGTAGGTCCCTTCTCTTTGCATTTTTTACAAACATGTGATGTTCATGGCGCCTGGCAGGCCATCAAACTGGAACAATTAGTAATTAATAGCTGTTGTGACTTGAATGAAGTTCCGTGTCACCATAATTCAAAGTTGGTATATACGTTACTCAAGCGTGGCAATGTTTTACGGGTAGGATAGATATTTTTTAAATTTTTATCGAAAGTTTAATATTCTTAATTCAAACGTTCTTATCGTATAAAAACAGTATTACGGAACGAACACCTTTCAAGTTTCAATTTCTAAACACGTTTGTGGACCATTTCCAAAAGTTGAAATGATCACCCTATTTGCCTAAGCTTTTTTTTTTAATAATTATTTTATAATTGTATTTTAAATGGAAGATAGGTGTATAAAATTAAAATTGATTTTAATAAAGTAGGCCAATTATATTGATTATAAATAAAGTATAAAAATCAAAGGCATACGGTCTGATTAACATAATTTCCAGCCTCCAAAATAGAGGTCTGGAGATCGAAAAAACTCCCTCTCCCAATCAATAAATAAATAAATAAAGTATAAAAGAATTGTCAAAATATTATTAAAACACCCATTTTATGGATTGAGATTTGAAATTTTATATTTGCCTCCATATTATTGATATGGTAAAATTATATTTATAAGAAAATATTATGTCATTTTAATAGTGTGGGAGGTGTATCGTCAACATTATCTTGTAAGCATAAGTAGGGGTGATAATATGTGATATAACCCGTTAATCCAACATAAACACAATACAAAATTAACTGGTTTGGATTTGATGTTAATGGACTTAGGTCAAAATAAGTTAACTCGTTAATACACAATTTATTAACAGGTCAACCCGCTTAACACGTTAGTTACCCGTTTAGACCTATGAAATTTTTTACTTAAAATTATAATTATATCATTTTTAACTTAAAAATAAAAATACCCTAACCTTATTTCTTATTTTCTAACTCTCTCACAGACCCTCGCTCTCTCACAATTCTCAATTGAGTCCCTTTTTACAAGTCACGACTGTCTTGCACACTTTCTCTAAATTGTAATTATGGTGTTTTTATTGTTTAGATTGTAATTTTGGACTTATGTAATTAGTTTTATATTTTTGAGAGATATTGTAATTTTAAATTTTATATGAAATTATATTAATCAGATCAAATGGATTATTTTGGTCAATTCAGCACATTTACATAATCGAATTGACACGGATTGGAATGGGTTAGGTCGTATCTATATATTTTTAATTAGTTCATAATGAGTCAAAACGGGTAGTGTCAACTTGTTATTTTAATGGGTCATGTTAGGGTTTAGAAATTTGACCCGTTGAACTTAACGGGTTGTTTTCGAATTGACCCATTTCGTATAATATACACGATTTGACACGACACGAATACGACCCGTTAACACGATTTATCGCCCACTATATAAGCTCTATTGAGATTTTTTACAATTTTTCGAGTGAGCTCATAATAGTGAGGAATTTTGAGTGAGCTCCATCATCTTATGTGAAAAATTTTACTTATCATCTTTTACACCACACATTAATAAGTGATTTATCATTTTTATTCTTCTATTTAAACACACATATATTGATATGTAAATATGTATATATAAAGAGAAAGATAAAAATAATAAATCATATATTGATATGTGGTGTGAGAATAATAAATAGCATTTCTCATCTACGCCATTAAAATGTAATTGAAAAACAATATATGTGAGTTTAATGTGTATAAACCACTGCGAGACTTATTAGACAAAGTGAAAATTCAATTCTAATTTTTTTATGGATCCCAATTTTTATACAAGAGTTTGCACGAGAATTATACGTCTTAAAATTTTATCAAACATTATTTAATCAAATAATATATTTGTTAATGTTATTGTGACTTTGAGTGAACATCATGCGTATATTTTCATTCAAAGTCACCGTAGCACTAACTAATAATTAATATTATGTATTTTTCATGGCCTCATGGATCTCACTACATTTCTAAGATTCCATAAAAACCAATAAGATGTTAGAATCTTCTGTCAAGAAGACCATAATGGATGCTTTTGAAACGGATTATGGAACTCGTCGTTTGTGGGAATAATGGGTCCCAGAATATTACTTGGTTGGATGATAGGAGATGGTGTGATTTGGAGAAGAAGGTTCGAGGAAAAGAAATTAGTGGCTATCAAAACTTCAAAGGCTGGAATAATTGCTAAAGCTGGGTGTAGAGTAGGATGATGATGGTGGTGATGATGAATCTTAACAGGAATACAAAGGAGGGATCATTGGTTTGGACTTTAATTAGGGCGTATCATTAATATAACAATCATGCAGCATCCTGCATGATTGATGGCTTGTTTGGAAAAAGTTCAATTCTAAAATTTTTATTTTATTTTATTTCGACCTTATTTAAATAGTAAAATGAGATAGTTTTAGATGAGTTAAATAAAAGATTATTTTTTAATATTATTATTATTTTAAAATTTAAAAAAATTAAATTATTTATTATATTTTATGTAAAAATTTGAGAAAGATATAATAATGAGATGAGATAAAATCGTTTCTTTATTTAAACAATACTTAAAATATAAATATTTTCAAACTAATCATTACAATTTTTTGAAATTAATTATTATAACTTTTTTAAACTAATCATTACAATTTTTTCAAATTTTTAAATAAAAAAGAAAAAATAATTTAATTTTTTTAAATTTCTAAACAAAAATTATATTAAAAAATTATATTTTAACAATATCTAACTATCTTATTATTATTCATAAAATTATCATCTCATCTCACGTCTTAAGCTTATCCTTTAACACTTTAAGCCGATCTTCCTTCGAGGTTTTTGTGAAGGTGAAAATATTAATCATGAGCCTCAAGGTAGAAGATTGTCATTAACCAGCCACGTCATTATGATATAAAGATGACCATATTCATCCATATATCTTTCCTTCCGAGGAATGTTTTAGTCAATTTTTTTTTTTATAAAAATAAATTTATAAAATAATATAAATTGATGTAATACGTTAGATCATAAAGTTACTTTTATTATAAAATAGATTCAATTTATCATATAAAATCATGTTAATTTATGAGTTAATTTATTTTTATAAAAAAAATTTGTGATTGTAATACTTCTCTTTCTTATATGATATTCTTAACATGTCATTATGCACCTAGTGGATTCTACACATTTTGTAAGAGAAAAAAAAAATTATATATAATATATGATATAAGAATGATGAGTAAAATTTTTCTTAATCTATCGCATCATTTACTTAATCAATTTAATTCTTTCATAATTTTTCTTAAATTTTATTATTAAATACCCATGAGAAAGCCCATGAGGCTAGGCTCAAATGTGAGAGCTGGCCCATGTCTCATCTCCATAACCGTTACCTCCCTCCCTGTGTATGTGCGCGCATACTAGTCATGCACAATAGTCTCCCACACCTCACTTCGGCCTATTTGGATGATAAGATGAGATAAAATAATTTTAAATAAAAATTAAATAAAATATTATTAAAATATTATCTTTTAATATTATTATTATTTTAAAATTTGAAAAAATTAAATTATTTATTATATTTTATGTGAGAATTTGAGAAAATTATAATGATGACATGAGATAAGATAAAATAATTTTTATATCCAAACGAGACCTTCCTCTCTCCACCTCTCATGCATGCTGGCGCATACCAACCACGAAGAATTGTGTGTTGAAAAATGTACTTCGGTTTGGATTGGAAACTCATATCATCTCATCATTACAATATTTTCAAATTTTTACATAAAATATAATAAACAATTCAACTTTTCAAATCTCAAAGTAATAATAATATGAAAAATTAATATTTTAATAATATTTTATTTAATTCATCTAAAACCATTTCAACTCATCTTTGAATCTAAATGAGACTTGAAGAGTGATGAGTGAGAAAGTGTGCGAATAGAGAGAGAGAAAACAAAAGGAAATAGAGAAAGACCGATACGGTACGAATAGAGTGGGCCCCTATGCTCCTTGTTCCGTCTATATATAATGATCATTGTGAGACAATTTCGAGGGTCTACAATTTGAAGCATCACGTCGCATTTTATCTCAATATTCAAATATTAAAAATATACATATTTTTTAATTTTTAATTTTAATTTTTTGATCTAATTATTACATAACTATTATAACTTTTTCAAACTTCCAAACAAAACACAAAAACCAATTTAAATATTTCAAATTTTAAAATAAAAATTATATTATAACAATATTTTAACTTTAAAATATTTTTATTCAAAATTTTCTATTTATTTTCTCAAAATCCCATAAAATATCTTAACTCAAAACATTTTACTACGATTCACAAAATATTTCACTATTATATACAAATTTATCATCTTATTTCATCTCAACATTCAAACGAGGCCTTAAGCTGCTGGCTCATTTATAACTAGATAGGTATATTGCATATATGTCGATAAATTAGGTTGTGGGCTCATGTTCTGCCCAGTGAAACATCTAACAAAAAATGGGGGTGGCCTGGCCTATCTTGATGAGGGACTGTGGAGGTGTGACTCATGGAATATCTCAAAGAGAGAAAATGAAGAGAAAAAACATAATTACTAACGTGGAATCGAGGAGAAAAAATGACGATGAAAGGGGATGGAAGGTGATAAAATATCCCTGACCCATATGGCATCCTAGGCCTAGTCCATCACAAGAGGCATCATGAAGCAAGTGGTAAAAAGGAAATGAGGGGACAAAAGTTGAAAAAAGAAAAGTAAGGTGTCAAAGGAAAGTGACAGAAATGAGGACAAGAGAGATAGAATAGGGGTCAGGCACACAAAGTAGGCAATGAAGTGATATAAAGCAACCACTAACAGGGGCTCAATAAAGAGGGATCTGAGATCATATATCAAGGGATTGCTGGATGACTGAATGCGGGAGACCATAAGAGAATATAAAATACACCATTTATTGTGGATTTGTCATTCAAACGACATATGGTAGTAGGCCCTGTGACAAACCACGTAAATATGTGGGTCTCATTCTCTATTTATACTTGCTGTATTTATTTTCTATTTATTGCAATGGACATACGTAAGGGCATCGTATCACTGCTCCAAACTGCCATCATGGGCTCCAAACGATACCGATCAAGGCTCGAACTGCCACCGTGAGTCAGGAATAACTCTTTCTCTCCTTCCAGCCTAGTCCTACAAAATAGGTCTTAACAGTTGATGCCACCCTGGAGGTCTTAACAGTGCACCAAATGCACATGCACAGTGCCATGCACGATAACACGATGGGCGCATGCCCATCATGCACCCTGGAGGCTCAACCCGCCGCCCATTGTGAGTAGCTCTGTTTATGTCTAGCCGCTAATCTGGGTGGCCAAATAGAGTTGGAGGAGGCCATCTCACCCAGGTCACGCCGTACTACATCCTGGGGTCAACAAAATTCCTTTACCCGCTAGTCGTGGTCTCGGAAAAGGCATCAACGACCACCACGTTGACCACTGGCATTTTATGCCATCTTTGCCGAGGTGGTCCCAACCCAGGGGGCCATGCACAACATGTACATTTAGTGTTGTGGGTGCATGGTGTTGTGCAGCCTGAGAAGCACCATGGTAGGCCGGACCGTTACCGCCCACAACTAGAACCGCCGACGATTTTTGTCGCCGGCAGGGTGTTTCTGGGCCACAAGTTCCACTGCTAAAACCCCTTGTTCGGTCGGAGCTCCTCGGCCAAAGCTTCTCGGCTTGAGTTTGCTCGGCCTAAGCTCACTCGACTTGAAACACCCATCCTGCCTCTTAGGTGGGCATCTTCCCAGCCACAACAGACAACCATCTATCCCACTACTTAGGCGGGCAACCTCCTCTCCACAAAAATTATTCTCTACCTTCAAGAAAGATCCTCCCCCTTGCTCGGTCTGAGTTTGTTCGACTGTAGCTCCTTGGCTTGAGTTGCTCGACCAAAGCACCTCGACCTGAGCTTGCTTGGCCACTACTTGCACAACTTGAGCTTGGTTAAGCTTGTTGGCCAACATAGTTTCTTGGCCGTAGAAAGATGCCCGGCCAATGAGGAGATTCTCGGCCACACTTTGCATGTCCCATGCAACGATTGATGCTTCTTACTCACCATAGTGATGATCAACTGCCACGAGCTCCTCGGCCTTACATAACTGCTTGGCCATAGGGAGTTACTCGATCGTACTCGGTCACCTATGCTCGCCCAGCAAGCTGCTCACACCATGTATATTCGGTGCTACAGAGTTACACGACATGTTGCATGGGCCATGCAATGTGTGCCACTAACCTCGATTCCTCATCGCAATGTTTTTCCCGTGAAGGCCATTCTTTTCCAGAAGCTTACTGCCACACTCGTTAGAACAAAAACCAGAGAAGCATTTCACAGCCTGCCACGCACAAAGTCGCGTAGATATAGAGCACCTTGATCACAAATAAAGCGTAGAAAAAAAAAAAAAAAAAAAAAAAAGAAGAGAAGAAGAAGAGAGAAAAAAGAAGAAGAAAACAATGGACAGTCTCAATCAAGTAAAGATTGGAAACAGTGGCTACATCGCTCTATGTTGGCACACCCCAGGTTTTCACCATCGCCAAAGCATGGGCACTCATGGGCCTCACTTGTGCACCTCAGACCTTCACTACACTCAAGCGAAATGGCTCAGGTATACATATCTCAAACTTGTAATTTGGATTATCTATACAGACTCGTTTGGCTTTTTGCGAAGACCTCTTCGCACGGTTGAGCTCTGTCTCCCGTCCCACTAGATTGGTTAAGCTCTTTCTCCCAATGTAGCAGGACGATTGAGCTTCATCTCTCATCGCAGCAGCACGATTGAACTTTGTCTCAAGTCGCACCCGACGATCAACGGGGGAGCACCTCTCCCAAGTGTCCTAGTCCCTCCTCGCCTCAACGCGGTCGAGTCCATCTCCCTCCAAAGTTGATGCTTTGCACTAACACTCGGAGATCAATGGGGGAATACCTCTCCCAAGTGACCGAGTCCCTCCTCGCCTCAATGCGGTCGAGTCCATCCCTGCCAAAGTCGATGCTCCGCCCTTGCACCCAGCAATTAACAAAGGGAATACATCTCCCAAGTGTCCCACTCCCTCCCTGCCATAAGTTGATGCTTTGTGCTCGCACCTGACGATCAACAGGGGAACATCTTTCCCAAATGAACCAGTTTTTCCTCACCTTAACGTGGTTGAGTCCATCTCCCATCAAAGTCGATACTCCACGCTCACACCCGGCAGTCAACAGGAAGAACACCTCTCTCAAGTGTCTCACTCCCTCCCATAAGTTAATGCTCTGCACTTTCACCTGGGGATCATAAGAGGGAACACATCTCCCAAGTATCCCAGTCCCTCCACGCCACCCAACGCTGTCGAGCAAGCCTCTTGCCTGGTTCAAATTTGAGTTTCGCGCTCACATCTGGATAGAAACACTGGCATAACATCTTCTTCAATTAAAGTAGAGTGTTTATGCTCGAGCTACAACCACCGCTAGCGGGTTACCTCCAGGAATGAAACTCTGGGTTCCACAATCGCCTCGAGCGATTTTTCTTCGAGAACTAGTTGACGAGCTCGATAACCACCTAACAAGTTGACGAGCTCGACAACCACCTAAGATAGACCTAAGGGAGATAGGCTCCTTGATCACATAAGCGTGGGTTACTGCAAACAAATTCTAACATCAACGCAAAAATGGAAACATCAAACAAAAACTCACAACAAGGGGCAAAAATCCACTGAACACTCACAAGTATACACACCCATCGCTAACGTCGAATGAACATGCGTGACCATCCAAGAATTCGATTATTTCGGAAAACGCTCGCACCTAGCCTAGTGCGGTGGAGTCATCTCCCGCCTAACTCTATAAGCCGGGCTCCGTACTCGTTCCTAGCACGGTCGAGTCATCTCCTGCCTAACTCTACAAGCCGAGCCCTGTGTTCTCACCTAGTACGGTCGAGTAATCTCCCACCTAGCTCTACAAGCCGAGCTCCATGCTCACCACCTAGTGTGTTTGAGTCATATTCCACCTAATTCAATAAGCCGAGCTCCGCTCTTGCACCTAGTGCGGTCGAGTAGCTCTACAAGCTGAGCCCCGCACTTGGGGATCATCATCATTTCAGCAAGTGGAAGACCGATGACCAATTTTTTAAATTTAATTTTTCTATAGGTAGCTTGATTTGAAGGTTCTCAAAGACCTCTTGATGAGCAAGATGATCTTAAGAATCGCGTGGAAACTAGAAGGGTTAAAGTACTCTTGGCCCATATGGCATCCCAGGCCTAGTCCGCCACAAGAGGCATCAGGAAGCAAGTGGTAAAAAGGAGATGAAGGAATAAAGACTGAGAAAAGAAAAGCAATGTGTCAAAGGGAAGTGATGGAAAAGAGGAGAAAAGAGAGAGAATGGAGATTAGGCACGCAAAGTGGGCAGCAAAGTGATATAAAGCAACCACTGACAGGGGCTCAATAAAGAGGGATCTGAGATTAGGTATCAGGGGACTACTAGGCAATTGAGTGCAGGAGCTTATTCAACCTCTAGACGAAAACTTCAGTTTTATTTATTTCCAGGCAGTAGGGATCACTGATCCCTTTTGTACAATGATCTGTCAGAAATTGTAAAATATACCATTTATAGTAGATTTTCCCTCTAAGTGACTCGTGGACTTAGTCCCAGTGCCAAACCACGTAAATCTGTATGTCTCATTCTCCATTTATATTTGTTGTATTTATTTTTTATTTACTACAATGGATGTATGTACGAATACCATCTCACCGCTCTGGACCGCCATTGACTCTTTTTTCCCTTCTAGCATGTTCCTACAAGATAGGTTTTAACAGGGGATGAAACCAAGATATATATAATCCCTTCCCCCCCCTCTTTGGAGAGCTGCCAAAGTTAGTAATGTAAAAGAACCCCGAGTCTCTTGTGGTGGTCACTGGTCCAATAGAACAAAAAGATAACATGAAGAAATAAAAACAAATTTAGTGAGAGGGGTTTGAGAGATTTAAAAGGGATCTTTCCCTTTTAAGGCCTAATATTTGGAAGTTGAGAAAGGGAGGGGGATAGTAGTAGTTGAGATCAGCCTTCTTTAAAATTTGATATATATTAGAGCTAGATAAGATTATTGTAATGGAGAGTACTGATTCATTCTACAATGGTAGTTTCGGTTTAATTACATCGATCTGATCTCTAATTAGGCCTGTGCAAAAAATGAGTGACATGACCATCTGTGAGCACCGACCCGACCCGAACCAAACAATATGGGTTTAACTCTTGATCGGGATTGACCCGTACAACCCGCTTACAAAATCTACAGATGAAACCCTAGCGCTCTTTCCAAAATTGGTTTTAACCCGCTTATAAAGTCTTGTTTGCTGCTGTCGAAGGTATAGAGTCTCGAGGTCTTGGTTTTGTAGCGACTGTGGAACGCATGGGTGAAGTTGAGGGAGGAAGACTAGTTATGGAGGACGGGTCTAGCAGTGAGGTGGAGGACTTCGTCGATGGAGACTAGGTTGTTGAGCTCAGTGAGTTGGGAGTGTGACTGTGAGAGAACCAAGACCATGGCGATTTGAGTTTTCTGAGTTCATCTTACCATTTTATCAAACACTTCACAAGCTTTTCACTTTTCTCACGCAACACACCATTTTCTCTTTAATTCATTTTCCTGATTACATCCATTTCACAATATATCCATTTCTATTTCCTCAGTTATTCTATTTTACATTTTTATTTCACTTTACATTGAGAACCATAACGGTGGGGTAGAGATCCAAAGGCAATCGACGGCGAGTTGGTGATAGGCTAGCAGTAGTGGGAGCAGAGACCTTGGGTTTACAATCCGTGAAGTGAGAAGTGAAATTGAGAGCCAACAATGCTGCAGGAGTATAGCTTGAAGGAAGAGGAGGGTTGAAGATGAGGGGAGGGGGGGAAACACGGGTTTAATATACGGGTCAGGTCGATTCTACCCAACCGATCAAGAAGTGCGGGTCGGGTCGGGCCCAAATGTTTAACGGGTTGCTCGGGTTGCAGCCCTACTTCTAATATATATATAAATATATAGAACATTGAACAATGTATTTTTTTTAAAATTTTTCTATTTACTTTTTTGGAAAAGATTAGTGTGGCCCATTTACATTAAAACGCAAAGAACAATTAGTACGACGATGGACGACGCATTAATCATGACCAAGGATTTTTTGTTTGGATGGATTTAAGTAGCTAGAGAGAATCCATGAGATGCGCATGAGAATTATAAACGGTTCATAGCTTTGTTCTTGTAATTAAGGCCGTAGTTATAACCACAACTTACCTAACCAATTTAGTAGATATGATTATTTATTATGATCGCTACTTAATGAATATTGATATGAACTTTAAATCTGAAAATCATAGACTCACTCTCGGAAGTTGAAAAATATGACTCTAAAATTAGCATGTGAAGTTTTGTTTTTAGAAAAAAATAAATTTAAAATATATATGCCTTAGTTATTTGAAATATATTATATACTCTCATTTGACATCTATAGAAGTAAAGATTTGACAATTTATGGAAAGTTTTTTCAAATGACTTAATACTCATGCATTTATATAGATCTTATCTTAAGGTATATTACGAGAATATTCAAGTTTCTTACTTTAGGCAAGACAGGTCTCCTAGTGTTTGCTGAGGAGGAAGTACAGTTTGTGAGATCATTAGAGAGAGCTGGTAGTGAGGATGTCAGAGGAGGTTATTGAAAAGTGGGGCAACCTCAAACTGATTGAGGCAGAGCAACATGAGGTTAAGGTAGATTCCACAGTTGATTATGTAGTTTTTAGACATGGAAAACTTTGTCTGATTGTCCTTATTGTGTCAGACAAAACCATAAACAAAGAAGACTTCTAATCCACAATGTAGAACATATGGAAGCCTAAAGGAGGAGTGCAGTTTAGAGAAGTTGGCAACAATCTCTTTCTCGTCGAATTTCAGAAGGATCAAGATATCCAGAAAGTTAAGAAGGGAAGGCCATGGTCGTTAACCTTCTCTGATGGAAACCAAGATGGATCTAGTCTTAAAGATTATTTGCAACTTCCAGATGGGCCAAGAAGATCAAGGAGACAACTGCAAGGATTGATGCAATCCACTTGGGACGAGTTTAGCAAGAGCCCAACATTCAAGATGGGGTTTGAAGGATGAAGATCCAGTTTTGATTCATTTGATCAGCTATGGAAGAGGGCAACGACAAGACTTAAAGGCTTTGGGCTCTTGAAGGGTTTCAACTTATTTAATTCATTTAAAGAACTTATTTTATTAGTTTAGAATAATTGAGTTTATTATGGGAAGCACTTAAGGGGGCCTATGCAAGGGCATGTTAGGAAAATTATTATTTTATTGAACTAGGGTTAGGGTTAGGGTTACTATAGCCGAGTTACTGTAGCGCCGCACTGTAACCTCGGCACTGTTCATCCAGGCGCACTTTCGGAAGATGGGGATTTATTTTGACTAGGGTTTCATTAGATTTAGCTTTAAATACTTTATGTAGCCTCATTTTAATTAGCTTATGAAATTTGATGAATTTATTCATTGTGAGTTGAGTTTTACTCCTCTTGTTCTTAACTGAACTTTTGAACTTATCAAAAGTAAATCACAACCTTTGTGGCGTTCCTCCTTTGTAATCTAGGTTCTTGAGACGGGTTTTTCAACGGGTCTAGATTTTAATATAATTTAGGTTCTTGAAACGAGTTCTCATCGGGTCTAGGTTCTCCATCCATTGGCTTGATTTTGGCTTTCTTGGGGAGTTTTCAAATTGATTGTGGGTTCAAGGGATTCATTTCCCACGGGTTCATATCATTCTCTGTCTTAATACATTTGTTGGCTTTTCTTCTCCAAAAGACATTATTTTCAACAAGAAATATATGTGGGTTCAACTCCACAATGTTCCTCTTGGTGGGATGACCCGAGGCATTAATGATCAGATAGGGAAACTGATTGGAGAGGTGGAGGAAGTGGATGTTGATGAAGATGGGATTGGATGGGGCCCTTATCTCAAAGTCAAAGTTGTTGTTGACATCACCAAGCCATTAATGCGAGGCATTCTTCTCAATATGCAAGTAACAAAGTCTGGATTTCATTTATGAAATACAAAATTTCTGTTTTAGATGCAGTATTATCAAACATTGTGCAAATGGTTGCTTAAAGGAATCAGTTACAAGAACTTTACATAGTGGTAACCAAAATCAATATGGTGCATGGCTTTGAGCACCCATCCTAAAATTTGTTAACAAGGTCAATCAGAAGGGCAATGGTGGAAGGGAGAAGTCTAATTCACACTCAACAGAGCAGCATGTAGGAGATGCTGACATGGAGGGGACTGAGATCTATTATGGAAAGAAATCAAATCCTATGGAAGAGGAGGCTGATTGTCTAGAAGTTTTCATGATGAAAGATGATAATAATAAAGGATGACATATAGAGAAGATGGTGCAAATCACGGGTCAACATTCTACTATGGTAATAAGAGATTCTACATAGGCACAATCTCAGGAATCTGAAAATTCCAATTTGAGTAAGAAGGATTTTTCAGAGGCTACTTTTATGGTAACTGACATCACTGAGAATCCAAGATACGTGGAGGATCTAAAGTCCCACGTCCTTAATGAGCCACATTTATGTGAATCTGAGTATACTAAAGAGGATCCCCTCATAGAAGAGAAGTCGATTAAGAAAAAAATGGAGTCTCTTGATCCCTAGTTGATTAATGATGACATGTCCACAAAGTAATATGAGACTTTTAATAATATGCTAGAAAAAGAAAAGGGTAGCTCAAGTTCCAAACAAGCTACATAGTGAAATAGGAGAGCTCGAAACAAACAGACTACTACTAGTGTTAATCACACCAGATAGAGTGGATCTCGGAAAAGGATGTTATCATACACATCAGAATTCAAGCTAGTTGACATCGGGTTGAATACCGAAGAAAGCCCCTATTTCTAAGAGAAGTAGAAATAGTCTTTCTTTAGGAGATTAGCAATAAGAATTATTGGTAGAGGTTGGTCACCGTCCTTGCCAGTATCAATGAGTCTCCTAAGTTGGATTTGCCGAGGGCTTGAAAATCCTCGAATAGTTAGAATCCTAAGTCTTTTGACAAAGAAAAAGTGTCCTAGTTTGGTTCTCATCATGGAAACCAAATGTAACAAGGCTAGAATTAAAGAAGTTAAGGTTAAGCTGAAGTTTGATAGTTGCTTTATAGTGGAGAGTAGAGGCAGCAGTGGTGGTCTAGCCTTTTGTGGAATCATAACCTTGATCTCCAATTATACAATTTCAGATGTCATATTAGTGCCATGATGAAAGAGAAGCACAATGGAAATTCCTGGATGTTTACTGGCTTTTATGGCCATCCAGAAACTTCCAAGAGGGAGAGCAGTTGGAATTTGGTTAAGCACATGAAGTCAGGAATTACTATGCCAAGGATATGTGTGAACGATTTGAATGAAATAACCTGTCAAAGTGAAGAGATTGGAGCTGCTTCTAGACCATACAAACAAATGGAAGCCTTTAGAGAAGCAATTGAATTATGCTCCCTTAGTGACTTATCTACAAAGGGATAGAAATTTACATGGTCAAAGAATAGACGAGATAGGGGATTTACCAAGGAAAGGCTTGACTGAGTCGTGGCTAATTCAGAATGGCAGCTTATGTTCCTAGACTCCACTTGTTTTGTACTGCCTACTTTAAAATCAGATCAGTGTCCACTCCATATAATTCTTTCCAGGAGCAATAGTAGCAGAAGAAGGAAACGCTACATCTTCATAAATGAAGCTACTTAGGTCCTGAGAGAGGACTGCTCGAATGTCATTAAAGAAGCATGGAGTAAGGAGACTGGAGGAGAGGAGGGAATAACAGTGATTAGAAACAAGCTCCAAAATTGCAAAATGGCCCTCAAGATGTGGAATTCTTACCATTATAGAAAGGCCCCATCAGAAATAAGGAGGAAGGCAGAGAGGATTGCAGACCTAAAAGGATCAGGGAAAGGAGACCACCTTAGCACTGTTCAGAAGCTCCAAGAATAAGTGGAATTAATTTTAGCAGAAGAAGAAATCAAATGGAAGCAATTAGCTTCAACATGGGGATAGAAACACTAAATTCTACAACATGTATGCAAACTAGAGAAGAAAAACCAACTCTATCAACCAGATTATGGATCAATAGGGAAGTTTAATTACTGATCAAGCATTGATAGGTGATTTACTCATTGGTGTCTTTTCTGATCTGTTTACTTCTTCTAATCCTTCTGCTATTGCTAGCTGCCAATATGGCATGGAAACAACACTTATAGCTAGCATGAACTCAAAGCTTTTGCTTGACTTTACTGCATTGGAAGTGAAAGAAGCTATCTTTCAAATGACCTCCTGAGCTCTCCAAGCCCTAATGGTTTCCCAGCTCAATTTTATCATGTTAACTAGGCAACTACTAGGAAGGATGTGTGTCAATTTGTGCTTCAAGTTCTAAATCAGGGTGGTTCTTTAAAGAGTTTTAATGATACCTTATCACACTCATACCTAAGATCAAGGAGACAAAGAAGGTATATGATTTTAGTCCAATTAGTACGTGCAATGTTATTTATAAGATAGTTGCAGAGGTGTTAGTCAATAGGCTAAAGAAAGTCCTTCCTAAAATTATATCACTCAATCAAAGTGTCTTTGTTCCAGACAGGCTGTTACTGATAATATTCTTGCAGCCTATGAAAGTCTACAAACTATGAATTCTCGAATGCAGAGTTAGTCATGCTATATGGCACTTAAACTTGATATGAGCAATGCATATGATCGAGTGGAGTGGAAATTTTTTAAGAAGTTACGAGCATAATGGATTTTGATCCGAGATGGATATCACTATTGATGAATTGCATCACTTCAGTCTCTTACTCTATTTTGATCATTGGTGAACCACATAATTCTTTTGCTCCATCTAGAGGTCTCAGGCAAGGAGATCTACTCTCCCCATATCTTTTCATTATATGTGCAGAAGTTTTGACATTTCTCTTGAACCAAGCAGAGGCAAGAGGTAGCATTTCTGGTGTTCCTATTGGAAAATGACCTATTTGTATCAATCACCTATTTTTTTTAATATGACAGCCTTCTCTTTTGCAAAGCTAATCCATTGGAGTGTAGTAGAGTTATTCATGTTCTGGAGACATATGAAAAAGCTTCAGGTCCAATGTCAAACAAGGAAAAAAACTTCAATCTTTTTTAGTAGAAACACTCCTCCAGATATACAAAGTACCGTTCTAAAGATTGTAGGGGTGAAGTCTACTAAATTATATGAGATGTACTTGGGCTTACTTGTTGTGGGAAGATCAAACAGTACTTCATTTCACTCACTTATTGACAAGACTTGGGGTCGGATTACAAACTGGAAAACAAAGTTCTTGTCAGCAGCAGGCAAATAAATTCTCTTGAAAGCTGCTCTCCAAGCAATTCCCACTCACACTAGGGGGATTTTTCTTCTCCCTCACTCAATCACTCAAAGACTTAAACAAGCCGCTGAAAAGTTTTGGTGGGGATACAATGAAGACCATTCCAAAATGCAGTTGGTTAGATGGGAAAAAATGGGACTGTCTAAGGAAAAGGGAGGGTTGGGTTTCAGAGATTTTAGAAGCTTTAATCTTGTCATGCTGTCCAAGCAAAGCTGGCATATGTTACAGAATCCAAACCCCCTTCTTGCTAGAGTATTCAAGCAGAAGTATTTTCCACAGGTTGATATTATGGATGCCACACTAGGATATAGGTCTTCCTTTACTTGGATGAGTATTCTTGCAGGACATCAACTGTTAAAGGCATGTCTTGTGTGGAGAATTGAAAATGGAAGGAGGGTTAGGATTTTGAAGAATAAGTGGATCCCAAGATCCCAAGATCCCATTCTCACATGATCTAGTCTCCTATTAATGGATTTGAAGATAGTGCCAAGGTGGCTGAACACATACTCTCTTCTCTCCCCAAGAAGTTGATATAATAAAGACTATTCCAATTAGTCTTGGTGGAAGAGAGGACCAGAGGGTTTGGTATTACACAAATAATGAAATTTTATCTATGTAGTGTGCCTATCATCTTCATAGGGAACTTGTTTCCAAAAATGAAGGGGAATCTTCTATTGGAAGGATGCAAAATGAGGTATGGAAATCTATATGGAAATTAAATGTTCCCAATGTTGTGGGAATGTTTCTATGGAAAACTTGTAGAGATGCTCTCCCCACTTTCTCAAATATGTGGAAGAAGACAGTTGTGGAGAATGTTGTGTCCTTTTTGTAGAAATTAGTTTGAAACTGTTGGACATGTGTTATGGGATTTTGTGGTCTCTAAGAATGTCTGGAGCCAAGGATGCATAAGAATACAAAAGATGACTCTCCATAGTAATTCTTTCATGGATATATGGAGTCAACTTCACCAAAACCTGCAGCAAGATAAACTGGAGGAAGCTGCTATGATTGTACAATTGATTTGGACTGGGAGAAACGATGCTACACATGGTTAATGTTTTATCCACCCGAACTCTCTTGTTAGAAGGGCTAGAGAGGAACTGCAAGCTTTTATAACTGCTCTAGGGATCCATACCCTCCTTCTGGAAAGTACTGCAAATTCGATGTGCTTGTGGAAGAAACCACCTGATGGAGTCTACAAAGTTAATTGGGATGCAGCCATTGACAATAATAAAGGCAGAGTTTGTATTGGAGCCATAATAAGGGATGCTGAAGGCCATGTCATAGGAACCCTCAGAGCTCCAAGAAATTTCATTGCTAATGTCTTTAATGCAGAATCTTATGCAGTGATGTTAGCTGTCAAACTCTGTCAAGATATGGGTGTCAAAGAATTCATTCTGGAGGATGATACACTTTAGATGGTGGATAATCTCAGTATGGAGAAAACAAACTAGAGTCAAGCGAGTCTACTGATTGAGGATGCAAAATCCTTGCTTAATTCATTTGCTATTTGGTTTGTTAATCATATTAAGAGAGATGCTAACAAGGCAGCCCATATATTAGCAAGAGATGCTCTTAAACTACATGAAGACTTGTATGGAATGGAAATTTTTTTAACTATATTCATTCTATGTTTTACGTGAGATGACGTAAGTCTTCTTTAATCAATAAAAAAAAAGATCTTATGTTTGAGTGAGGAAAACCTTTTTTTCTTGTGAAGTGCTAGAGAGCATCCACTGTAGTGATGCACACAATGCACACACTATGTGGATGGCTCTCATCCACTTTTTTTTTTTTTTTTCCTTCTTTCCTTCAGACGCAGCGGCTTCTCTCTCTCATCTCTCTCACCAGCGTCTCTCTCTCTCATCATCTCCGCTCTCTCTCATCTCGATCTCTCTCTCTCTCTCTCTCGTCTCGTCTTGTCTTGCTCTCTCTCATCTCTGCTCTCGCTCTCTCTCATCTCTGCTCTCGCTCTCTCTCTCATCTTAGCTCTCGTCTCGCTCTCGCTCTCTCTCATCTCTGCTCTCGCTCTCTCTCATCTCCGCTCTCTCTCTCGTCTCGCTCTCTCTCTCGTCTTGGCTCTCGCTCTCTCTCTCATCTCTGCTCTCTCTCTCTCACATCTCGCTCTCTCTCATCTCTGCTCTCTCTCTCTCCTCTCTGCTCTCTCTCTCGTTTCCCCTCTCTCTCATCATCTTTCCCATCCATCTCTAATTTTAAATTTAACAAACATGTGGTGTAGATTTTGACACATTATCTCTGCAAAACTGGCTGCTATAAACAGTGGCTTCTATATATAATATTTCTTACAAATAAAAGGAAAGGTTACTGTACAATATGTGGTTATTAAGTTTTGTTTTAGAAATGGTATATGAGATTTAAGGACATGAGTTGAATTGAGATGAGAGTTGAGAGTTCAATAAAATATGGTTAAAATATATTTTTTTAATATAATTTTTATTTTAAAATTTAACAAAATTGAATTTTTTATTATATTTTATTTAAAATTTTTTAAAAATTATAATAATAAAATATAATAAAATGAATTAAGATTATTTTTAAATCTCGACAACACTTAAAAATAAGAAGTTTATAAGTAGGACAGTTCTACACCCACCGCTCCCAACAGGATTGTTAGTTATTTTGGTGTGTTTTATTTTTTTTTATTTTTTTAGATGTATTTTTTTATCATTTTCAAATATTTTTTTTTAAAAAATATTTACAATATCATTAGAAAATATTTTTTTAATCATGAAATAAAAAAAAAAAAAAAAAAAAAATTTACCAACGATAGCTCTAGCTGAAGTAGTGGGACTAGCATTATTGTTAGGATGGTGCTACGTCCACCCGGTATAATTGTTCTTCTTCTTTTTGTTCTCTTTTTTAACATGTATTTATTTTATACTTTTAAATATATTTTTTAAAAAAAATAAAAAATATAATATTATTAAAAACTACTTCATTAATCACTAAATAAAAAGAAAAATTAAAAATTAAAATAAAAAATTTCAACAGTAACATCGAACTGTACAAATTAACGGTTAGAGTATCATTTTCTTTTTGCTAGTTATTTTGATTTTGATTTTTTTAATTTTTTTTTACATATAATTTTTTAACACTTAAATATATATTTCTGTAAAAAAATACAACATTATTAAAAAAATATTTTCTTAATACGAAATAAAAACAACAAAAAAAAAAAAATGCCAGCATAGCTCCTGGTAGTGGGACGCATTTATAAGTAGTACTTCGGTTATAGTGACGTTTGAAATTGATTTATTCCAGACAGTCTCTGACAGAAAATGTTGATGTGATAGTTAGCCGCAACATTAGTAGCAGTCCAAATTTGACACATCACAAGTAAGCAGCGACTAGCTAATATATTAAAATAAATAAAAGAGAAATGCTTTGCGAGACTCAAAAAATATTTCGAATGAATTTTTCTTTTTTTTCAAATCCAATAATTAAAAAAATATTTTTTAATGATATTATCAATTTTTTATTTATTTTAAAAATATTTATGATGATTAAAAAAATACATAAAAAAATAAAAAAATTTATTCTTTTAGGGACAAATTTTGAGTCTCAAATTTAGAATCCGTAACAAGACTCTAAATAAAAAAATCTTGGTTAAAATATTTGAAAAATGTTAAACGATAGTAAAAATTAAAAAATAAATAGTTAGAATTAAAAAATAAACAGTAAATAAACTATAAAAACAGTAGAATAAAATAAATATATTTATATATTTAAAAGAAAAAACTGATGGGTTGGCGCACGGCCACCCCCTGTCAAAGAAGGGTGGCTGCCGGCCACCCCATGTGTTTTTCTATTTATTTGAAAATCCGATCATTTAAATCTCTCTTTTGTTTTTAAATCTCTTTTTTTTTTCAATTATTTACAATCTTGTTTTTACATTTTTTTCTGTTTTAAAACTCCTATTTTATTATTTTATCTTTTTAATTACAATTTTTTTAATTGTATGTTTAACCATTTTCGTAATTTTCATTTATAATTTTATGTGTTTTAGAAATTTAGTTTATAAACTTGTTTGTTTGTCAAAAATAGTTTTGTTGTTTTCTAAAGTTTTATGTGTTTTTTATTTTTTATCTTGTGATTTTTTGAAATTTATAACTTTATTATATGTTTAGTTTTTGTTTTAAAGCTTTTATTACGTATTATTTTATTTTATTTTAATACTCTAATGAGTTTTAACAATTTCTTTTAATTTTTTATTATTTTTCAGATTTTTCTTACTTTAAATATCGTTTGAATTCGAAGATGAGTTGAAATAGATTATAAATAATAATAAGATGAGTTGTGAATAGTAGTAAAATTTATAAATTAAAATTATTGAATAATAATAAAATAAATTAAGATAAATTGAGATAAACAATGAATACAAATGATGTCGGAGACGTTTAGATTTGAAAATGACTTGAGATGAGTTGAGATTAATTGTGAATAGTAGTGAGATGAGTTATGAATAATAATAAGATTTGTGAGTTAAAGTTGCTAAATAGTAATAAATAATAGTAAGATGAGTTGAGATAAATTTCGAATCCAAACGTCTCTTTTATATTTTTCTACATTTTTCTTAATTTTGTAATTTTTTTTCACAATCTTGTATGTTCGTGACATGACAGCATGTTAATCATTAAGAGATTGACAGAGACATTGATTTGTAAAAAGAGAGCTGCTACTTGCTACTACAACGTTTCTTACAGGACACATCTTAACAACATTTCTTACAGGACACATCTTATCTTCTCAGTATTCTCATCGTGTCGATTTTTGTTTTTATTCTTTCCAAAGCTAAAAGCGCGCCTCTTCAAAAGAAAATAACAGACTTACAATCATTGTTATAAATTTTTATATAATTATATTTTAAATAAAAAAATATTTTTATAAAATTAATATCATTATATATAAATACATTTGTTTTAAAACATAATTATAAAAAAAAAATTATTATACATTAATTACTATTCACCTCTACACTTCACATCCGATAACTTTTTTCATAGAATATAAAATATGAGATAATAAATAGTGATTAATAAAAAGAATTATTTAACCCAGATATATCAATACATTAATCTTGTCTTGATAGTAAATAGGCACCCCATGGTCCATGTAGTGTCTATGGGTGGATAGGTTACTACTATCCGTTAAACATTCCCACCACAAGTAATTAGTTAACTTTCAAAGAAGTTAATTAACTATCTCATCAGAAGACTCTTTAAATAAGAGTTTTATATACTTACTAGTTTGAGAAGTGAGATAAGACGAAATTTTTGTAAAAATTAGTGAAATAATTTGAGTTAAAATATTTTATTAGATTTTGAAAAAGGAAAAAGAAAAAATTGAATAAGAATATTATAAAGTTAGAATATTTTTAAAATATTATTTCTGTTTTGAAATTTGAAAAATTTTTATTTTTTGCTTGGAAGTTTGGGCTTAATTTTAACAAACCCTATGTTATTTTTTGAAAACAAACTTTATATGGTTAGAAAGATGGTTCATTAGTTTTAAATTAACATACCATAAGCTTGATTTTGACTTAAAAAAATGAATCTTTAAAATGGAGAAAATCATAAAAATGGGTTAAGGAGGAAGACTATGGACGGTACCGTTTTGATAAGCCCACTCTCAAACTCGGAGAATGTGATCCAATCATCCACCCTTCATTTTTTGGTTCGCTTCTCGCCACGATACGGACACACATGTACCTTAGGATTAAGAGACTTTGGAGACGTTTGGATTCGAAAGAGATCTCAGCTCATCTCAACTCATCTCACTACTATTCATTACTATTCAGCAACTTTAACTCACAAATCTCACTACTATTCATAACTCATATCGTTACTATTCACAATCCATCTCAAGTCATCTCAACTCATCTTCGAATCCAAACATCTCCTTTGTGTTTGACATCTAGAAGCATAAAAAATGATGGAGGTGACATAACTCTCTACGACAATACATGTCAAAGAGACAATGTTATTTCTTAATCTAAAACAAAGCCCACACGGGCAGGGGGCACGTGTAGGAGCGTGCGGTGTCTTTCTGCGGCCACATTCCTGAAACCTTTGGCAAGTACGAGCTTAGGTTTGTGTACTAAGGTCATACATATAATTTTTGTTTAATTTGAGTTTCGAAATTATTTTTATTAATTACTTGTTATTGTTAAATGCATTTATATACTGAAGATATGTTCCAAGACTTGATGACCTATTAAATTCCTCATTAATTGAGAATGGTTCTCAATCCATTGAAATGATTAGATATTTATATTCATTTTTTTTTCTTTTAGTTAAAATGAATGAGTTGATATTGATAATTTGTTGTGCTACATGAATGACTGGGCTAAGCAACTCAAGTTAGGATGCCTTTATGTAGACTAAACTAAGATTCATACAACATTTGAATGTGATAAGCCCAATTGAGTGTGAGTTTCGCCGTAGTATACATTTCAAGCTATATATATTATAAATGACTATATGAGAGAGTGATTTGATGGATCATTGCTACATCTCTATGTGAGTTCTAATGGATTAATAATTTAATAAATGATTTATTTCTATGGCCTTGAACTTAGAACTGCGTCATGACATAAAAACTTGATGTCTTAACAATTTTCAATTGGTTCTACATATTTTGGGCAGTTTTCAAACTTCTCAATAATATTGTGCATATTGCTAAGCATGGCAAAACATGCACACTAATAGTTTTTTGCCCAAGTCTAATAGGTTTCCATATCATGACAATATTGGAGAGTATTTCCTTCCTCAAATTGTATCAAATGTGAGTCATATTTTCTTTGATCTCTTGTTCATTAAGCAAATGTTAGATTTTCCTATGCCGCAATGCCGCATGTTATAATTGGTTCCATCCAGTTTCTCTTTTAGTATGGTCAACAATTTCTTCTTAGTGGCCATTATCACTACATTCATTGTGCAAGATTTACATTAACACATTTAATTTTATTTTAAAAACCAACTAGAACATGAAATTCCTTCATACATAGTGCATATCAAAAGTTTCGCAAAAAACTAATAATTATCTCCTACTATAAAAGTTAAAAACCACACCTGATCAATTTTGAATAAAATTTATAGAAGTCTTAAAAACTCAACTCAATTCACATATCGAAGTGAAATACATCACTTTACATGGTCTCAATAATAAAATTACATTCTTAATATTATAATTTCAAAGAAAATCATACTACAGATTTTTGAAAAAAAATAAAATAAATAAGAATGTCATATCATTGATATATTTATAAGCTACACTTTATCCATCCACATAATAATGAACACATACATTACATATGAGCACAACAAATTTTCAATGTCATTTCTGATCAAAAAATTGAAAAAAACTAATGAATTCAAACATCTAATCATGATGGTATGAACGATGATTCAATGGATAGAAGACCCACATTCTCATCTATTAAGAAAGGGTTTATTAGACCATCTTGGGACATATATTCAATATGTAAATGCATTTAACATTCCTAAATCAAAACTAACGAGCAAGACAATCTGGAAAGCCGGCCTTATACCACAAGATGCATTACTACACCAAGTATTAAGCATACAAATAAAACACCAAAAGCCACATCTCATCGACTTCGATATACTAATCAATATAATCACCTAGTCCAGAAACTGGAAAATCAATATCATCCCCTAGAATATGCCATACGGGGGAGGCAGCCTCGACAAATCAAACCAAATTAACAATAAGACAATTTTTAATGTCTAAGAGTAAACAAAGTTCCGTATTAGACGTGCATATCCAAGGTTGAAAGAAAAAGATAGTGTGCCAAACACGTACTTTTCAACTGTCAAAATGCTCATGGGAAATCCACCCCTTTAACCGAAAGCTTTCAAGAATCATTTAGCGGAAGATGAACCTGAAGAAAGTCTTTGACTCCGTGCTTTATCAGCTCTTTCCATGTAATCTTGATGGGACTGGTGTTTCGTTCCTACAAGAAGAAAATAATTTATTAGGTTTATCTGGCAAACAATTTCTTTATATTTTCAATTTTTAGTTTTGGGGATCGTAAAAGCAGAATGGTAGACCAGCATGCAGGTACTACACCTAATACCTCTGTCTGTCTTAAGAGATACTTTCCCACGGTTGAGGAATTACTAATTAGTAACATGACAACAGTCCCAGAATTACTAATTACTAATTAGTGGGTTATCAATCAAAAACACGCTCTTGGGTAAAAAATAGTAACATGACAACAGTCCCAGAAATTTTCTAGAGCAGCACCAGATTAAAATCCTGCATGACCTGAACTACATGAAATATAACAGAAGATACCAACAATAAACGTCCCCAATACTTCTCAAACCAGGATTTGCAAACAGAAATAGGTCCTAGACGTATTTCAAGCTTTAACTTTTCCATTTCAACGTAAGGTATCATTAATAAGGGCTTCAATAGTAAGAAAATATAATTATAAAATACTAGAGAGTGAAGGTGACATATTGCAGGTTGGAGACAAGCTTCCTAGCAATTCTTGAAGTCGTAAAGGGAGATGTTAATGCATACACAATCTCACACAGATGCATAGATTTGTGCAGCAGACCCACTAGAATCTATGTAGCCTAAGTAGAAAATCATTGTTGATGGCAGAGAATAGAAGTTGGTTTAAGGAAATCTACAGAACTACATCAAAACATTGAGAGAGGGCAATTCTTGCAGCAGTTGGAGTAGGAACCGTGGCAGCTGTGGATAATGACAAGTTGCAGCCACAGTGAAGTGAAGGCTATGCCTTTGTAGCATGGACAGAGTACCATGACTACCAGTGCAATGCATTCATGGTATCTTTATTAAGCGGCCAGCTTCTACGGAGAAACCTATTCAATTTGTACTTAGATGACTGGTGGTATACTGATCGTGTATTACAGCTATCCATTAAACGACCAAGTTATCAACCTCTGTACAACTTGTATGGAAGGAAGATTCAGGTGTGAAAAATGAAGAATGCTCCCTTAGGCAGATGGAGAATCTGTTCCTAGGGTGTCATAGGATCAGTAGACCGATCAAAGAGTGCAGGCACATATCAAGGTGAATGGGCTCAAATCTGTTTTCAGGGCTCATGAACAACAATCAAAGATTCATAACATGCTAGTTCATTTGATTCATCGTGTGTTACTCTAGAAGAGTTTCAAAGAGCTTATAAGGACCTAAAGCAGGCTGTAATTGATGAACCTGTTTCCTATTTGTTTTTCTTTTATTATTTTTATTCTTGATAACTGAACCTGTTTTGCGTCAGCTAGGTCACAATAAGAAAGTTGAACTACACAAAGATGCATTAGACAATGTCATAAGCGGCATGCTAGTACAACAAGGTAACCCAGCAACATATGGGACCTGAAACTTCAATGAGACAAAAGGTGTGCTCCAGGAGAGAGATTACACAAGGTAATTAGTTTAATATTACCTGTGTCTCTCTCGGCTTTGGTTGAGATTGGGTGACAGTTCAGGCGTTATCAGAGCAGTATATTGCACCATGAAGTGTCTTATGAGATATACCTAGGGGGCAAAAAGGCCACTGGCCTGTATGTTAGTCCTTTTCTCACCATAACTTCAAAATCAAAGAAGTACAAATGTTATTCCTTTTCTCACCACAAGTTTGACAATTGCACCTACTGCCATTGATATTTTTAAGGGAAAGAAGAGGAAAAAAATGGCAAAAAACTTGCATATAGTTGAAGAAAGAGAATGGTGCCAAACTTTTCAAGAAGATACCGTATTAGTTTGTGGTCAGAGATTCAATAAAAAAGTTTTAAAAAGCAGGATAGAAAAGATTTAGCCTACTTAAATCAAATTTAGAGTATCATGTAACAAGACAATCAAGTGATCAAATAATTTAATAATTTTTTGATAAATAACTAATTCCATGAAATTTAACCATTGCATTTTGTACAATTTTCTTGCACTTTACATGATATTGGAAGTTTAATTGCATATTCCAGGATTCGAGAGGGCCAAACAGGCTTGGGAGTAAATTTACAGAACAATAATATTTGATAGTCATAAATAATAAAAACAAAAGTGCATGGTTGAACAAATATAACCAACGGGTAATGACCAAAAAGCACAAGAATTGCTAGTATTGACTGTTTATACTAACATAAGCAGTACATTTTTTTATTTTTTTGGTAAGTAATAGAAGCAGTGTAATGCAATCCTAAAGTAGATTATCTTCCTCATTGAGCATAGGACCATCATCATTATTGTCAAAAGAACTATAGCCCTTATCATCTTGCTCATCAACTTCATTTAAATTAATGATCCAGACAAACAATAGTGCTTAAAACTGATCTTCTTTATATATATATATATATATTTTAAGGAAAATAAACTACAACAGCATGCTTTTTGTGCTTTAATCTTGCAATAAAATCACTGAGACTATTCATCCGGAAGGGGTTTTTTCTCAGCCCTGTTTGGAACTGGGTTCGGAACCCGCATTGCAAAACCTGGACCTACATGGTCTAGGTCTGGGTATGAAACCTGGGTTCCGAATTTAAAATCCGGTACCTGGATTTATATAATAAAAAAAAATCAGCTTAAACTCCCCCACCCCGTGATCTATATGTCTCTTATCTTCTGAAGGCTTAGGGTTTCCGCCATCCCCCCCCCCTTCCTCTCTCCCTCCCTCCCCTAAGCCCTAGCCTTCGAGTTTCTGAGGCAATCTCTCTCTCTCTCTCTCAACCCTAGCCGCCGTGTCTCTCTATTTCAAGCTTCGGCCGCTGTCTCTCTCTCGCTGCGGTGTCTATTTCGCTGGCGACCTTTCGGTAACTCTCTCTCTCTCTCTCTCTCCCGATCTGTGAACAATGAATGTAAACATGGTGATCTGTGAGTATGTGGGAAAGGATTGGTGGTGTTCATCTTTGAACAGATATTATCTTTTGCTCAATTTGCTCTTTTTTTAAAATATGGGTTTTTTTTTTTTTTTAAATCTTTTAAGGGCTTTCGCCTTTCGGAGCTAGCATTTTTTTGTAAAAGTTTTTAACTGGTAACATTTGGCTATTTGGATTGCTCTGTAATGAAACCTTCATCTTTGGTGTGTGCTAGTTTTTTTTGACCCATCAAATTCTTTGAGATGAAAATTTAGGTAGATCAATTTATCAAAAAAAAAAAAAGGGGGGGGTAGATCTGGTTATTCGGTGAACTGGGTCTCTTCTTTGTGCTAGGAACTTGTCAAATGGGATTTTTCTTGCTTTGAACTTGCAAGACATCAGGTTTATATCCTATGCTTGTGATTCAATTCTATAATATATAATTTACATTTTAATTGCTTAAGAGATACTTATTTATCGGGTAAAAGGGTAGGTGTGGTATTTTGAGGAGAAGGAGGAGAAGGCCTGAGATTCATTTTAGGTTCAAGGAAAATATTGGGTTTTGCTCAATTTATAGAGAAAAGTTGAGAAATTATTGAGTGGGTTTTGGAATTCTCCTAAGGGGCCTGCAGGAACTGGGAAATTTGTGGACAGAGAGGAGGGGGGAATAAAGGAAAGGTTAAAGCTTAGAAAGGGCAAAGGGCCTTTGGAGGATTAGCTGGCCAATATTGGAGTGATATCAGGTACAAGGATGACAACAAAGGAAGGAAGAGTGAAAAAAAACAAAAAAGGGTTTCTGGTTTTCAAACTTTATTTTTTTATCAATAAATAGGAATTTTATTAAATATAGGTGAAGCCAAGTACTCGGGACATATACAAGAACCACACCTATGCATGACTATCTAAAGATACAAGAAAATCATGTACATTCATGTCATTAAAGTCTATTACAATCGACCAATGGAATAATGTATTAAGAAAAAAAGTTCTAATCTTGTCCATTGTCCGTTCACGATCCTCAAAACTCCGACCATTCCTCTCCATCCATATGCACCACCATAGGCAAATCGGTATCATCTTCCACATTGCTACGATTTGAAAATTACCTCGAATGCCTTGCTAGCTGGCCAAAAAGTGAACAACCCTTCTTGGCATTACCTAAACAAGTCCCACTCTAGCAAAGATATCATTCCATAAGCTCATGGCTACATCACAATGCAATAATAGGTGATCCAAAGACTCCTCACTTTTCTAACACATATAGCACCAATCCAATACCATCAATCAGCGTTTTCTTAGATTATCTAAGGTTAGAATCTTCCCTAGTGAAGCTGTCCAGACAAAAAAAGAAGCTTTTAGGGGGGCCTTAGTCTTCCATATGTTCTTCCATAGGAATGTTCTTGTCGAATGTGTCATGAGGGCCTTGTAGTATGACTGTACAGTAAAATTCCCCTTCTGGGATTGTGACCACATAATCTTATCTGCTCCTCCAATCACTCTACAAATATAAACAAGGTTGAAAAAATTTGTAAATGTGTAAATTTCACAGTCTTGGGCAGCTCTAATGAAAGTGATATTCCACTGAGGAGAGCTGCTAGAGTGATCCATGAACTCTGCTATGGAAGCCTCCTTTCTTCGGGCGATGTCATATAGTGTTGGGTAGACTTCTTTGAGGATTCGATCTCCACACCATAGGTCATTCCGAAATTTAATTCTGGAACCATTCCCAACTGTAAAACGTGTGTATCGATGAAGATTGGTCCAGCCTCTTCTTATTTGTTTCCAAAGCCCCACCCCATGTGATCCGCTCACCTCATTTGAGCACCATCCTCCCTATAGTCCACCATATATTAACTCTATAATCACCCTCCATAAAGCTCCCCTCTCTTCGTGGTATCTCCACAACCATTTACCCAATAAAACCTTTTTGAAAATCAACAAATTCCGAATTCCCAGCCCGCCTTCTCGTATAGGGATACCAACAGTAGCCCAATTCACCAAATGAAACTTGAATTCTTCATCTATTCCCCCCCCATAGGAAGTCTCTTTGCAATTTCTCTATTTGGTGAGCCACTTTGCATGGTATTGGAAATAAAGATAAGTAAGTCGGCAAGTTGGATAGAGTACTTTTTATCAAAGTAACTCTACCACCTTTGGAAAAATACATCCTCTTCCAACTCGCCAGTTTACGCTCCATTTTTTTCAACACTTCATCCCAAATAGACAGTGATTTAAAGGATGCACCCAATGGAAGACCGAAAAACTTCATTGGCAAGGTGGAGACTTTGCATCCCAGCATATTGGCCAAGCTCAAAACACTTGGAACATTTCCCACTGGAACTAATTCTGACTTGGTGAAATTCACTTTCAAACCCGAAGTCACTTCAAAGCAAAGTAAAAGAGCTCGCAAGGCTTGAATATGATTCTGACTAGCCCCACAAAAGACAAGAGTATCATCTGCAAATAAGAGGTGAGTCATCTCAAGTGTGCCGAATCTTGCCTCCACTAGGACAAATCCAGATAAAAATCCACCTTCCACAAGACCTGTGATCATTTTACTAAAAACTTCCATTATGAAAACAAAGAGTAATGGAGATAGGGGATCACCTTACCTCAAACCCCTTGAACTTCCAAAGAAACCCATTGGGGTACCATTCAAACTTTATTAATGATCCAAACAAATCTTCTCTCTCTCTAAAGGCATTAGAAACTTCTAATTGACAGTGGTCATCAAGGAAAAAAAAACAGTCTCACACGCAAACCTCCACATAAAGGTACTACAGTTAATAATGTCCATGGTTTCACATATATGGACTTTTCTTTAGGTTGAATTTAAGTAAACAAATGAAAAACCATTACCAAATCATATACTACAAATAGAGTATATGATCAGCAAAAACTAGTCAAGTACACATCACAGACTCCATTCACAACCAGCAGCAGTGAAACTAGCTTAAATCATTTTCCCTGTGAAAAATACAAAAATACACACTAACAGATTCAATGACATTTATCTAAAGATTGAACTCCTTTAGATTGGTAACACAAGGTCCTGGTTTCTGACATTCTCATCTACCTTTACCCTGGACGTTCAATGACATTTATCTAAAAATTGAACTCCTTTAGCTTAAATACACACTAAGAACCTCCATCCTCTTTTCTAAATTTAAAAAAAAAAAAAAAAAAAAAAAGAAGAAGATCTAAATCTAAAACCCTGATAGGTATTTGTCATGTGAAATTTGTAGGATTTATATCATTTGTTGGTAACTGCAACAATATATATATTTTATTTATAGGCAGATTGCTTGATGGGTCGAGAAAATCTTTTAAACTGAGATTGTTGTTATACCCGAACTAGGATTAACATGGTCAAGTTTTTATAAACTCTGTGGATACTTATTTATTCTTTAGAAACCTCTTCTTTGGAATGTATGCATGGTGAATTTGGTGTTCCTTTCCATGGTTTGTGTTTTTCTCTACTGAAATACATTCTTTCTCTTCAGTTTGGGTGGCTGCAGAGAATAGACTAGGAATTCAATGTGGTGGTTTTCTTCAGTTTGGGTGGCTACAGAGAACAGACTTGAAGTTGCTATTTGGTGTGATTAATCACTGATGGAAGACCATGTTATTGATATGTAAGTCATATATTATAATTGCGTATTATGTAATGTAATGTATATAATATAAAATCATGTAATATGTAGTAGATTGCATTGTGTACTGCATACATTTTACATGATGAATATTGGATTTTTTTTTTTTTTACATGCATTTAGTTAAAAAGGTAACTGGTTGTTTCTAGCTTTATTTATTTTTGACATAAAATTTAGTTGTTCATTTTTAATATATTTTTATTATTATAGACAATGTTCAATATAATTAGTATTATGGTTTTCAACATGACTTCTTGAAAAATATTTAATAAAATATAGGCTTTTATGTAAAAACAATTATGCTTTTTAACAAAATTTTTTGTTGAAAAATTGTAATGAAATATAGGCTTTTAGATTATAAATAAATAAAAATTATGCTTTTCAACATTAGTTTTTTCTTGAAAAAAATTGAAGAAAATATAGGCTTTTCTGAATAAGGAAAAAAAAAAAAAACCTAGGTACAGCCCGGAACCTGGATGCTTTAATCTAGCTTTGAGAAGGTGCGCATTGGCAAGTCCAAATTTTGGCTAGAATTTCAAGTTTTGGTTATAACATTAACCTTTGGCTAGGTGAATCAACTTTTGACTAGTCATCTTAAAGCCAAAATAATAATATAATATTATATATTTTAATAATATTTTACAAAAATTTTTTTGTTATATTTTGCAAATACACTTCATATATTAATTAATAATTTAATTATTATTAATGAAATAGAATAAGGTAAAAAATAACGGACTATTTATCAAAATTGAAATGGATAATATAGACTTTAAAATAATTAGATAATATAATGGTTGTTGGAAACGATTAAAATATTATTTTGGTGAGTGAATAGTGTCTAGCCAAAGATGACTAGGGAGCTTAATTTACTATAGCTCATATGTTGAGCTTTAGTGGTTTGGCTAGTTCAATGTAGAGGATTTTACTCATGCCTAGCCAAAGTAAGAAGATGCATTGGCATTTGGCTAGTCCAATGTCAATGCAGACATATACATCATTTTCCATGGAACCAATTAACACTACAGCTTCTAAACAATACCCTGCCAAATCAGCATGGCTTTAAATTGAGCTCTAATACAAGGTACGTCACATGAACAAAAGATGCCTTGCATCCTAGGATACGGGTCAAACCATCTAAATTCATCCATTGCCAACTGTGATTAACTCAAATTTGGCCAACTTAACTTCTAATTCTGATACTAGAAAGGAAAAAAAAAAGACCATATGTTCAGGATTTGTCTCACTAAAGATTAGTGTGTCATATGCAATAAAAGGTGTGAGATAAGAAGTCCTTTGACATTCAGGTCCCCACTGAGAAACTTGACAAAGGACCTGCATGCACTAATGCTTAACTAATTCTGATGAGGGCCACCATAGAAAGTCACATTCGCTAGAACTAAAATACTCAATATGTAAATGCAATGACTTATCCAATTACACCATTTATCCCCAAAGTCACACCTTCTCAATATGGATAGTAGAAACACCGAATGAACATCCGGCGCCCCCAATATAACTCCCCCATCCAAAAATTTATTAGTGATAAGAGTTGAGTCTAAAAATTGCCTTCCCTTAATGAAGGCATTTTGAGACTGGGAGGTGATCTTTTGTAGCACCATCTTCAATCTATTTTGCAAGGACTTTAGTGATTATCTTGTAGACTCCAGTCACAACACATATGGGTCAAAGTCTTTGATGTCAACGACCCTTGCCTTCGTCGGAATAAGAGCTATGCAGATTGCATTAAGGCTTTTTACAAATCTATTCTTGATGTGAAAATCATGGTAAACCTTCATCAGACTTTTCCACCACATCCCAGCAAATTTGGAAGTAAGATGTGTTTTGCTTTGTTTTTTGGTCTCAAATTGAATGCAAAAAATTGTAGCTTCAGATTATTGTGTTTTTCTCACATTTCTTGTATTAAAGTTTTTATCTGGTTCTCTTACTTTGATTGCATGAGTTGCAAGTCGATACATACCTCCTATAAGATATATCAACAGCCTATCATATCACATTCTATCTAAATATTGGGCTCAGCATGCTATTAATGGCATTTAGTTCAATTAAGATCATTTACACAATCCTGAGATAACGCCATTGATAGCTAACTTGGATGGATGTTATAGATCTCAATAAAAATCATATCATAATTGCATCTTATAAATGACGCTAGAGATACGAGTCGATTCTCAACGTGCTGTACAATAAAGTAGATTATAAAGAGACTTCGCTAGTATCAATCATATAAATATATCTTTCTGAACATCTACGAGATAGATATCACAATTACCCGTAAGGTACAGCCTACAAACCCTTCTTAAACCCTATGACAAATGGATTTTAGTTTATATTTTACTTACAGAAGCAGCGAAATTATGAATTCGAACAAGTCCCGTCTGAAAAATAATTTTTTTTCTCGCCAACAATTGACATTTTTTCCCAATTAAATGCTGATGTAATAAATTATATAGTAAAAGACATAGTAAATTATATAGTAAAAGACATACGGACGAACCTCGACTCATAAGGAACCAAGGGACGCCGAAGATGGCGGTGATGATGGCGATGCCAGCCGCGACGTGCTTCTTGTCACCACTGTAGAGGTAGTGCTCCACTCTCGACCTGAAACGGCCTCCACTAAATCCTCCTCCATTGCTTTTTGCGTCGCTGCTCATCTTTTTTGTCGCAATTTCTAGCTAGGAAACGAGCCTAGCCGCGCCCTCGATTTATTTAGATTTACGTACTCTTCGGTTGAGTCGGCGAATTGAAGTCCTGTATTGTTTGGCTGTTCACTGAATCATATCCCAACCGAAGGTAAATAATAATTTATTTTAGTTGTTAATTGTTATCTTCAGCAAATAAAATAAAATAAAAAGTAATGTCATTTTGTCTTTTTAATTATTATCTTCTCATCAACATTTAACGTTATATTAAATAATTAACAAAATATCTTTTATTTTTTTTTTTGTTTTTATCAATCATTTAATACGCAGAAAAAAATATGAGAAGATAATTTTTAAAAATTTAATAAATAGCATTTTTTTATAAAATAATTAAACTATTTTATTTAATAATAATGATATCTTAATCTATTATATTACAAAATTGCTTATAAGTCTATGAATAGTTATTTGTGAATGATGGCTACATTACATTTTTATCCTTGAGGTTTATGATGGGTTAGATTGTTTTAAAAAGCTACCACTCGCCTTGGGTGGGCAGACAACTACCCCATCCGCTCCCCACGCCCACTTGGGCAAGGGACACTTGCCAACCCTGCTCCCTGGCACCATCTTGCATAGGGGGTACCCCATTCGGTCATCGGGTGGGTAGAATGCCTTTTTGGGATTCATTAAACAAAAATCAAATATGCCGTGGTCGATAGGTCTGCACAGAGACCCACGAGCGCAATTGGCCATGGATTTGCGTAGAGACCCACGGTTGCAATTGGCTGTTGGATCCAATACGAAAACGACCCATGACCCAAGACCATGGCTTGGTTGTGGGTGTGGAGATTCCAGAGAAGAAAAGGATTAGTTGGAGGACAAAAAGAAGAAAAAAATAAAAGGAGGAGGAGGAGAAAGAAGACGAGAGAGGTGCCAATGTGAGAGGAAGGAGAGAGGCGCCAGTGTGAAGAAAAATTATGGTCTTTAGGTTTATATAGATTTTTTTTCTAAAACATACATATATTATATTGCCGATCAGGTTACCTATCCATCACCTAGCGAGATGGGCAGATTGGGCAGGCGAGCTGGGTTGCAAAATGGGCTTGTCTACATGAAATGGGGTGGGTTTGCATGACATATGTGTTTGACAAATGCTTGCCTTGAAGCTAACACTATTGCTCTTCAAGATATTGCTCTTAAGGGTGCTCGACCCGAGTTATGAGCCATCTTCACTTGCTTGGTGCATGATAGTGTTGCTCATCCCTAGGTGAGCACACTATGGTTGTTTTCAATGCCTGCGTTTATGCTTGCCTCGAGCATGAATTTCTTCTATCTTGAGTTATTTTATTGCTTTGCTCAGTTTTCACGAACAGTGTTAGGGTTGAGTTTTAGTACTTGCCCGCGATATTTCTGCTATGCTCATTCTATTGAGCGAGCTTTATAGCCTACCCGTGAGGGTACTTTGTTGCTCAGGACAAACTTCATTGTTTGCTCGTGATGGGATCCTTAGAGTGCCCACCATGTTGATTGTTCGTGAACGTAGGCCCTTATTCTTGCAGTTATGCTCTCCTCGGTCCTGAATTTCTTCTCTCCTAGGTTGCGAGCACTTGTTGCTTGCTTGATGTGAAATATTGTTGCTCGCCTAGTGCGAGCACTCTATGTACAATAATTCACAAACTTTTTTTTTAGATTTAAAAAATTATTATTATTATTATTATTATTCCTATATAATATTATTTGAAAAAAAAATCAATTATCTTGATCTTTTTTTTTTACCATAATTCATAAAAATACATAATAGTTGTTGGAATAATATTGTTATCATTTTATAAAATGCAATTCTTATTTTTTTAGGTTTCAATTTATGCATTAATTCATGATTGATCTTTAATTTATCATATCCACCAATTTATTTTCTATGGTAACGTGTTTCAACCAGGCATAAATCCTGACTAGTATACCTATATGTGTGATCTAATCATCTTGTTTGATCTAGTGATGAAATAATAAGCAAAGATGAGAGGAAGCCAAAGTATAATGACAAATATATTGAGACAGAGGGCAACATGCAAATGAAAAATTTTAAAATTTCATATCATATCTTAGCATATTTCAAAAAAGTCAAAATAATACAAAATGATTGTATCTTAACATATTTTAGATTTCAATTCAATCACCCATCAAAATTGAATTTGATGTTCTTTTAGATCTCAAAAATTATTTGTAATTCATCTTTAATTTTGTTGTGAAGTCTAGTTTTTAAAATCTTCATACTTGAAGATAATCCGTCTCCACTTATAATAGAAACAAAAAGAGTAAACACAAATATTATAACTACACGAAAAGCAAATTGGTAGCATATGATTTTCTAATGCTTACCAGCTATTGGTACAAGCCAGAAATATTGGACAACTCTCGCCAGAAGATTGAATGTTGAACGACATTATCTTATATTGTTACATTTTTTCGTTAAGGGTGGAGATAAGTGCTACAGCTATAAAGAGATTCTATAAAAGTAAACCCACAAACTGAAATAGCTTCATATGATGTCAGCTCACGTCATGTGAATTACCAAGTCACCTCACGTTCATGCATGTTCATGTTAGCATTCGTGTTTTATTATCATGCATGCATATGTACACTACTAGTTAAAGTTATTTGTTAAGTTGCTGAGATTTATAATAAAATTTCACTTGTAGTCCCAACTACCATTTCTCCTGGAATGATAAATCATGTGCCAGGATCAAGATATGCAACGAGGGTCAACTGGAGGAGGTTGATTAGGCATCAACACATCGACGTGGAGCTTATAGCCTCGATGCTCCATTTCATCGATATCATGTTAGCTTCCTTGGCTAAGTTGTACGAGCTACTCGAAGGATTAGCCTAGTATATTATAGTAGTCTTTGTATGTACTTAAGAAATGTTATCTCTAGTACTCGTGATGTTACAGATCTTTGGACATACGCTGTAACTTTTGAACGTCTATTCTATGGATTTTATGAAGTATATATATGTTTCTGGGATATGTTACTTCTGATACATAGTATTATTAAAAAAAAATTATCCGCTGCGAATAATGCATATTGTTAGATGCATGCTAGGTGCATTGCATCTTTATTTGTCATGAATAAGGCAGGTAACCTTGTGTTACATGTCCCAACGCTTCAGAGTCTGCCAAATCCCAAGAGGAATCTGGGGCGTCATAGGTTGTTTGGAAGATGTTTCATTCCATCCCATCTCATCTCACCTCATTCCCAAATATTACTTAAATACAAACATTTTTCAATTTCAAATATTCAACTTTTTCATCTAATCATTATAAATTTCCAAAATTTCCAAACAAAATAATAAGAAAAAAATCAACTTTTTTAAATCCTAAAACAATTATAATATTACAAAACTATATTATAACAATATGTTAACTTTATAATATTTTTATTCAACTTTTTCTCTCTCATTTTTCAAAATCCAATAAAACATCATAATTCAAACTATTTCACTACTATTCACAAATTTCTCATCTCATCACTTTCCCTAAGCATCCCCTAATACTAGTAGCACAATAGGAATTGTACAAACACTCATTCATTAATAGAAATATCCATAAGTCCCTATTCCTTCATCCCAAATGTAGTTGCATACCAACATTAGTTCATCGCCCACATCAAAATATAAAACATCATAAATTTTTCATTGCCTATATACAATTAACATCTTAAAATTACAAAGATAATAACATAAAGGGAATGGGCTTCCGTGATTATTCCTTGGACCGGGCTGGACCTTCTTCTTCGGGTAACCCTCCTAAGCTACATCTGCATCAAACTCTACAGTTCCAAGGGGTCAAACCATAGTGGGACTACCACGGTAAGATTTCAACGAAACCTTAGTAAGTGAAAATTCATAACTGCACTAACAATGAAAGATAATAACGATGAATATGAATGCATAAGTTTCATGTAAATAAAATCGAGGTATTATAAGTCTGGTGAGGAATCACTCTTTGAGCAAAACAACATAATCAGGAATCATCATACTAATCACTATGTACGGGGAATCACTCTATCTATTCGGCACGGAGAATCTCTCTACCTAGTCAACACGTGAAATAACTTCCACCAAATCGATATCAAAAGTGCTCCACCCAATCAACACGGAGATTCTTTCTACCTGGGTTATCATGTAGAACCATACGGAAACATCCTACCCTGATTTGCACAGGGAATTCCTCGATCCAAATGAAACAAGTAACAACAAGCCACTAGGAATGGTATGAGAAATCCTTAACCCAATGCCATGAGTATTGAGCCCTTGAAATCACATCATATTGGCACTGTAAATCACGTCACATTTGAAATCACATCTCTTTAAAATCACATCATCAAGTTAGTCATTAACCAGAAAGAGAAAAAAATGTATTTTCACGAGAGAAAGGGGGTGAGAAACAGAATATGAAATCCTAAACATATCACAGACATTTACCCTACATTACTAGCGTAGTGGTAGGAGTGAACCTACCTGAGTAGTATTCTAAATACTAATGGTTGCACTGGTGGTGATGGTATCTTGGTTGATGGATACTTTGAGCTCTCAGCTTCCTTGAAGTCCTCAAAGAAAAGAAAGAGTATTTGAAGTACTTCACAATCTCAAAAGTTAGATGTTGACTATCATCCAATGTCTTTCATACGTTAGGACTATCAATCACGATCCTGATGGATCCTAACCTCTGAATGGTTGGAAGGATGATCTTGAATCTTGGTTTTCCATATGTCCTCAGGACTAAAGAATTATAGAGATTGAATGGGCTGATGAGACAAGATGCACACGTCTCTGCAACTTGCCTTGGCACCAAGCCCCCATTCATTCTCCTTATGATAGTTGCCCACGTGGCGTTAGCCCTTACTTTTGAGGTCTGACTTATGACCTGCAGTATGTATCCCTCATTTCCTAGGCATTCTCTTGTTGTGACATCATTGATGGAGCATGGGCCCTGGGTACATAATATGTTGCCATCCGAGCTCTTCTGAGTTATCTTGGAGTGTTCATCACTTCGCACTAAACTTGTATTTGGTCGTTGCTCACCTTATGTATACTATTAACACGTCCTTTACTTGCTTGGTGTAGGAAAAACCTCTGTTAGTTGTCTTGTTCTCTTCATGCTATTCATACCCACCAAACTCCTCACAACGTATGGCTCGTCTTACTTCATTTCTACCTGCATGTTGCTCGCCTGGTTGCCTCCTTTTCGCCAACGTTTTGCCCATGTAAGGGGATTCCTTCTCTCGATTCGACATGTGATTGCTATGAGTTTTTACACTTCTCAATTAAATACATACACATAAAAATAAATAAAATAAACATTTACAATAGGAAGCATATTCAATTCACAATTAATCTTAAAAAAAATATCATAATTTGTCATGACCTAATTTTTTATTTTTTATTTTCATCTATTCACTTTATCATCAAGGTGATCGCCTGATGGTAAAGAATTAAAAAAAAAATTTAGACTCTAACCAAAGGAAGCCAAAATCCCTAACACATGCATACCATTTTTGTTCCATCTCTTGAAATCAAATATCTACACTCAAGAACCAATACAAAGAGAGTCATGTACCAAAATTAACCTAACTATCCATGCTGAACATGCATGCTTCTAGTTATCAGTTTTCTTATATTTTTCTTAGCCAATTTCTTCAATGCATGTAGTATACATGCATGTTCAAAGCATAAACTTCCTAGCCATGGCCGAAACATACTTTTGTACTAAAAATATTTTCATCATTCAACTCCCATTTTATACATGCAAACCCAAACACATGATATGTTCTTAGATTTCTTTCATCAAATGTCCTTTATTATTAACCTACTTATCTACATGATCAATTCTTAGGCAAATTCTAGATTTTAAACTTAATCTGTGGAAGGAAATATGAAGAAATTAGTAAAGGAGACTTACCTAGAGCTTACTTCCTTTCCACCAAGATGCTTTTGTTTTTCCCTTCTTTTCTCTTTATCTCCTGGTTATCTTGGTGAGGTTATGTGTTTATGGTTGTGGAGAGTAGAAATGTATGCATTTGTGTGTGTTCAGTGGTGGCAGAGAAATAAAGGTATGTTTTTGTGGTGCCTTGCTAGAAGCGAAATGGAGTGTCCTAGTGATTGTGAAGTGTAGAGAAAGGAAGAAGAAGAGAGAATGTGTGATGGGTGAAGTTTGTACAAGTTTTGGACAACATCTACTAAGGTAGGTTTTGTAGAAATTGAATTAGATTCTCAAGTGGTGATCTCGTGGTGGAATAGGCAGAGGTGTGGGTCTGGTACTTGGAAGATTTTTAGGAAGATACTCTAGCCCTTATGGATTCTATGGTGTGCATAGTTAGACATGTTTATAGGGAGGGAAATAAAGTTGCTGATTGGTTGGCTCGAAGTGGTGCGACTGGTCTTAACTCTGAATGGAGACATCTTAGAGATGTGCCTAGGTTGCTTTGAGGATTAATCCATTTGGATATACTAGGTTTGCCATCTTTGCGTTGCTGTTAGCATCATTTTCATGTGGCGTTTTGTCCTCAGGTTGGATTGGTAAGATTTTATGATTTCATGTTTTTGAGTTAACGTTGTTTGTGGTTTCTTTTACAAGAATGGTTTTCTTTGTAGTATTTTAGTACGTCCTGTCTTGATATTTTTTTCTTTTGGTTAGAGGCTTCTAGTACATTTGACACCTGGTTTTGAAACTTTCTTGCTTATCTTGTAACCCCAGGTGCCGGTCTGTAACCACGATTTTTCTCCGCCATAAGTGAGGGTTTATTAATAAAATTTGGGATGGGGTCATTCATGGACAGGTGAACCTTGGCTCTTCTATTAAAAAAAAAAAAATCTACGAAGGCAAGTTAGTTGGTTGGCTGATTTGGCAGACCATGTGCCCATCATGCAGCTTGCCACATCAGCCTAATAGCCACATGTATATTCTTATACATTATTGCGTGCTCCAATTTATAAGTAACTATAATTTGGTGTTGCAATTTTATATCGTAAATTAGTTACGATATAGTTATCATAACTATATTGTAAACACACATACAATTTACTCGAAAAACACACAACCAACTAAGAATATAGTTACTCATAAATTGTATATTATTGCATGCTCCAATTGAACCTAGAAACACACAACCCAGAAACTACACTGATAAAATTGGAGCACCCAATAATATATCCTGAAATATATATATATATATTATTTTTAAGAAAACATCTAACCACAATTCCTGTCATCATCTCGAGATAAGGTCAGAGTAATCATAAAGAAAATCAATTTGGCCATCACTTAAGGTAGTAGCAGATGCTTTTGTTTTTCCTTCTTCTCTATTTCCTCTTGGTTTTCTTAGTGAGGTTATATGTTTATGATTGTGGAGAGGAATAAAAGTGTGTGCGTGCGTGCGTGCGCATGTGTGCATTAAGTGGTGGCAGAAAATGACGATGCGAGTTTTGTGTGGTGCCTTGGCTTGAGGAAAATGGAGTATGTTTGTGGTTGTGAAGTGTAAAGAAGGAAGAAGAAGAGTGAAGTGTGTGGTGGGTAATTTTTATAAGGGGTTGGACAACATCTACAAGGGCAGACGGGTCTCTTGGGTTAATTTGGCAAACCACATGTCACATCATCTACTAGGGAAGTGTCAATCATGCAGCTTGCCACATGAGCTTGCTTGCCACATTTATATTATATATATATATATAATAAATATTATATAATTTAAAAATGAAGATTTAGAATAATGCGTTTAATAAAGAAAATTTATCTTATTTATCACTTTTGTATAAGTCTCAAGTATAGGGTGTGTGTTTTTAGGTTTCTTTACTCTAGTATCACACAATACTAAATCCCAAGTCCAAATGTCATAATTCATGCATTTAAGTGATTTTTTTCTTTGTTGTATAACCTACCTAATCCAATTACCATTATCATAAGCCAAAATAAATTTCTTCTTTATCACCATGATCAAGCACCTTGCTATATACCTTTATGTATCATGCAAAAACAAAAATGCCTACTCTTTACCTATCGCACAACAAATTAACATTTCTACTCATCTAGTCTTTCGAGGGAGTAGCTGTTGTCAGGATCTTATGTAAAATCCAAGTTTTTCACATTCCAATCGCAAACCACTATGTCATAATTCTACAAACTGCACCGAATTATATTTTTTTGAAGGAAAAATGTAAAACCTTAAAATATAAATTCTAAATTCCTAAAGCCCTTAATGTTAATTGTTTTTAAGAAAATCTCAACCATGATTTAGTTAGTCACCATCCCAAGAGACGGTCAAAGTAATCGTAAAGAATCAATTCGATGGTCGCTTAGGGTGGCAGTCACCTGCCAAAAATCCACTAGAGCTAGTCTGGCCGGATCTGGACACATCTGACATCGAAATGATCGGATCAAACTGGAGCTTGTCGGATCTGATCATTGTGGCTAGATCTTGCACCAGATTTGACACCTCCTTGGTGCCATGGTGGGTTGTTACCACCCCAAAGGTGTATGCTAGCCACCTTAAATGGGGTGGCCACACCACCCTTAGGGTGGAAACCACTCGCTCCTATTTTTTAAAATTTAAATTTAATTATTTTAAAATATAAGGATTCTTTTTTTTAAAAAATAAAATATAAGGATTCTAATCTTATATGGATATGTATATTTTATATTTTAATAGAAAGTTGTCATTATTGAAGGGTGTAAAGGACTTGTTTACACTAGGTCCTATTTTAGATTTTCTTATCTTCCAATGCCATGTGTTTTATCCCAATAACTTCAAATTCTTCTTAAATAGAGATGTTATATTCTCTCCTCCCTATAAAAAATCTCGCCTTTAAAAATGTAAGATCATAATGACAAGTCTTACGGAGGAATTTGTTACTTGATTGATCAACCAAGCATAGATATTTGTTCTCATGTCTTCTTTGCAATGTGGTTCATATATAGGGGTGTAATTGGTCCGGTCTGGGGGGTCACAGATAGAAAATCTTGGTCCATGATTTTTTCGGACCGCCGATTACCCCTAAGGATTGGACTGGACCGTTAGCTATCGGTCGGTCCAATCGGTTCGATTTGATCCATATGAATTAGGAAATTTTCACCCCTAACAATCTAATTTGCTCAGTTTCGGTCCGGTCTAGATTAAAAAAATTTCACCCCTGATGGTTCATCTACAACACCACATGCCTACAGATATTGTGTTGTCCTTTGCTCTTGCTCCTTGCAATCCAATACCTTCAGTAGAACTTCCTCGTTAGTCTTGTTCTTTCTTACTTCTAAACGTTCTAGATTGATGCCGTGAAGGGATTAGAACCAAACTCCATCATCTATACAAACCTCCTATAAGCTCCATTCAAACCTTGGATTTAGCTTTTTCCTTTTGTTGTACCTTGTAATTCTTTTTAGGTCTGATTTGTTTTCACAAACCATCTCATCTAATCATTGTAATTTTCCCAAACTCTCAAGCAAAATACAAAAAACAATTCAACTTTTTCAAATCTCAATACAAAAATAATATTGAAAAGTTATATTCTAATAATATTTTATTCAACTTTTAATTTTTATCTCATCTCATCTGTGTAACCAAATGAGGCCTTAGATGAGCTATCTTGACAAATACCTTGTCTCATACATTGAACAGTGATTCTCTATAGTTATGTTGGCTTTGGGTCATCTTTAATTGATCATGGATAAGTTGGGCCTTTACACATACTTCTTATCTCAAAGAATCCTAGTCATAAAAAATAATTCAAAGCCCTATTTGCCTCTAGTTTTGATATAACCCAAGAAAGTATGAGAGTTGTGCTATTTATATATCTTATGTGTAAAAATAGACCCTAGTCCTTATGCTTCATTTTAGAAGACATAAGATAAGATGATTGTGCTGTAGAATTTTCTACAGAACTGCAGTCACCAAGGAGGTTTTCAAGGTTTTCTTAAGAATCAATTTTGAGTTGTCTTTCCATTCATTCAAGTCCTACAATCATAGAAAAAGGGCCCCTTTTCCTTTTCTAGACAAAGAAGCTCTGCCTTCTCTCTAGAAAGAAGACCAATCATTCCAAGTGTCGTCGTCGAAGAGAAAGGAGTGAGCCTTGGCTCCACCTTCCTCTCCATTTCCTATTCCTTTTCCTCTTCATTTCCACTGTCTATTTGTGAATATGCTTTTATGATAGTATTTTTCCACCGGTGGGAATTTTCTCAAATTTGCTGCACTCCGGCCATGAACTGTTGACACGTGCCCCACCATGACGTTCCCCTTCCGCTGATCTACTAGGACGACGCGGAACCATGCCCAAAATGTTGGCGCGTGGCCCTCACGCGCGGTTTGTTTCCGTTCGTGGTCTTCATGCGCCGCAACACTCCAATAGCTCAGCCGACTACACACGCTGCACTAGCAGACTCCCCAACCTCCGATCCTTCAAATCGGCTAGACCCCTCCTCCATTGCATCGGCGCATGGTCCTCACGTGCCACTCCAGCGGCGTAGGTTGACTGTTCCTTCATTGCAGATCTGCCTTTCCCCTGCCAGTCTATCTGGATTATTACTTTTCCTAACCGGTGATCTTGTGAAAGAGATCAAGGACCTCACCAACAAATACCTCAAGACTTTCAACTACAGTGCATCCGCTTGCATCGCTTCCAGCGGTGGCTTACCTTCAAAACATCTTTTAAAATGGTTCCCTCTTAGTAGGACTTGGGTAGAGACCAATAAATTGGTCTCAATCCATTTTTTTTCTTTTTTTTTTCACCACATTTGTATTGTGATTGTTGTTTTGGGGTATTTTGTTGGGGAACCCCATCCCCTCTAACATGTATCATCTTTTATTTTAATGAAGTTTGCTTTCTTAGAAAAAAAAAAAAAAAGTCCTACAATCATAGAGCACTTGTAAAAAACACATTTAGAGTAATCTTCGGTGACATCTTGCTGGAATTTCAGCAAAAAAGAAAAAGAGAAACCACGATGATTTTATGAAGTTCACGTTTGAGTAATTAAGATTAGATTTGCACACGAAGTCTAACAAAAACAAACTTTCATTAAAAAAAAAAAGACTTGTTGAAAACTATTTTAAAACTTGAAAAAAGCTTCTTTTGAGTGTCTTAAAAAGAAGAAACGAAATCATTATATCCATCCTTGGTGTTGGAAGTGATGTTTAGGAAGACCAAGAGTGTGTTTTTGGATAGACACTTCAGATCAAATCAGATGAGTTGTTTTGTTAAAATAGTAAAATTTTTTTAGTTAAGAAGAGATGAGATAAATTATAAAAAAAATATATTTAAATAATGAGATGAGATGAAATAATTTTAACTTTTTGAAATTTGATAAAAGAGTTGATGCCATTGTTTTATAGATTACCAAATTGTGCACTGTTTATGTACTATTCACTCATTGTTCACATCAATTTTACTGTTCATGTACTATTTATACTGTTTATTATTATTTTTGACACTGTCTAAGTACTGTTGTTTTCACTGTTTTATACTATTTATTTACTGTTCATTTAAATGGATGTTTTAAACTTAAGAGATAAAATATTGTATTTAAATAGCCAAAACTACTGTACGGTATAACTCCAGATGATATATTTTCATCTGAACTGTCTATCCAAACCCATCCAAATGGTGAGAAAAAAGAGTACATTTTCAAGTTGTATGCGCTATAAATGTGTAGCCCCCTTTTACGTACATAATAAGATAAGTTTATATTACCAAGTAAAATGTTTCCATGTTGCATGCATTTGCAATGTTTACGATATCAACATGTTCCCTGTACAATGGGACATATTGCAAAGTGCTTCTTTGACCAGATTTTCACCATTATTATTTCATGACACGAACTGTATTTTATGACAACTATACTAGCTTAACATCTCACTGGAAAGGAAAATGAGAGAATTAAATCTGAGAGTTAATAAAAAGAGGAAAGCAAGGAAAATAGGTTACAAGAACAAGAAGCCAAGGAAATTAATACTTGGAGCAGTTTGCATGTTTATACTTCTTTACAGAGTAATCCGCCCCTTGTGATTGCTAAAGATATCAAGAGAACTACTTCTTGCAGCCATATGCATGTTTCTACACAAGGCCCCATGCCAACCCAAGAATATCACTATACAGAGAGTAGACTACTTTCGATTTATTCAGCCATGTTAAATCATAAATTTTACAACATAAAGTACAAGAAGAATGATTGTGAAGGGCATCGAAGAATACTTTCTGTAAAAGGGTTGGCTTACGCCTGATGAGCCGATGAGCAACGATAGATCTCATCAGCATGAGCTGATGGAACATAGATTGCGTCTAACAGAGCACTGTGGGTTCGGCCGTAAAATACATACACCAGTGCTCCTACCAGCAACCATATTGAAACTCGGATCCATGTGGCAGTACTAAGAATTAAATTGGAAGAAAATTATTAGATGTTAGGCATGACTGGGACATATAATTGAAACTGATTTAGTCAAAATGTTCGTCACCTAACAGCGAAAGAGAGAATAAAGCTTTATCTTTACACTCACCCAAGGTCAGCTAGTAAATATGTGTTTATAAGAATGCAGGAAACAGGCAGGAAGGGAACCAATGGGCAAGCGAAACCTGATTAAAAATGAAAAACAGAAACAAAAAGAAAAGGAAAAATATTATCAAATTATCTAGTCAGACTTGCCTCTTGCTTATTGCATGCATATAGGAATCTATTTTAAATTTTGTGGGTAATTTCCATGGAAATATAACATTGGATACAAAGAAAATAGTAGCACTCCTAACAATGGCAGTCATATTCAAACTGTTCATCCATCTACCAGAAAAACTTTTAGGGAGAGAATACTCTTCTTGCTTGTCACCGTCTATGCTGTGCCTGACCTGAATTAATCTCATCAACATCTTAAATATACTGCTAAACATACCTCCAGAATGTCCAAAGTTGTGCCTAGCATCATCTTGGTCTATACAAGCGAGCACAATCAAACTGCACAACAGAAGAACTCCAACTCCACACAACGCAAAGCGAAGAATACTGGGTACAGTCAACAAGTTGTAACAGTTATGAAGCATAAAAACCAACTCAGATGAAGGTTGAAGAAACGTTTGGCTTCATCCAATGCAATAAATGTAAAGCCTATCAACCCCGAATAGTACCATTATGAAAACTAGACAAGATAATCACAAAGCTCAGCTAAATTATCATCTAGAAAGAACAACGGGTCAAATAGCATAACAGTTGAATCAAGTGTCAAATAGGGCCTTTAAATGGTACTGGCAAACTCTTTGCTATTGGCCAATCCGGCAAACTGAATGTATTTTGAATAGAAGTTGAACCAAGTTCACAGGGAAAGAATAGATCGATCAATAAGGTACTGGCCAATAGACACTTGGTTGAGTTTTATTTTACTTGTAAAAAAAAAGTTAAAGGATTTCTTATGTCTAATTGAAAACAATTTAAATCAGTGGCCTAACAGTTGGATGGGGCTCGGTGTGAGAGACTAATTTTGATAATATTTTTCTTGGATGAGATTGAGTATCAATTTCTTAAGCATGTGAGGCATATAAATTAAAATAAAAAAGGTTCTGAAGATAGTGAAAAGTGGACTAACCTGGGAAGGTATTGTGCTGAAGCTGCAGAAGCAAGGATAACAATGCCTATGCATAGAAGAGCTATTGTCCAACCAGCAATTTTCCGCCTCATTTTTTCCTTCTGCTCATCTGTATAATTAATATGTAGGCAAAAGATGACATTAACTGGCAGATTTGAGAAAGGTGGAGGTGAAGAATGTTAAATATCAAATGCAATCTAAACTACAAGGATTCATAATCAGAAAGCATACGAATTGCATCATCAGATAATGACGATGCACAGAATAATAATAATGGAAAAATGCTATTAAGAAGCCCCATTTGGTAGCACACCCCGCACACCCTCCACATCAGCGGAATGAAATGTCGACTTTACCCTCATATAAAACAAAGCCTTTTGTTTTCCAGAGAATCACCCACAGGAGGAAGAAAAGAAGCCTCAATAAAGCTTCACTCATCCACGAGAGGGGAAAGAAATCCCCTTGACGCAAAGCAGAGCCCACGGGAGGGGAATCCATAGTCAAGCAAGCTTCACCATGGGAGGAAATCATTTTTGACGGAAACCATCCTTCCTTCCTTTCTCCTTCCTGATTTTATTAATATTAGATTTAGGAGTTCAAACCAGAGTTCTGAGTGACTATTAAAGCTGAAAGATTTCTTGAAAAATCATGTGGAAGAGAGGAATCGGCAAAAAGGGGAACATGGAAGATAACCAATCAACATACCCTTAGGAAGAGTAACAACATCTAAATTCTATGATCCATTGTAGAGGTATATTAAATGGGAAAATTGGATTTTCAGCTAATTTAATCTTTGTGGGTTCAGAGTTTCACTCTTGATCTGCAGACAAAATCATGAAAAAGGTTAGAGTCTTGGTCCAGTAAAAGAATTGAGAAAGAGAGAGAGAAATGCAGTATGCTGGGTTTGTAGGCGAAATGCAGTGCGGCTGGGTTTTTGGGAGAAATGCGGTTCTGCTACCCCGAGAAGAAGACTTGCTATGCGTTGGAATGAGAGCAGAATGCACACTTCTGTTTTGTGGCCGAAATGTATTGTGGCTGGGTTTGTGGGAAAAACAGGTTCTGCTACCTGGGAGAAGACGAGTTGCTGTGCGTTGCATTCGAATGAGAGCAAAATGCACTTCTGTTTTGTTTCAAAGAAGAAGAAGACTTGCCATTCATTATGTTTTTTTATTAATAATATCCCTCCAAGTCAGATGGTGTGCGGAGTGCGTTACTGTAAAGTGCTTCCCTGTAGCAGCCCCCATTATTATGTACGTTCTCCACAGGGTAGAGAAAAACTGCATAAAGCAAGTACCATATCGAAGAAAGTATACATATAGATATATAGATACACACATTAAAAGCTATAGGCAGCCCTAGAACCTCTAGCATGCAAAATTAGAGAAGATCCCCTTTAAGTTTAAGATTAACCACTTTATGGAAGCTGATCTCGTCATGCATATAGTGCTTATAGAGGGAAATGAATGCTCGAATGTTTGAAGATAGTGAGAAGACTGACAGAAGTCAAGACACTTTTCTTTGGAACTCTATACCAGTTGATATTTTCCCAATCTTGCTTTTCTTCTTTTAATTTTCAGGACTTTCTAGTACTTTCTACATCTTCTGATTCGGTATATATCTTGCATACTTCCTGTGTACCAGAATTCAACCATTTTGCTTATCACTAAAGTTTGACTTGCCAAAACAAGTTTAAGATTAACCAATTCCACTGAACTGAGTATGGTTGTCTGCATTATAGCATCTACTCTACCAACAATATCACTTAGCGTTTTGTTACCATTCTCCAATATCTATTCAAGTATGCAAGTTTCATAGATAGAACACAAAAATGATCTTCCTTTCTTTGTCTTCAACTATTTCTTTGTGTACAAGGGCTATGCCTATTTCATTCATATATATAATATTTATCTTTTACTTATAAAAAAAAAAAAAAACTATTTCTTTGTGAAAAGGTGGAGGAACTGGGATAATCTAACCAGGTAACGGATAACTGTGACCCAATGCATGCTGGATTGTTAGTAGCAACCTCCATGACCTGCATACTTGTTAAAAGATCTATCTTTTTCATTTGAAAACATTTTCACAAAGCATGAGTTCTAACAAATGTGGTTGAGTTGTCTCAAATGTTGATGGGATATTATTCAATATTGTTCTATATTAATTTCTTCTATATTATTTGTTGATATACTTTGCAATTTTATAATAATCATCAGGCATTATGAGGTAAGGACTTCATTTTTCTCACAGCTTCCCCAACTATTAGAAAGGAGTTTTAGTTCTTCAAGTGCATTTAAACGTTCTTTCAGTTTTCTTTCTTTGGAAAGAACCCTCAACCTTTTAACCATACAAAATCATTGTTAATGATTCTCAATTACCATAAATATGCACTGAAACAAATTCAAATTCAATGATCTAATTGAGGCACTAGGCAACCAACACAAAGTTTACTAACAATTTTAAGCACATGGGTTTTGACAATCAACAAGAGTGCTCATATCTTTTCTATTTTCTTTTATCTGGGGGATAGCCTTAACCAGATGGGCAGATAACAGGTGAGGCGACCTGAAGGTTGTTTCTTTCCCTTACAGTGGCAATGTTAACTGTACTTCCATTTTAAGAAGGCATGCCATTGTAGTCTTATCATCCACGGATTGAGTAGGGACCCCTTATCACAGGTTAAAATACAAAATTTTAGAGCATGTACGCCAGTGTTACCTTGACTTACTCTCTTCTCAATGAGAGGAGATCCAAGTGATGCATCCCCTTTATCATGTAGATATTGACTATGATAAGAATCAGCAGGATCATTACTTTTATTGTAGTCGACTTCTTGAATATCATCACTGAACCGCAATGACATTGAGTCAATGGACTCTTGGAGTGATGATGGAAGTGGTACCTCATCTGGTGGAACGTATCTGAGTATCAAAACTGAAACTGCAACAGTTGTAAATGCAAGCAGTGTACCCACACTTACCTGTACCACTCAAAAAAAAAAAAAAAAACAGTAGAAGTAAGAACCACTCATCAATGATTCAATATTTATGTAACAAAGATCTGATCTTTTCCCATCAACTCTCTACAATTTCTACTTATAAGAAAAAAAAAACTCTACAATTTATAAACATATGTTTGCTTACCATCCCTGCCAATTGTGAAACATCCATAAAGAACGCCAGAGCTGCTGCAAAGATACCAGTTGTAATGGTACTCTTGACTGGAACGTGGGTGCGTTCACTAATATCTGAAAAAAATGAAGGCAACAATCCATCTCTAGCCATCGCCATGAGAATTCGAGGCTGAAAATTGAAATGACAACACAGAGAATCCCATTTAGCATGTCTTCAGATTCCTATTTTGCAATGAAGGAAAAAATGAGTTCATAGCAAATTAATATTTTGAGCAGATAGACCACAATGACGAAAGAAACAAAATTATCATGAGATCTCCACAAACTTAAACCTCATATACAAAAGTTACACAACAAATGCTTTAAAAACCCCCATAGATATGTACTCAAGCTTTTGGAGCATGAATTTATCATAAGGGGTACACTGCAAATTATTTGCTCTCGTAAGCTTCCCCCAATAGATCCAAGTCCATTATCCTGTCATTTCTCCTTTTGCCATACTTATCTTGAACTATTGATCATGCATTGCGCTCAGCATCATTTGACGTCGGCCTTACATCCCTGGCTAACTACAGCAGACACCAGCTTACCATTTTGAAATAATTATACTTCTCCCAATACTTCATCATTTGTTTGCCTTGTAATGGATTCCATAATGCGTGGCACTTAATTCTAAGGCCATTTACCAATTAATTATTCTCAATAAAATTACCACTTACTGAAATTTTTTTATATTTTGTTTGAATGTATTTATTGATTTATTTATTTGGTAATTTCCTTTTTCCATGGTGCAAATTTCAAGTTATTTCCAAGTCCAATTGAATAAGACCCAGAAAGACAAGATCAATTAATGCCGCTCACTACAACATATATCGTTTTTTGCCGCGGAGGTATCTAGTGGAAAAAGCCCCATTATTTGTGGGAAAAAGTTATTTCCCACCAAAACCGCTCATGGGTGATTCATGGGAAATAATCGGCGAGAAAAAGTATTATTACCCACGATAACTACAGTTTGTCGGAATTAATGACTTTTTCTGACGAGAATAGTCATGGAAAAAAATCATTTTGACATGGAAAATATGATGTACAAGTGACAACTCCCATACAGCAACCTTGTCAAGCCAGGAGTCCGTGACACAAGCCTCATGTCTAACCTCAAGATGTAACATAAAAAGTTTTTGAGCAATTCAAAACAAGCCAAAGGGTAACACAAGATGTCAAGAACAAATTAAAGTTAGGAATTCAGAAAGCTAAGAACTATATGGATCGTATCCCACCAAATAATTTATGAATTTATAAACCATTAAGTGAAATACCAACTTATGTACCTGAGGAAGAAGTGAACCCAACAGACTGGCAGAGAGAGCAGTAACTGCCCCAGTTGTTATTATGTACCTACAATAGGAAGAACTGAGCTTCAAAACAAATGTTCAAACATGGAAAGACCTCCAACATAGAGAATGCTTGGTACAACAAGCAAGAAGCAAAATATCATGCTTACACTGCCCAATCTACTCCATAGCTAGCAAATGCTGATGAGATAGGGGTGTCCGGATTCAAGGCATAATACGGTACTAGACCAACAATAACAGCGGATACAAGCATATACAAAATGCAACATAGAGACAATGCTAATGCTATACCAAGGGGTAAATCTCGTTGAGGATTCTTCACCTACAATGAAAAATAAAAGGATTAAGGTTCCAAATTCCACGGAATGGCTGAATACTGCTGGAATAGTGCATTACGATCAAGATAAAGCAATTAGCTTCTAAAATACGAGTCGTGGCAAGGAAAACTTGTGTGAGTGTGTATGAGAGAGAGAGAGACTCTAAAACAAAATTTTTTGCATGATCCCCACCTAAAAGTGTATCCCCAGCCATATGAACTTATATTTCATCTTATTTGGTCTAAGATTAGGCAAACAATTAGCTTCTAAAAGACGAGGAGTCATTTGGCAAGTAAAACTAGAGAGAGAGAGAGAGAGAGAGAGAGAGAGAGGAGAGGAACAGAGGAAAGAGAGATCCATTAGCTCTAAGTTAAAATCTTTTGCATTATCCACATCTAAAAGTGTATTGCCAGCCATACGAGCTTATATTATGTTCATCTCTGATTTGCTCTTCTCTTGACAACCTGATATAGTACTACATCTATTGAGTTCTTTTAGTTTTCTTAAGTCTTCCCTTTTTTTTCGTTTGGGGGGGGTGGGGGGTGGGATTCAGTGTTAAAGAGAAGATGGCAATTGCAGTATACAAAACTCACCAGGGAAGAACAATCACAGATCCAGTATCGGATTCTGCTACTCAATTGAAATAACCAAGCAAACTTAATTTATCACGAGGGCCAGGGGACAGAGTGTTTACAAAAATGGGTGTTTTTTTTTTTATTTTTTTTATTTTTATTATTATTATTATTTTTAATTTATGATGAGAAACCCCAGAAACGGGACAAATTTTAAGGCACAGAAGGTAGCACATCAAGCAAACAACATATGGTTACATTCTTGGCAGTTGGCCTTCTATAATCTTCCTCTCTTTTAAGACTCGACAGAACAAACAATAATAAAAAGCCATACAAGAAGCATACCTCCTCAGCTGTGCTGGTAACTGAATCAAAACCGATGTATGAAAAGAAGACTACTGCAGACCCAGCGAGCATGCCATTGACTCCAAATGTGAAATACCTATAGTATCAGAAGTAAAATGTGAGATAGACCAATAGCTGGATATAATGTCTAAGAGAAAGTAGTCAAAATGATATACATTACCCGCTAGGAAGTTCATATCCAACCCATCCATTCTTAAAACCTAAATATCCACCAACAATTATGATGAAAAGTAAGGCACCGATGTTTACTGTTGTTACAATGCTTTGTACCACCGAGCTCTGAAAAAATAGATGATTTCCTAAAGGAGGTAAGAAATTATAAAAAGAGGGAATAATCCCAACATAAGTTAAATGGATTACAATATTTTAAAACAAAATGACAGTGAATACCTCCTTGATCCCAATGCACAATAGTGCAGTCACAATAAGAACTAATACCGCCGCGCATGGATCGACAACAATGCCAAGCCCGGGTATGGTGTGACGGACCAAGAAAGCAGGCATTTTGTCTTCACCTCCAAAAAACAAGGCCTGAAAGATCAAAAAGAAGGGTAATATGTTATATTGGAAATAAGGATGTCCCACATGTCTTGCAGTCCATGATAGTCATCCCCAAGACGATTAAATGAACCAACTTTTCTATGAAAATACAATATCTTCACAATCATAATTCCATTCAGAACTGAGTAAGTGATCATACCATACCCTATTACTGGCCCCGACAGCATATATGATCTATTTATTCTTTTTCTCCTTTATGCTTTCTCAGGATAAAGCATAGGCACCAAGGTTAAATTAGTGCTCCCTTTCCAGTTTGGACACCATCTCACTTGTTTTCAGTAAAAGAATTCAACTCTCAAGCAGTGTCGGTAAAAGTGCACTTTTTTGCTGTGTGTGAGCTTAAAGCCAAAATAAAGCTTTTGTAACTTTTAAAAAAAATTATAAAAACCAGTTCAAGACCCAGACAATGATGTAATCAATTATTCTTAAGTGTCTAGTTGATATTGAAAATCAATTACGTTCCATGGGGTGATCTTGTCATAAGTAATGTATATGCTTTGACCCAACATATTGTCCAAGTTGGCTTTCTAGATGGATTCATATTTGATTGCTTATGTTAGTATAGAAGTCAATAGCTACAATTCTTGAACTTTCTTGGTCATGGCCTTTTTCATATATTTTGATTGAATCATCTATTTTAATTTTGATTATGGTTGTCAATATCATAGATGTGTATATTTAATAAAGTACAAGATAATGTAACAAAATATTATGTTCAAATTTTATGTAATTATTTTATTACGTTCCATAATACTCTAATAAATTGAGTCAATAGGGTAAATATATTACCAATTTTCTTTTTAAAGCTTTCATTTTGTATTTTATGGAGTTTTTGTTATTATACATCATTACTAAAAATGTGAGTGCTACTTCAATCAAGTGCACGCTTGCACTTTTGCACCGAGGCTCTAGACTGCGCTGTGCTTTATATGTGCGCCTAGCACTTTCACCAACACTGCTTTCAAGTTTGGACATATTCTCACCATGGCTCTATCTGTCTTGTTCTTTAGCTACATTATTTGAGGCAATTATTCTACATGACTACATAGAATTTACTGCAATTCATTTAAAAGCGCAAAACATAGTAGGCCATGTCTTCTCCAGCTTACAGTTTATGGCACACTCCAATTCACCTATGAGCAAAAACAGTGAGATGCAACAATGGGAGGGGAATTGAAAAAGAAACAAACAATAAGGCACCATGTTTGGTTTTCGTGACAGACAAATAGTAGGGAGAATATTTATTATTGTTTTTGAACAGGGAAGGGGGAGCTCAATATTTGAAGAGAGATTACTCATAAAATTATATATATATATATATATATATATGAAGAGAGATTAATATAAGTCATGCAGAACATAATTTACCGATAAAAAAAATTATACTAAAACGTGGTTATATGTGTTAAAAGACAAGTAGCAAACATCAGAGACTGTTTACAGCCAAATATCTAAATGAAAGGAAAAACAAATACTAGTGGCACGATGCCAATGATTATTTCGTAGAATACAAGTTATTAGATCTAACATGGCGCCATAAAATACTAACTTTTAAAACACAATCACATCCAGGATTTGTCATGTGTCAATATCTGAGTTCTAAAACATACTTGCAATCTCAAATAGGATGAGATTGTTGCCCATCTCACAGATTATATATTCCAATACTTAAATGGCTATAGTAGCATTCCCTCTGATGCTTGCTCAAATAAACTCGGAACCTAAGACCAGCCACAATTAAAAAGGTAAAGTGCACCATCATGTAAATCTTAACCTTTGAGGTCTATGCTAAAACTGACCAGCAGTCCACTGTGTTCTTCGCATCTTTAAAACTTGCCAGAATCAATTGAATGTATGTGTTGATAACTGAAAATTCCAATTTCTATCAATTTCACCGTGTCATTTATGTCACTTTTTAAGCAACTCCCATGAGACAAACATATGTAAACCAGGAATCACAATAATGGAGTTGTTCAAGTTCAAGGTTATGCATTTTCCACCACTGATTGTACTTCTACACCTTTGGTTTTGTGCACACTGACCTGGAAGGAGATGAATCCTGGAAGGAGATGAATCCGAAAAGAGTTTTGCTACTCATCATCCCCACACACCACACACCACACTTATTTTTATTTTTTTAAATTTATTTTGGTTTTATTCTTCCTAAATTAATTGAGTTATTCTACTTATCATCCATACACCACACATTTAGTAAGAGAAAAAAATTTAAAAATTTAAAAATTATGTCTGGTGTGTGGTGTAAAGATGATGAGTAGAATTTTTCATAAAATATGATATGAATCATAGGCGTACAGTTAGATCTAATTACATTTTTTAACAGGAGTAGGGCTGTTCATATACACTGATATTCCAAACTGACCCATTCTTCCCAAGCAGATCTAACTAATCTGTCAGCTTTAGACATATGGCAGCTTGGTGACGGAAGACATTTTTCCTTTCTGAAACTCCACAGGTCAGAAAGCAAAACATGATCACCTGAATTCTGATTCTCTGTACCAATCATTTATGTTACCTATATATATAAATATATATATTTTTTATGTCGGGAACCTCTCCAAGGCAAGGCCATTCGGACCCACCCCTGTAGAGTAAACCTCGGTCTCTTGCACCGCACCCTCGGAAGTTTCCCTATATTGAATTGGTTAAATAGCTAGTTTTTCATCAAGGGTGTGGCCCCAAAGGATTGTTTGCATCCATGAAGTATTCAACCTTGGACCTAGAAGGGAGTGATACTCCAAGACCAAGGCCTTCACCACTTGGGCCAACCCATTAGGGTTTTACCTATATTTGTATCTACTTATATTTAGTTTCGAATGCTCACACATTTATAGGGCCACAAAGCAGTAGCAAAGGCCACTTGTTTGTGTTCTTGAAGCAGTGGAGAACAAAGCAAATAAGACTCGGATTTGGAAAAGAAGGTGAACAAGGAAGTGAAGGAAATGGTGTAATCAGCGCATGAGGTTCATTATCATTTTCGTTTCTGTAGATGTAAAAATTTGGCTACGACTAGGTGACTAAGTTGATAAGTTTGTATAGGATTAAATGACTAAAATGATAGAGTTTATCCTATCATTAAGTTTGTAATTATGGATGAATGTAAAATAATTATTGACTTTATCTATAACAACATTGAGTCTATCTAGAAGTCTTAGAGTTTGTTTAGATAAGTCATCAATATAAAATTCGAGTTCACAAGGATTTGCACTTATCCAGAACAGAAGCTGAACAGAAATCAATTACTGCAGAGAAGAGTTACGCGACATGTTAGCAATCCTTCAGGAGACGTCTTCGGGAAAGATTCTATCCGTTAGCAGAATCCTACTGAAACTGGAACTCTTTCCAGATAGTTTATTTAAGGGATTCTACTGGTTAAGATTTGTAGAGATTCATATCTACATATTTTCTAGAGCACTTTCTAATGCATTGTTTGGTAAGAAAATCCCTTAGTGAATTTTCATATTTGTAATCTCTCTTTGAGTGTATCGTGCTTCAAGTGTGGAGGATCGTGTGATTGAACTTCAGCCCCTAGGGTTCTAACAGGAAAGGCAATATTTGAAGATCGCCAGAGATTCTGGCTGCTACTGCGGTAGAAGACAAACGGGTCGTTTGTTTGGGCAAGTAAGAGAGTCAAGTTGCAAAAGTTTTATAATTGATTTCAAATAATAAAATTGATTTTCCTGGGTTTGGCTACCCCGTAGGGTTTTACCTTTAAAGAGTTCTTTAAAGGATTTCCCTTTGATACCAATTTTAGTGTTATGCAATTTATTTATTTATTTTGATAAGTAGTGTTATGCAATTTATTTATTTTATGTATTTGATTGTTTATTAAATTAATTGCATGCTTGAATACTAATCAATTTGTTGAGTGAATTGGTAGATATTTCTGTTGCATTACAGGGGTACTTGGGTAATTTCAATTGGCATCAGAGTGCGATTCACTCATTCGAGTGTGATCCGTTCCCTTGTTGACTATGTCACTACATGTCCCGCCACACTTTGATGGAGAAAACTATGCATATTGGAAAGTTCGTATGAGGGCTCTTCTCAAATCGTTGGATGAACGTGTGGCATTCCGTTGAAAAAGGATGGACTAAACCAGCAACAAGTATTGGTGCTTGGACAAAAGATGAGATCAACAACTATAATTGGAATAGAATGGACTGAATGCTATATTCATGACTGTTTCTCCGGAAGAATGTAAAAGAATCTGCATGTGTGAGATTGCTAAAGAAGCATGAGACATCTTGGACGTTACACACGAATGAAAAAAAATTGTGAAATACTCAAAATTACAATTGCTTACTTCAAAATTTGAAGAGATTAAGATGTTGGAAGATGAAAGTTTTAATGATTTTTATGCTAAGCTTAACGATATTGTTAATTCCAAGTTTAATCTCGGTGAGAAGGTGGAAGATTCAAGGGTCGTGAGAAAAATTTTGAGGTCTCTACTTGAAAGATTTCAGCCTAAGGTTACTGTCATTGAGGAAAGTAAGGATTTGAATGGAATAAAGGTTGAAGAGCTGGTTGGTTCCTTACAAATGTATGAATCCTCACTTCCTCAGATAAGAAAAAGTAAGTCTATTGCTTTAAAAACAATAAATGATGATCAAGATGATTTTTCTGATAAATAAAGTTTGAACGATGAGGATATAGATCTCATTGCAAGGAAAATCAGTAAATTTTTGTTTACCAAGAAAGTTAGTGGAAAGCAAAAACAGGGTAATGAATTTTTTGCAAAGAAAAAATATTCTGAAAAATAGAATATAGAAAAATCTGAGCAAAAAGATAAAGTGAAGTGCTATGAATGCTCAGGTTATGGTCATATAAGAATTGAAAGTCCAAATTTTAAGAAAAACAAAGGAAAAGCAGTAAATATCACACTTAGTGAAAATTCAGAATTTGAAAATTCAAGTTCATTATCTGATGATGAAAATTCTTTTGTGGCTTTTTCTACTGTTATTAATGATTTTTCTGATATTGTGCATATAAAATCTGAAAGTGAATTTGATGATAGTGACTCGGATATATCTATTGTTGATCCTGACCATGAGTTGAGTGTACATGAGCTTATAATGATTTATGTGAAGAAGTGGTCAAGTTGAAAAAACTCAACAAGAAGCTGTACAATAAACTCACAACTGTGGAGAATAAAAAGAATAACCTTTCCGAGGCACTGAAAAATTCTAAAGTTGAGATATCAAGATTGAAGGCTCAAAATGCTACACTTGAAAAAGAATTGGAAAAGTTTTGGGAGTGCAAGGAAAAAAAACAACACAGAAATTAGAAGAAATGTTGAGTTTTCAAAAATCTAATTGTGATCGCACGGGTTTGGGGATACAACTTCCCAAGGTATGAAACTTAAATGCTCATCATCCGCTGCCACTTCATCAAAAGGTATAATGTTTGTTAAAGTCAAGATGAGGAAACTCCAAAGAAAGCCGTGTCTAAAACTCATGTTTCAAGAGCCTCACATGATAGATCAATGACAAAGAAGCCCAACCAAGGTAAGTCCGAAGGTAAGTTTACTCATATTTGTTATCATTGTAGTATTCTTGGTCATATAATACCATATTGTTTTAACTTGAATAAAGTGAAGAAAAATGGAAGTGGAAGAAAACTAAAAAAGAAGGGAAAGACTTTAGAAAATCAAGTTAATGAGATGAGTCAACAAATCACCTTCATAACTCTAAAATTTGGTGAACTAGCAGAATTTTGCCTTCACAATAAACAAAAGATCATACAAAGTGATGTTGATGAAAATAATAGGCCAAAATTTAAAGTGAAAGGGGTGGTCAAAGAAGATGTCGTGTCACATTAATTGATAGGACCACTTGCATGTTCTTGCATTACTTATATTTCATTTTATTAGTCTAGAACATGCGTTTTATTTTTCTGTTTTGCTTCATGTTTCTATTTTTCAATTTTATATAAGAAAAAATTAAAATATAAAAATAAGTTTGGTTGGTTTAAGTTTTTTTTTTTTGTTTGAAAGTACATGCTTGATATGTCAAAGTTTGAGCACTTGTGTTCTCACATGGTAAATTTTTGAACTTATGCATCTCTCTACTTTGAGCAGTTCACTTTGTGCATACTAACCCTATGAGTCATATTGACAAAGTTCATTTACAAAACACTGTGAGAAGCTTATGTGTATGCACCTCATAATTAAATTCCATATTTATTATTGAGATGCTCACCATAGAGGGAGAATTGACTAATGCTACTTGAACCTAGTACAATAATAAAAAGATCTTCCCTTACCAAACACAAATAGTTGATCCATATAGAAAAAATCGGTGTTATATCATTGTGAAAAAAGACAAACACCATACACGGATCTATCCCTTAAGTTTTTATAGAAAGAATTGTAGCTCAAATCATTGTGGAAAAAGATGAGCAACAAAAATGGACATGAAAGAGGTTGTGCAAACTAGTGTTTGGAGGAGATGCTCATGTATTTAGGCCCTAGCATAAAGTTTGACTTTTAAGGTGAGTAACAAACTCTTGTGAGCATCTATAAGAAGCAAAACATCCATAAATAAAGGTCTCAAAAATATATTGAAGAAAGAAGATATAAAAGTGCTATGATATAAGGTTATTCACTCACACACTCACATGAACTTTGACATTAATGATCTTATGAGGAGTGAATATCCATAGTGAGTGTCGCAAATAAGAGGATGTACTCTATTGAATTTGTTTTGTGAGTGACATTATACTTGAACTAAGATGCATCTAGACATATTACTTGCTTCACTGATTATGTATTAAAGAAAAAGATTATTTTTTTTCTATTTTTTTTACTTATCATTTTTATGTAAAATAAACAAAGTGATAAAATATAATTTTTGGTTGGGTAAGTGTTGGATGTTGGTTTAAGTCTGGGACTTGGTTTCTGATATATTGGCATAAGTCTCAATGGTGGGTCTCTGTTTTGTTTCTAAGTCATAGTGGGACTCTAAGGCACAAAGCACGTGCACGATCCTTAGTCACTTAAGTGACTCAAGTCACACGCCCAGCCCCCAAGTTGATTTCTCTAAATCTTCTAATACACAACTCACAATACTCTATACGCAAGTCGTAGCCTTTCTCATCTCTTCCATATCTCCTTCGATTTACTTGGGAGAAATACTCGGGTCCGAGTTTCTTGACTAAAGGCTCTCCATCACAGATTCACGTTAAAATTTTGAATTTATTCAAATCACTCTCTCCTTCCAATTCTAATTACTCTCTCCTTCCAATTCTAGGTTTCTGCACATCAATATCTGAAAGTTGGGATTTTGATTGTTGATTTATGATGTTGAGATTGCCATTTTGATTGGGCAGAGTGGGCATTGACATAGTTGATCATATGAGAGTATTTTATTCATGTATTGAGGACAATTTTTTGTGAGTTATGTGATTATACATATCAGTTTTATCTCAATGCATACCAAGTGTTTGATTTTTTGTCTCAATTATTTGCTCATTGTTTGACATACATTCATGCTCATACATCAGGTACATTTAATCCATGAGAAGTTGAGACACATGGGAGTTTTTCATCATGTCTTTCTTAGTATTTTCATCTCGGCACACATAAGTGATTTTAAATCTCTTATGAGTATTGTCAGATTAGTGACAAAAAGGGGGAGTATTAAAGCATATTAAAATATTTTAATTTTAGGTGGAGTTTGAGTAGTGTGTTGTTGAGAGGGGGAGCAGCAGAATATTGAGGGGGAGAACTATATACTTGAGGGGGAGCAACAAAATATTGAGGGGGAGAACTAAGTACTGAACATGATTATTGATTATGACTAGAACACTATTTTAGAAGGTTTAGATTACGTCTAAACTTTGATTTTATTGAGACTAATTTCAAAGAGTGTTCTATATCATTTATTCTCATTATTGTATTAAGATTTTCTTCACGAGATCTTTGTCTGCTGGCTGTGTTTGTCTCAGGTACACTTTACATTCATCAAGTTGGTTTTGTCATCAATCCGCCAAAAATGGAGATTGTTGACCTTGTCACCAATCCGCCAAAATGGGAGATTGTAGATGTAAAAGTTTGGCTAGGACTAGGTGACTAAGTTGATAAGTTTGTATAGGATTAGGTGACTAAAATGATAGAATTTATCCTATCATTAAGTTTGTAATTATGGATGAATATAAAATAATTATTGACTTTATCTATAACAACATTGAGTCCATATAGAAGTCTAAAAGGTTGTTTAGATAAGTCATCAATATAAAATTCGAGTCCACAAGGATCTGCACTTATCCAGAACAGAAACTGAACAAATATCAGTTATTGCAGAGAAGAGTTATCGAGACATGTCAGCAATCCATCAGGAGATGTCTTCGCGACAGATTCTATCCGTTAGCAGAATCCTATTGAAACTGGAACTCTTTCCAGATAGTTTATTTAAGAGATTCTATTAGTTAAGATCTGTAGAGATTTAGATCTACATATTTTCTACAGCACTTTCTAATGCATTATTTGATAAGAAAATTCCTTAATGAATTTTCATATTTGTGATCTCTCTTTGAGTGTGATCATGCTTCGAGCGTGGAGGATCGTGTGATTGGACTTCAGCCCCTAGAGCTCTAGGAGGAAAGACAATATTTGAAGATAGTCAGAGGTTTTGGCTGCTACTGCAGTAGAAGACAAACGGGGTCGTTTATCTAGGCAAGTAAGAGAGTCAAGTTGCAAAAGTTTTGTAATTGATGAGTACTTGTAATTGATTTTCAAATAATAAGATTGACTTTCCTGGATTTGGTTGCCCAGTAGGATTTACCTTCAAAGAGTTCTTTAAAGTGTTTCCCTTCGATACCAATTTTAGTGTTATGCAATTTATTTATTTTATGTATTTGATTATTTATTAAATTAATTGTATGCTTGAATACTAACCAATTTGTTGAGTGAATGGGTAGATATTTCCGCTACATTACAAGGGTACTTGGATAATTTCAGTTTTCTTAGCTGCAACTCAAAAGAGAGAGTTCTAATCAGTGAAATAAAGGCTAGAGAGATTTTTAATATCTTGGAAATCTGCCCCACTAACAGTATGATAGGGTTAAAAAATATGTACGAGTGCATAAAGATAAGATTTGAAATCTTATCACAAAGGCAAACAGTGCTCTATATAAACTATGGGATTTCAATTGGATAAAAGCACGCATGAACTGACCAATCACAGGCCAACTAAAATTTCTCATCGAACCACAGAATGTGACTCTAGTCTCTCTCTCTCTCGCAATCTCTCAGGACAGGTTTGGGGATGAAATGAGAATTTTGTGTTTTGTTTTAGTGTTTAAAATATTATGTTTTAGTATTATTATTATTTTGGGATTTGAAAAAGTTTAATTGTTTATTATATTTTATATGAGGATTTGAAAAATGTGTAATGATGAGATGAGATGAGAATTTTGTGTCTCATCCCACCCCCCAAACCTGCCCTCAATCTCCCTAAAACTCTTGCTTCTAGAATGTCAAAGGCAATCTTCAAGCTTCATCATTGGCTTCAAAGAAGACGATTAATAAAGATCATCTTCCACAAAATGTGACTAAAATTTGGAGGTCTCACATGCCTTCCAAAGTTACTTTTTCATTTGGACTGCCTCTCTTGGGAAACTTTGACGTTGGATAACTTAAAGGAAATGGGGTATTATAGTTATGGATTGGTGTTTCATGTTTAAAAACTAAAAAGAATGGGGAATCCGTGGATCATCTTCTCTTGCATTGTGAGGTGGCAAGGGCTTTGTGGGATGGTATTTTTTGTAGAATCGACTTGACTTGGGTGATGCCGTTGAGAGTGGTTGATCTTTTAGCGTGTTGGAACGGGCTTCAAGGGTGCTGTCAAGTGGATGCGGCATGGAAGATGGTTCCTTTGTGTCTCATGTGGCGCATTTGGATGGAAATGAATGAGCGGTGTTTTAATGACAAGAAGCGTACTTTGGAGAAACTCTGGAATTTCTTTGTGCACTCTTTGCTGTTTTGGTTTTCTGCTTTGGTGATTAACGGTTCTTCCGTTCATGATTTTATGATGTCGCTTTCCATATCCTAGAATGTATTTAGGTGTTTTCTTTTGTATACTTCCTATGTATATGGGCTTTGCCTATACATTTGTTTCTAATAAAATTTCTTCTTACTTGTCAAAAAAAAGGGATCCCCTTCCAAATTCCAAGTTGACTTCCAAACTAAAGTTGAGAAATTGATTTCACTCGGAATATAGGTAGGTCAGACAGAACATGGCGTAGACACTTGAGGAGGGAAAATACTTCACATCTTTTATCCATTGATGTACGATAGCATATATATACTGCATATAATTGACGATTATACCCTCACAAGTTATACTTATTACAACCATGTCCTCTAACACTCCCCCTCAAGCTGGGGTATATATATCATATAAACCCAGTTTGAAACAAATAAGTTTTAACCGACTCCAACACAAGGACTTAGTAAAAATATCTGCGAGTTGATCGGCAAGCTTCACAAAATGTGTAGAAATGTCACCACATAGTATATTATCTCGAATAAAGTAACAATCAATCTCTATGTGTTTAGTTCTCTCATGTAACACAATATTAGAGGCAGTATGCAGTGAGGCTTGATTATCACAAAATAACTGAAGAGGGACAGGAGTTGAAAACCCAATCTCTTGAAAGAAGTGTTGCAACCATGTCAACTCACTAGTAGTGTGAGCCATTGCCCTGTATTCAGCTTCTGCTCTAGACCGAGCTACTACTATTTGTTTTTTACTCTTCCATGTAACCAAGTTACCTCCCACAAAGGTACAATATCCAGTAGCAGATATTCTATCTTAAAGGAATCCTGTCCAATCAGCATCTGAAAAGACTTCAACTCTAAGATGTCCATTTGGTTGATACAATAATCTAAGGCTAGGGGCTCGCTTAAGATACCATGCAAACACTTATGGAGGGAAAATACTTCACATTTTTTATTCATTGATGTACAACAACATATATATGCTACATACAATTGACGATTATATCCTCACAAGTTACACATATTACAACCATGTACTCTAACATATGGAATGATAAATTCTCTTCCAACCAACAAAGGCTCGAAGTCAAAAGGGTAAATTCCGAACCAATCATGTCGGAAGCCGACCCTTAAAATATTAGGGCACATTCTCATAACTGCCTTTGTGTTTCAGTTGCCATGGATCGTCTATTGAGTGAACCCTTGATTTCACCTTTTCATTTTGCATCTTTTTTTCTTCTTACTTTTTCTTCCGTTTTTAACACGTTGAATTAAGCACTAGAAATGCCAACTGCCAGCAAAATGTCACTTATAAGGAGAAAAAAATTCAAGAAATGCTTAATGACACAGCGACATCCAGTCATGGAAAAGGATATTTTAGTTCATTTCCGTACATGTTGAGAACATTCTAGCCCATTATAAGTATAACTCAGATAGCCTTCAAGTAGTAGCATATGGAATGGATTAGATACCGCAAGGATAGTATTGGTGCTCGTGACATTTATTTTCTATTATTGTTAATTTACAGTCGTTTAGCTCATACTTTGTAAAAGCAGACACACAAAAGTTATATAACAGTATTGAGTAGAACTCCTCTTCAAAAGTTCTAAAATTATTCGTCTATGGTACAAAAAAGTACCCACGAGTGATGCATTATCGTGGATAAACTTTCAGTGATTTCAACTCATCAAGGAATGATGTCAAACGAAAACCTACAACAATGATTGATTTTAAGGAGTCAATTAGCACACCTCATTAGGGGGAAGAAAAAGCAATGTTGTAAGATCTTGGAATTTTGCATATGCTTAAGAGTAAAAAATAGGAACAGATCTTAAGAAAATAATGCTTACCAAAGAGAGAATAATAAGTAACAAATCTTAAATAGAAATCTCATGAGACAAACAGTACCAGTGAAAACCAGCTATAGAACCAAAGTGAGAGAAGGAAAGCCGCACCAGGTTTGGGGTTATCCCACGAGCAACAGCTGAGCCACCAATTGTATATTCCAGAATCAAAGCCCAACCAACCAACCAACCAAACCTGAGATCAACCACAGTGATTTAATCGCCAATTCAAGGCATCACAAATCCTAAAAAGAACGGGTCCCCATGAAATTCATGTTGTTCTTGCATGTTACACAAATATATCATCCTCCTACCCAACCCCACGCTAGGGATGGAATTGCATAAAGGGCTGTTCTTAACCTCAAATGTGACGCAAAATACGTAAATTTAATTGGTCTGGTTGAAAATTTTCAACTACTATGCCGGAAAGTATTAATTGAAAAACTAGAATTGGTGGTTTTTTCAGGCCAAACAAATTGGTTTTGACAAATCAAAAGTAGATGGCACCGTAAGAATTTACAAGTTTCCATGAATAGTTCAATCAGAAAAAGAATTGAGGCAGTGTCATTAAGTGATCCAGAACTTCAAACTTACCCTTCGCCAACACATATGTATGCATAATGATAGGCACTCCCGGCAGATGGGCATCTACATGCAAGTTCTGCATAACAAAATGCTGAGAGTGCAGCCGCTATTCCGGCAATCAGGAACGAGATAGTGAGAGCAGGTCCCGTGTGTTCTCTAGCAACTGTTCCAACAAGAATATATACTCCAGCTCCTATGGTTGCTCCAGCTCCTGATCAAAAGAATATGATGATCTGGGTCAGATTACCCAGAATATATATGATTTGAGCCAAAAAAAAAACATTCGTAAACATGAAAAACAATGCCATTTACACAATGAATAAAACAACCAACATCAAGTAATAAGGAGGCTACGGTGGCTGATTTGATGGATAGTTCTAATGGCTCAATATTGTCAAATGTTTGCTTCATTAGATTGGTATGGGATTGGGAACTTGATAGCATTGCTGATTTTCCCAGTTTGTTGTATGCATTGAATTTCGGTAATGCTGTGGAGTTAGGATGACGTAGATTTCAAATGGGAGATGCAAGGTTCCCCTCAAGATTGCTTTCTTTGGTTGGACTGCATCCCTTGGGAAAACTCTTACCATTCACAACTCGAGAAAGCGTCGTGATCTTATCATTACGGATTGGTGTTATTTATGTAAGAAAAATGGAAACACTGTGGATCATCTACTGTTACATTGTGAGGTGGCCAGGTCTTTGTTGGTTGATATCTTCAACCGTATCAAGGAAGATCCCCATAATCATGCTCCTGATTTGTCATCCTGATTCTAGGCTGAAATTATGTATATAACAGCTAGTAAAATCATGTTAAATGCCTTGTAAACGTTAGGCTTATTTTTAGCTTCTTTCCTAGAATATCCAATCTGCCAGTATATATATATCTGATACAATTTGATTGAAATATAAGGAAAATTCTTCCCTACAGCAGTATAAGGAATTTCTGTGTTAATACCTTTTTTAAATTTCATCATGGTATCAGGAGAGCCGTCCTCCAACGAGAATTCGATCCCCACCTCTGAACATACTCAAAATCCGATCTCAAACCCACCATCTCCCACAGAAATTCCTCTTGCAGCTCTCAATATCACCTCACAGATCAATGAAAAACTCACCGGACCGGCATGGCATGGGTGATGCCGAAAAGGTTGTGGATGTTTTTTAAGTGTTGGAAAGGTCTTCAGGGTAATGCTCATATTGCTGCTGTTTGGAAAACGATTCCTCTTTGTATTACGTGCTGCATTTGGATGGAGAGAAATGTAGGTGCTTCGAAGACTGGGAGTGCTCTTTGAATGAGTTGAAGAGATTCTTTTTCGAAACTTTATTTACTTGGGCTTCCATCCTTGATTGTAACGGAGATAGTTTTCATAATTTGCTCGTATCTCTTTCTAATGCTTAGTGTTTGCTAGGTGTATTCCGTGTATACTTCCTATGTACTTTGGATATGCCTATTGTTTTCTATTAATAAAATTTACTCTTACCTATAAAAATAAAATCATATGTAGGTACCAAACGCAAGAAATAAACTTGTCCACCATCTCATCAAACATCTCAATACAAAAAATAGAGAACTGGTTAAAAAATAAACCCAGGAACAAATAAAACTTCTCAATTAACAGAAGGAAAAGCAAGATAAGAACATAAATACATAAAAGAAGAAACCCAAGGAGCCAAATATCACAAACTTCAACCACGCATATTCAAAACGCAATTCTGAATTGTTGAAGACAGAGGTAAGCAGAGTTACCAATGGCAATGAGGTCAATTGCAGACAATTTCCTGGCCAATTGGGTATGGCCTTCTCTCCTTACATGAGCTGAATCAACCTGCTTTCTCCTAATCAAACTTGCAAAACCCCATGTTCCTCCACCATTTCCACCACTATTTTGCCCATTAGCAACCATCCCCGTCGACCAAACTTTGCTTCTTTTCGTTGGGTTGAGGAAGGGGGGAAGAGAAAAGGAAACAGGTTTGCTTTCTGACCAATTTACAAGAAGCCCACCTCCCTTGATTTTAAGGGGAATTAATAAATTCAGAAAAGAGCATGACAAACAGAGACGGGCAGTGGTTGTTGCGTGGAAGAAACCTGTGTTTCCTACTCACATTTTAGCCTGCAAATTCATGGATAGATAAGGAGAATATTGTTATTCGTAACTTCAAACATTTTTTAAGTTAAATTGAATGTTTTTATTTTATTTTATTTGTAGCTGCAGATTCTTTCTGTCCAAATCTGCTAAACTGCATGTTTCAAGAAAAGAAAAAAACAAAAAAAATCTGCTCGATTGGCAGGCTCCAAAATTCAATGATTCATCACCCTCCAGCTGGCCCTTCCATAATCCAAATAAATGCAAATAAATGTAAGATTGGGCTGAACGCCCGCATTTCCTGCTATAGAAAGATTTCCTGGTAGTAATTTATTATTCAAAAAATTTTCTGAAATTCTTAATATTCTATACTTTACATTATTTTTAATTTTTATTATTATTTTTTTATCAAATATTTATAATATAAATAAAAAATAAAAAATTTGAAATAATTTTAAAAAAATAAACTCAAAAAATAATTTTAAAAAAATATTAAAAATTTTAAAAATTTAAAAAAATATAGAATATAGAGTGTAGTGAAAGTTGTATAACAAAACTCTTTATTATTAAATGAAACTTTCACTTACAAATTATCTTACTTTTTTTTTTTATTTTTAGTATTTACTATTAATTTAAATAGAAAAAGTTCCGGTTTGTACTTTTTTGGGGGTTAAAACTTGTACTATCAATTTAAAGACTCGTTTCGAGAGTGAGATAATATGAAATTAGATAAGATGAGATAAAATATTATTAAAATATTATTTTTAATATTATTATTATTTTAAAATTTAAAAAAGTTGAATTATTTATTATATTTTATATAAAAATTTAAAAAATTTGTAATAATAAGATGAAATAAAATGAAATAGGTTAAGAATATTTCTATGTCTAAACGAGACATAAATCTAAACGTTCAGGTTATGTCATTCATCTCAACGATTATGTCATACCTAGTTCATTATATAAATAGAAACATTGTGTAATATGAGAGTAATGATATGGATTAGTGTTATTTATCATCTTATTTATCATTATCCTTAGATCATTTTCTTGTGTAGTATCAAATGATTGATTTTTTTCTTTTTTATTTATCGATTATTTGATACTTGACAAGAGGATGATTTGAAAGATAAATGTTTTAAAAGATGATAAACTTTTTCGTGATATTTGTACAACATTTTTATTTCTATTTTTACAACTTTATTTTAAATAAAAAGTGGCCATATTTGTAATAATCCTTCCTTACCACTCTTTTACTTTTACTCTCATTTCAAATTTTGAGTTCGATTTAATGATGGCTATTATTAAATGGATACCCCATTAACCCATATATGGGTTAAGATCATGGGTTGAAAAGTTGTCATCAATTAAATAATTCTCCACAAATCATTAGTTGTATCTAGGGGTGCATGCCCTAATGTTCGGATGACAGTGGTCGGATTTGGACTCTTGGTCTGTTTGCCTCCCGTTCGGAGCAAATGGGCCTAGGGTCCACTAGCCCAAAATTTCTTTTTGGCCATTTTGGCCCTAGATTTAAAAAAATAAGTTTTAAAAAATAAAAATATTTAGAATTTAAATATAACATAAAATTAAATAGAGGTTGTTTAAATTATAAAACATAAAATTCTAAGTATTCTAAGCTATTCTAAGCTATTACAATAATACAAATTAATTTAAAACTATTACAAATTAATCTAAAAATATTACAAATTATCAAATAATTGAAATCAATAATATTACAATATTACAAATTGTATCTGACAATTTGATATATAAGATGACTTTGAGTCTTGCATTAGAATTTAGAGGTAGTGTGTAAGTGAGATTGTGAGATTATAAAACCTAAAACAGTAATAGAAAAACAAATTAGAACAAAAAATAATATAATGATATATACATATGTAAAAAAGTTAAAAACATAAAACTACAAGTACAAATCAAGTGAGACTATCAATGATTGCAGATTAGATCATTGGAAATTTGGGATTAGGGTTGGAACCTTGGGCAAGTGAGGGTGTGAAACTATAAAACCTAAAAAATAAAATAACAAAAAAATTCATACATATAAACATTATATAGATATGTATAAAGTTACAAAATTAAAATTACAAACTAAGATGAGATCGAGATTGAAGATGAGATCATTGGGATTGGACATGTGACAATGAGACTATAAAAGCTGAAAAAAAATACAAGAAAACCAATTATAATTGCAAACAATAAACATTATATGCATAATAGAATCATTATACAAACCAATGATAATAGTGGATCGAATGGAGAAGTCATATTGCGGCTGATGTAGCCTTAGGGGCATTTGTCAAAGTGCTGAGTGCGGTAGGTGTAGGTTCCAGAAGATTATCACCCCTGATTATTGAGTACGACAAACTCATCAAATAATGTTTTAAGGGTTTTCCTAGCCCTTACCACAAGCAATATGATTCGTCCATGCCTTTCCGTTCACCAATGTCAATCCATATACTATGCCATCAATTTTGTATTGGGGGTCAAGAACAATAGCCACATATAGGAGAATATTTAACCTATTCAAATCCCTCCCAATATTTGTCATACTTAGCCCACATGCTCATTGTCATTTCCCGCAGCCGTGTTTGGTCACTCCCGCACATTTCATCCAATTGTTCTTTCATATGATATACTTGTCGACAAAACTCATTGGATGTAACATACATTAAGTCAGAAATTGAGGTTGTGACCTCGTAGAAAAGTCTCTAAAATTCTACAAAAATTCCAACAACTACCCAATCATCATCATTAGGCTTTCTCAATTCCCCTTCATCACTAAAATAGTTGGCATATTATATGTCCTTCTCACCCAATATTTGAAATGCCTTTTTAAACTCTTGGGTCATCTCCAACATAAAGAAAACTGAGTTCCAAATTGTTGGAATATCAATACACAACCCCTTCTTGTATTCAATACTTGAATTTATCAAGCCGTGCTGGTGAGGATCTCAAAAACCTCACCGTAATTCTCACCCTTGCAACCGAATCATGCACACATTTCAAACTGTCGATCATAATAAGACTTAGAATATATGCAGCACATATCACACGTAGACAATCACCACCCGTGATTGTCTTATTGTCTTATCATTAGAAGAGGCATTGTGATTAACCATTAGTGTCAAAATCTTCTCCAACCCTCACTCATCTATCATGGCCTCCAAGGCATTCCCAATGGTATCACCCTTGTGATTGACAATTTGACAAAACTTGAGAATTTTTTTAATTGTCAATTATAATCAACAAAATGTGTCGTCAAAGACATATAATTAAATTTTTTTACTGTTGTCCATGTATTGATCGTGAGGCAAACTCTTAGACCCCTCAATTGGTTTCTCAACAGTTCTCTATGTACATCGTACAATTTCATAATATCTTTCGCCACTGTGTGGCGATAAGGAATATCAAACCTATGTTCCAAGTACTTAAAGTATGCTTGGAACCAGCCTTCACCCTCAACAAACTGAAGGGGTAGCTTGTCTACTACCACCATATGAGCTAGTATCTCCTACACTCATTTGGGTCATACTTAGTATACCCTTTCAACGTTGCCCCCTCCCATTACTCCCATATGCCATTTTTTTAAGTCTAATCTCAAGCATAGACTGACTCTTTTTTGGTAAAGAACGTCTAATTTGACTCATTTTGCATTGTTCTTCTAAGTGGACTTTCAATTGGAACATACCATATCTCATATAGTGACATATTCATACACTTTACCATAGTGTTTATACTTAGCTTGGGGGTTATTGGGGTACCACCTTGTATTTTGGTAAAGTGAGACCACACAATGGAAACTAGTTTCTTACTTGGTGGGCCCATGGGTGTAGGGTGAGGGGTAGTGGTAGTAGTAGTGGTAGGAGGGTCGATATGGCCAAGAGAGTTAGAACTAAGACTAGTGATTGGATTTGCCTCAATATCCATTACTGTTGACAAAAACTTGACATACATGATGACATGATGCAAAAATCGCAACACAATTTCATAAAATTATACATACAGTCGTGAACAATGAACATCAAGGGATTTCAATATTGAAAAATTGAAACCCCAATCTATTTTGAGGTTTCAGTATTGAAACCCCCAAAACAGATTTAGAGTTTTAATATTGAAACCCCTAAAATAGATTGATAAATTAAATTCGGTTTTGAAACCCCAAACTATTAGGGGATTTCAATCCGAAACCCTAAATTTATAATAAAACATCACAAACTCACCAAACAATAAACATCATTACAAATTTACACAAATATCTCTACATCACACAAATCATAACCCCATCCTCCAAATCCATTCATGAATCCCATCCTCCAAAATCCAATCCAAGAACAAAAAATTAATGGGTCCTCGAGATACTTACAAGTTGAAGACGTAAGATAAAGATACCCCGACGATGAGTGGAGAGACTGAGAGAGAGGACTGTGAGGGTTGTGAGGCAAGAGAGAGAGTTGAGGGAGATGGCATCCTTTTGTTTAATGTATGAGATTTTTTAATATATATATATATATATTTATAACATGCTAGGAGGGGGGGATATGCGGACCATGGCCAAGCCCGGTCCGTCCCCCGCATTTGCAAGGGTGGCTGGATGAGGGCGGATTGTCCCGCCACCCGCATTCGACGGGCTGGGCCATCGCCTCGCCATGGAAAAGGTAGGGCGAGGCGGGGAAGGGTAGCGGGGGTGGGGCCCTTATAAATATGATTGCATGTTTAATTTTTTACTAGAGTCTTCCAAATAATTTTTTGAGTTTAATTTTTTTCCCACTAAATGAATAAATGTTCCTTCACTCTTCATAGAGGAACGAATTGTGAGTACTGAATAAGTGACAGAATTCATAGTACATCAGCTTACAGCTTGTGGATTAACCATCCCTCTGTATCAAAAAAGATTTTTAGAAAGGAAAATGTAGTCAAAGAAGCTATTAATAATTTTTTAAGATAAATTTTACATACAAGAGCTTGACCTCAAATTTATGCGAACTAGACTTCCATTTCTTTCTTGATATATGTTTACATATCAATCTGCTACTTATGGGATGTTAAGAGATGTGTCTTAGTGGTTAGTGTGTACTTTTCAAACAATGAGGAGACCAACGTCTGACTTCACCATAGAACGAGGGGAGTGGTTGTGGCTTCGCGGGGTTTGTGGAGAAGACAAAGGGGTTGGAGGTGTCTGTGGCTTCGTGGAGAAGACGAAGAGTTCTGAGGAAGGCTAAGAAGGAGACCATGAAGGGAGATGAAATTGCAAATTTGGAACACGAAGTGGAAGGAGAATACGAAGTGGAAAACCAGAGTTTGCTCACATGGTAAAAGAAGATGCGAAGATGATGTGAAGACGAAGGGAAGGGAGGGAAGGCTTCGAAGGACTTCGTATTACTCTTTTGGTAGATGAAGGGAAGGGAGGGAGAAAGCAAAGATGCATTCGTGTGGTATATATGAAACTCACCGTTTCATTTGTACACGTGGAGGGACGGGTATGCGAGAGGTTCTCTTGCCGTGCACGAGTAGAGTTTTTGCTGAAAAAAAACATTGAAAATTTTGAAAATTTTGTTTTCGGATTGTAGAAAACACCAAAAATTATGGGGTGAAGTGCACACTTGCCATAGCACGTGGACGAGGGGCAATTCCGCCTCTCGGCTAGAACAACACCCACACACGCAAACTGCGCATGGGGCACGTAAGGCATCTTTAGCCTCGTTTGTTTTCAAGAAATTTTTCAACTCATTTTATTTCATCTAATCATTACAACTTTTCCAAATTTCCATATAAAATAAAATAAATAATTCAACTTTTTCAAATCTCAAAATAAAAATAATATTAAAAAAATATATTTTAACAATATATTATTCAACGTTTTAACTTTAATATTAATTTATCTAATCTCATCTCATCTGCAAAAAGAAACGAGATTTCACATAGCGCTCGGTTGGTGGGAAATTTAACTTTTTAACGTTAATGTCCGTTTTTGGATGGCTAGTGTGAATTGGGATTTGTCTTCTAAGTTAATATATTTATTTGTTTTTGTTGAGTCAAACTCTAGAAATATCTTTTATAAATTATTTTAAGCAAAATGCTTTAAAAATGATAATTAAAAAACTATTTTTTGAGACACATGTCATACTTCCTCTAGTAAATTTTTCTTAGTTACTTGAATATTTCTACAAATTAGTTGAATTTATTAAATATGTTAATCCATTTATTGAATTTTTATTGTTAAATACATAAACACGTGTCCATGGCCAATCAAAATTCATTCTCATTAGTTGAGAATGTAGGCACTATATTCATAAGAAAAATTTTTCACATAAGCTACTATTCACTATTCCACATCCCACACCTTATGAAAAAATCTCTATATCCTATGAAAAAAAAAAACTATATATGTAGAATGTGAAAGTGACTAGTAATAGATACATAAAATTCATCTCTCCATTAATGATGGTAATTTATTGTGGCCATGAGTAATATACGTATTTATTATTATGGAGAAGGATAGGGTACATCTTGTTGGAGCTTCTAATCCCACTACCCAAACTTCAAAACCCTCCATTGCTCCACCACCTAGCACTATTGGGTAGCCTCCGTTTCATGATTTTATATGTTATTTGGGGTAGTTGGATCTCAAGTTTGATGTAGTATGTAAAATTTGGATCATCTTTTTGCTACTAGAGTTTGCTTGCTTAGTATCTGCTACTTAATTAGCATCTTACCTTCTGTATTGTGTATTATTTTTAGATTTTCTATTTGCTTAGTTCTTACTACTTGGAGAAATGATAAAGCAACGGACATGAATAGTGGCACAAAAATGCCCCCCCTATCTTATATATATATATATTATATTATATATATTATATATATATATATATACTAGGGAACGGCCCCGGGTACGATAGCCCCGAGGTGCATCTGACATAATGATTTAAATAAAAGAAAAGTGAAAAAAAGTTAGTAGCTTATTTGTCTAGGAAAAGAAAATATAAGATTAAAGAAAAATAAAAAATCAAGATTAAAAAAAAATCTAAACCTCAGCAAAGTATGAGCATTGATCTGCATCCATATTACTCTATATAATAATAAAATATTATTAATTTAATATTAAGGTCATTTTGGTAAAACATGATCATGTATTAAATTCTACAAGGAAGTTATACGTCAAATGGTCAAGGGTCTTAAGAACCTTTTGGTAAAATATGATCATTCATTAAATTCTACAAGGAAGCTACACATCAAATGATCATGGGTTTTAATAGCCTTTTGGTAAAACATGACTTAACAGACTTAACGAGAAAACAAGAAAAATTAACGGAAAAATAACAAAAGTTACTATTCATAGTTAAATAGTCACTTATTATAATAGAGTAGATATATATATACTAGGCGGAGGCAACGTGCAAAGCACGTTTACCTAGTTTTATGAAATGATTATTTCTAAAAAATAATATATATTTTATAAAAATGATTTATTTCACTTAATATATATAATTTAATACATAGTAGAGAAAATATCAATCTTATTGTCCGGAGGACCGTTTGTCAATCAATATCTTGATTATGAGATTATGTATTGATTATGAAGGGTAAAATCTCAATATTATTGCTTAAGTTACCAATATAATTTATTATTGCTTAAGTTATCAATATAATTATTGTTAACTTGGCGTTATCACCACCTTAAAACAATGATTTAAGCCTTGCAAATCTCATCGGCTGGTTGGATTACATGAATAATTTAGTCAATAAGTTAATTGGTGGGCCTATAATAATAATATAAGTATATCTGATAGACTCCGATAATACATATATTAATATTTGTGAAGTCATGTCCCAGATGATCTCAAAACATTCTCACCTTCATTATGGTGATTGAATGTAGAAAAAGCAGTTTCATTAATTAATAGACATCTTCACTTTTTAGGTAAAATTACATAGATCATGATAGCTCTCAAGAAATAGAAATCTCTTATTCAAACGTTGATTGGAAAATTAAAAAAAATGAAAAGAAGATGAAAACTTGAACATCTCACTTGGCAAACCACATTAAAACCTCATTCAGCTGTCAGCCAGAGTTGTTTCAGGTTCTAACTTTCATAAGCTTCTTCTTCCCCTTCCTCATACTCGCCCTCATCATCAGCTGTTGCATCCTGGTACTTCTGGTACTCAGCCACCAAATCATTCATGTTGCTCTCCGCCTCAGTGAACTCCATCTCATCCATACCTTCTCTCGTATACCAGTGCAAGAAGGCCTTGCGACGGAACATGCTGTGAACTGTTCGCTCACCCACCTAAAAAAAAAAACTTCCACCTTAGGGAAATTGCCAGATAAATTTTCAGAATCACCTTCCAATCAACCAAAAAAACGCATACAATATATTCCATTTTCCCTTTATATTCCATGTTAGGGAGTTCATATATAATAATACAATATATTTTTGTGGCCCTTATCGTGTACGAGATTAAACTTCACGACAGCACCAACATCTTCCTATTTACCTTCTACTAAATCAATCTTTGGTATATAGTTAGGACAAAGTTTTGGTATCTCGTACAATCCTTTCCCGTTACCCTCAAGCAAAGCATGAGCTGGTGAGCCTCTGTTTTAGGAGGCCAAAAACAGGGTCAACCGTTGCACCTCTGCTGCCAACGGTTTTCTCTCTCTCTCCGTCTCTCTCACGATGCTCTCGGGCTTCAAAGACAGGCAAGAAATCTCATAGAATCCAAAAATTGTGACATCCTAGATATGGTATAGCTGCTGCCTCTACCAACACTGTCAAAGCAAAACTGCTAGGGAAACAAAATTAATTTCATTCATTGTCAAAAACCAAAGAAACGCCTCAGATTGCTTTCATTATATCGCTTTCATTCCTTGGCCACTTCGCACCGTTGGTGGAGGAGACGTTTGGTCTTCCAACTTGTTGCTAATCATCGGTGAAGTTGAAGGGTCAATATATCTATGATATATTCAACATGTGTTCTAGATAAATCTTCACACTGCTTTTAATTTTACCATACAAACGAAATTAACGGGAGTTAAGGAATATAGGAAAACTTAACAGAAAAATAAGAAAATTGTTAAAACAAGAATTTCCGTTAGATAGCCACTTTATATATATAAAGAGATATATATGTGTGTGTGTGTGTGTGTGTGTGTGTGTGTGTGTGTATGTGGTGGTACGTGCAAGGCACACATGCCCCTTGCTGGTAGTGCCTAGTTGGTGGGAAAAAAAAAAGATATATTAAAAAGTAAAATCTTTTCACATAAGTAGATTACAGTAATAACTCATCTAGATTGTGTGAAATATTAAAAAGTCGGCAAAATGTAGGGACAAAAATGTAAAAACACAAATAAAACAAAAGGGAAAACCAAGGGAAAAAATTGGGAAACAAAGAAAAAAGAGGGGCAACAACATAAATGTGCGAATAAAATAGAGGGACAAAAAGGAAAAGAAAAAGTGGTCGAAGAATTATTGATTATGGGACTGAGGGACACAACTGTAAAATTTGAATAAAATAAAAGCAAATCGAGGGACAAAAAGGGAAAAGAAACAAAAAGGAGGGGTAAAAATATAAATATGTGAACAGATCAAAACAAAACGAGAGATAAAAAGGGAAAACTACTAAAACAGAGGGGCAAAAAGGTAAAAAAATGTAGTCGAAAATCTACTATTTATTCATAGATAGCCTCTTTTATTCATAGAATATATATATATATTATAAGGTTGAAATTAAAAAAAAAAAAAAGTAGTCTTCTATAAAAAAGAAAAAAAAAAGGAAGAAAAAAGAAAAACTTGTTAAAAGGCCCAACATTATTGTATCGAAAATAAAGCATATATCTTAAAATGGGTCTTCCATAAGATGCTATGAAAATATCATTTATGGTCTAAGATAATAGCGCCTAGTCTCATAAGAAAGCGATATTTATCCATTTTATTGGAACAATTGTCAATATATATATGATTGGGGTCTCCAATGTGGGAAAGAATAGTTTGTCTAATCTACAATGCAACCATGGTCTTGAGTATAAGAATGAGGTTATCTGTTTATAGGGACAATATTAATAAGTAAAATGCTACTTTGTCCATTCAATTTGTCTCATTTTAACATCTCACGTATTTTAATTTGTTTTTAAATTTTTTTATTTACTTAATAGTTAAAGAAGTGATTATTAGTGTATTGATATATTTTTTTATATTTTTAAAAATATTTTAAAATGATAAAAAAATATGAATAAGAAAATTGAACAAAAATAAAAAAAAGCCAATTTGACATAGCGGTCAAATGGAGCGGTGCTACTCAGGCGGCAGAGTAGCACCGCTCTATTAATAATTATGTATAGTCCAATGTAACGACCCGATCCCATATTATTAAGCTCAATAAATAAGTTAAAGCCCTTTAGAAAATTTATCGGATATATTATTTTTTTTTAAAATTAAGACTCCATCATTATTATTATCATCATCATTATTATTATTATTATTATTATTATTTTCCCTCCAAACTCATGAATCCTCTTCATAATAAAAATCTTCCCTACCGGATTTTTTTCTTTAAATTTCAAACAAGCCACACACATGCACATGCACGTCTCTCCCTTTGTTTTCTCTAAGGTTTTCCATCATGTTTTTTTGTATATACGTACGAGAACTTTCTTATTGATTGTTATCAAACTATGGTTGCCGCAATAGTTCTCCATCACCTATACTCCTCACCTTGGTAGATTTATCTTCATGCACTGTTTAGTTTATGTCCGTCTATCACTGCATACACGGCTTCATCCGTTTCCTCCGCTTGCATGTCACTATGTTTATTTATACACTCACGCACATAGAGCACCTTTCACAAACCTCCTCCCCTATGTTCGTCCAGCCGACCACCAGCCCCATCCTCAAGCCGAAACCAGCCCCTCACATTCCCAGACTACCACGTCGTACTCTGATCCCCTCCTCGCCAACCCAAACAGCAAGCTCCCTCGTCGCTGCCCTCCACCACCGTCGCTCAACTAAGCCTTCATGTGCACTACACAAAACCACTCAACCCGCAAGTCCGTCACCGAGAGAGTCTCGGTTTTTATCCACCTCCAAACACACAACCAACCACCGCACAACCACACACGGCAGTACACCATGAACCACCAGTTTTCCCACACGCAGCAACCATAAATCTTCCCTCCACCACTGTCGCCCAGCTGTTGAGAAACCACACCAAAATACTCTGTTTTACTGCACCGAAACAGGGGATTTTCTCCCCCTCCGTGAGCCACACCCCAGCCACCCCACGGCACCAACTCCCTACACATCTTCACCACACTGCTCAGAGACTGCCGCCCATCACCACACGCCACAGCAAGCCACCACCATTGCTCGGTGAGTTCATGCCGACCCTCTCCATGCATAGTCACTCATGGCATGTATTTCTCCCGTAAACACTCTCTCACTCTTCATCTCTCTCTCTCTCTCTCAGTTGCCGCCCACTCGTCGGAGTTTGCCACCGTGTCCAGTCACGAGCTGCCGTACCGTGCCGCTTCCTCTCGGTGAGCATCGCATGTCTCTCTTTCTCCCGAGCCTTCTGTTTTCTCTACAAATGTAATGTATTTACTTTAGGTTTTAGTTTAGTAATGCAGTTTTTGAAGAGATTAAAAAAATGCCCCTCTGTATTAATTTCCCAAAATGCCCATGTTCAGTATGTTATTTTTCAAAAATATCCGTGCTTATTTTAAAACTAACAGGTAAGGATATTTTAGTGTTAGGAAGCATTTAAGTTTAGGAAATATAGACTATTTTAGTAGTTCAAGTTTTTAATAAATTCATAGGTTTAATTAGAAACTTATGTAAATTATGTGATTTTTATAGGCGACCAATTTCGTGTCGAAAATAGTGGATTAGCGCTGCAAGGTAAGTAGCATGATCATATCCTTACACGTATGTATGGTGAACTGCTTGTCTTTTTATAAAAGATATTATGCATGTATGCCCTTCATTGGAAGTCCCTTTTTACGTACCCAAGACATGATAAAATTATGAAAAATCCATGATTTTATGTGAAGTATTTGCATTAAGTTATTTATGACAAATCATGATTTTATGAAATGAGTTATGCATAACATATTTATAAAAAGTCATGATTTTATGTGAAAGTTTATGAATATTGATGATCTTATATGATAATTTATGCATTAAAATAATTATGGGAAGTCATACATGATTTTATGTGTAAGAGTTATTTCATAAAATTATTTATGAAATGCATGATTTTATGTGAGAGTTATTTCATAAAATTTTCTATGAAAAATCATGAATTTATGTGAGGAAACATGAATCACGATATTTATTAAAGAATGCGATTTCATTTGAAATCTATGATACGATATGACAAGTATGTATGCGATTTCTGTTGAAATCTATGAAATGACCAGTATGCAAGTATGATTATGATAAGATATGTAACGGTCTATGTTATGATATGAAAACGGTACCTATGTTATGGGCATATTGCATTGCCAGGTCATGCATGCTGGTAGTGCACCCAATATGTATTCCTTATGTATGGATTCCAAAACCCGCGGCCACGGGCGGAATTAGAATCTATTTAGATTCGTTAATACTAACTCACGGGGGTCAATAGTGGGTAACGTCCTATGATAAGTGAAAGATAAGTTAATGTTAATGTTCATGTTATTTATGTATGTATTTATGAATATACACGTTTTTCAAGAAACCTTATATTTATTATGTTTACTGTATGATGTGTTGCTTATTGAGTATTCAACTCATTTTAGTTTGTTTTTATGTTTTTAAACTACCCCAGGTGATGACATTTATGAAAATGAGACTGTAGGACAAGACTTGACCAAGGGAGGCGAGGCAGAGGCCTAGACAGATTATGCTATGACTATTTTTATGGTTTATGTTTTAAATAAATTATTCTGATAAGCACATGAGACTTTCGTATTTTCCTTAATAAGTGCTTCCGTCGACTCTATTTTAGATTTTTAATATTTATTAAAGTTTGTTTTATTTATGGAAACTTTCGTATCTGACGCGTTGTTAAAAGAAAAAGTTTTTTTTTTAGTTCAAATTTAGTAGTAGTACACTGGCTTGCCCAAAAATTCTAAAATGTCTTTTTGGGAAGCGGGGTGTTACATCCAACCTCATATTTGTCTTAGATCTCGTGGTTAATTATGTCAAATTTCAATTACTTTGTTTCTTATGAGGTACCCACAGCTTTCTTGTTCCTTTTGTGTTTCAACCTCTACCGCTTCACTAACTTGTAGTCGACGTGCGCAACACCTGATTAAAGCATTGGTATTGGTTTAGGTATTAGATTAGACAATTTTTGACTAAATATGTCACCTTTTACATCTTAACTAATGTATTCAAAATCAAACTGAAATTAGATTATTTATCCTTCTCGTCATGATAATAAAACATTATTATTTATTTTGTAATGCATATATTAAATCTTTTAAATTAGCTTCATTTTAGGACTGTTCATTCGGATTCCAGCCAGAGAACCTGGGTTTCAAACTCGAGTCAGGTTAGCCCTAGTCAGATTTGGACTGGAACCTTAAATTCGGAACCTGGGTTTGGGATGACATAGATGAAATTGTTTTCTATGTTGTTTTTGGATTTAAAGTTGGAATCATTATAAACTTTTATTGGACGGACTCAGACCACGTATGGATGTGCTAGATGAGTTACTATGAAAAGTGGACGCTTCAAGGTTTAGATTTGAATGTAAGTCAGAGCTCGTGGTCTTTAAAAGTGTTGGGATCCATTTCCTAAAGAAGTAGGAAAAGAACGTAAGAGATGGAGATTAGATAGGTGTGCTCTACACATTTCCTCTCAAAGATTTTGGTCCCCATTTTTATGAAAAGAGGCATTCCTCAATTTGGGAATTGGCGAATGACGATGAGGATTCTGAATTAGAGAATGATGATGAGAATCTGAAGGAAAAATTTGGTAAGAGGCGTCGTGATAAATGTGATTGCAACCTGGAATTCAATTGGTACCCTCAACAAAAGAGGTAGCATTCCTCAACCATGGGCATCAAAATAACGGAACTAGAGAATGGTAACCCATTGGCTTCCCATTTTTCCTTTTACTCGCATTGTCTTTGGACTTAAAGATCCGATAATTGCATGTAATGATATCTCTAGTGACTTTTCAGCATGAAAACTGTCCAACAACTCCTACTGGTCCCCTACTGGTGCAACAACCTCCACTTGCACTTCATTGTCTTCCTCCACCTCCTCAATCAGATAAAGCCTTGGCATTTGGCAACGATGGCCAGGATGCCATTTGGCATCACAATGATAACATAAGCCTTTTTCTCTCATTGTTTTCATTTGGCTTTGGATGATTTTATGGACTGGGACTACAACATTACCTTGGTAAGTATTTGGTGTAGTAGTGTGATGGTTGGTATGTGTTTGGCTAGGTCTTGGCTGATCTGGATTGGGTAATAGTTTAAGAGAGGGTGGGTCATTATAATGGGGCTGGTGGTGTCGTGGGGTTAACTTCTTATGGAGGGAAACTTTCTCCTCTTGAATTATGGCCAGCTTATAAGCTTCCATTAAACTATTTGGATTAAACATCCTTACAGTTAATCTGATTTCAACCTTTAAGCAACTGAGGAAGTAGCTTAATTTGTAAGACTCCGATAATCTCCTTAGCCGATTAGACAATGCTTCGAAATTAGCCTTATAGTCTTCCATCGTACCCACTTGTCTTAGCCTAGTTAATTGTTCCATAGGGTTATCATAACTAGAAGGCCCAAATCTGAGCAATAAGGCTGTCACAAACTCCTCCCAACCAGTCAACAACCCTGATTCATCTAAATCTTAAAATCAAACTAGTGCCTTACCCTCCACGTGAAACGACACTAACCGTAAACGGTGTTGTGGAAGGTAAAAAACTGGTTTACCTTGTAGATCCAGCCATGGGGATCATCTCCATTGAAAACAGGAAAATCCAACTGTACAGATCAAGGTTGAATATCTCTTGGGTGAGTTACAAGCTATTGATGTCTGGAACCATCAACATTGTTGCTTGGTCCTTCTGATAGTATTGTGTTCACTTTATGCAGACTTGACGCCATTGTAGTAAATTTATGCGTCATAACTTCCATCTGCCGCCTCATTGCCTGCATCTCCACGCCAATGGTAGTGAACTGAGAGTCAGTGTGCTGGATGTGAGCTTCTATCGAACACCTGAAGGACTGAAATTCTTCACTGAGATCCTTTAGTCTTGTGCCGTTAGCCATGATTTCAAAAGCAGGAAAGTGGCTCTTGATACCACTTGTAACAATATAGATGATTGTGAAATGTATTTGTATAATGGATAATAAAGTATATTGAATTAAATCTGCAAATAATAGGGATAGTGCTCTCTTCAAGGGGAAGCTCCTCCAAAGTAACGTGAACAGTATAATATTCCAGAATGAATTCCCCACTCCCCACAACAGACTCATATACTCGTAAAAGGAAATTACTACATGGTCCTTATTGCAAATGGGCCCAAGGCCACTTAAAGATTAACTAAAACTGTAATAAGGCCTGCTGCCTAATGGTCCACGATCCAGTCCCTTTCTCTAGCCTTTTGTCTACACGGCCCATGGCCCATGGCCTCCCCGATATGCATCCCTTACAGACAATAACTCGTAGGGTTCCACTCTTCGACAGAACACAAATGTTGTTCCTCTTCCCGTCGGCGCTGTGTAACACTGAACCTGTCTAGAACATTATGCGATACTGAACTGTCCCAACCACTTGCCTTTTCAATACATTAATGGTGCAATAAATATATTTTGAGAGCACATAGGTTTTCTTAGAACGACAACCTTTTCACCATTTAAAAAATGGCGCTTCTATTTTTTCTTTTTGCCTTCATTACTTTTATATCTCCCTTACCAACATTACACACACACACACATATATAGTCTAGGAAACTATCCAACGTTTTGGTTTCTCTCTGAAATCCAGACAATTTATATTCTATAACAGATAAACCTTATTTAATAGAGTTTATTTATTTATTATTTAATATATCAATATTCAAAGAATGATGGAGGTTTGCTTCACTGTCAGTAATATTGTATAATCAACGAATATGCCAATATGGACGAACTGAAAAGATTAATATATAGATCAATGGGTAATGAGAGTACTGTTACTAGCTGCCATTGCTACCTGTCTACTACCCAAGCTCCCGTTTGGCTCCTTCACTCACATGCGAGCCTGCCTCTCCTCTCATAATCTCAGTTGCCCTTCGACCAAAAGCCACTGGGGCCAAAAAGGGCTACATTTCCTGATCTTCACTTTTTTCCATTTCCCCTATAAATATCAAGGCTGGCATCCAAGAACTCATCTTCTCTCACACCAAATTCATTACAACTCTCTCTTTCTCTTCCGAGTGCTTTGCCATGGAAGTGAAAATCACACTTTTGCTTGCTGCTTCGTTCTTGTTGCTCACTAGTTCTGCTTTTACAGCTACAGTTTTGGAAGGTAATGCTTACATGAAACCCAACTTTTGTTGAAATAGATGAGGATACATAAAATTCTAGAACAAAACCAAATAGAGAAGAAGAGAGAGAGTGAGGGGAGCTAGGAGGGATCAGGGAGAGACCACAAGCGCGCTATAAGAAGATCCCATAAAAAAAGTAGATCAATTTCAGTGTACTAAAACTACTATAAGGAAATTGCGAAACAAAATAAGAAGCACAATGAACCAGTTCAAAGCACAAATTAGAGTCAAAGTCAAAATGAGAGTTAGATGTAAGCCTTACTTTCCAAAACTGTAGCTGTAAAAGTAGGACTAGTGAGCAACAAGAACGAAGCAGCAAGCAGAAGTGTGATTTTCACTTTCATGACAAATCACTCGGAAGAAAAAGAGAGAGAGTTGTAATGAATTTCATAGACAAGTTATGGGGCCAGTTATGCAGGTATGAGAATATTTATAAGGTTTCAAGATGTTGGGTAATCGCGTTTGGGTCCAAGTACATGGTATTTTTTTTGTCTTCATTCACTTTATGTCTCTAATGTTGATAAGGTAGATATAAAGGTAACGAAGACAAAAAGAAAAAATTGGAAGCATCTTCATGATGAAATGGTCGTACTGAAACCTATGTGCTCTCAAAATATCAGCTTTATTGCACCATTATTGCATAAAGCTTTTTATAGGTAAGAGAGAGTTTACTTTGCCTCTTTTAAGTTATACCTCTATTTGACTGTTAGTTAAAATTTTTTTATTTTTTTATTTAATAATTAAAAAAATAATTTTAAATATATTGGTATATATTTTTTATTTTTTTAATATATTTAAATATATTATAAAAATATAAAAAAATAAAAAAAATTTACTACCCAATAGTCAAAATGGGGCGACATAATAACCGCACCCAATAAGAGAATAATTTATTTTATTAGATTCATGAAAAGAAGTGTGGTTGGTACATAATATCGGAAGCAATCAAATCAAAATTAGGGATGTTAATATATGATACCACGCATATAATTAATACGAAATTAGTATATTTAGATTTCATATAAATAAGTTTGAGTCAAAATAAATTGTTCTGTTAATATTCGATTAATAAAAAAGTAAATTCCTTTAACATAAAATCAAAACATAATACCTCACTTAAATTTTATATCAAAATTGTAATTTTATTATAATTATAGTATTATTATTATTATTATATGCGCAGTTACAAATATAATACAAGATATCATTTATTTCCTAATTTTACCAATCCAACAAAATAAGATAATGAAAATCATGTCTTCTCTTTTAATTCTGAACCATCAAATTTAAATACGAATAATGATACACTTAAGGCCTCGTTTGCATTCAAAACCTACCTCAATTCATTTCAACTCATCTCATCTTATCTCATCATTACAATTTTCTCAAATTGCTACATAAAATATAATAAACAATTCAATTTTTTTAAATTCTAAAACAACTTTCTTAAATTTTCATACAAAATATAATAAATAATTTAACTTTTATTCTACTATTCACAAACCATCTCAACTCATCTCTGAATCCAAACCACTCATAGTCTTTTACAACTCATTCTCAAACAATCAATAAAATTGTTTCATTATATTAAAAGTAAATTTTAGTAATATAAAATTACTCTATATGAAATCGGTCTTGTTTGTTTTCAAGAAACACATCATCTCATCTCATTTAATTTAATTATCACAATTTTTTTAAATTCTAAATACAAAATAAAATAAACAATTTAACTTTTTTAAATTTAATACAAAATAAAATAAATAATTCAATTTTTTTAAATTATAAAATAAAAATAATTTTAAAATAATATATTTTTATAATATTTTATTTAATTTTTTAATTTTAATTTTAATTTATTTTATTTTATTTATAAAAACAAACGAGACCGCAGAGTTGTCAAATAGTTACGAACTATTGAATATTACTATTTCAAACTTTTCTAGAATTGCATAGAATGACAGGTTTTAGGAAAACTAATAAAAGAAAAGAAAAAGTTCAGTTTTATCAAAATGGAATAGAAGTTTGTCTTTTCTCCATTTTCCTTAAGAAAAAAGTAAATAAAAGTAAATGAGAGCACCTAACATACACGTGGTGGATAACTTCAGTCATGAGAGGGGCATCAACATTAGTTTGTCTGTATGTATCTTTAAAATTATATTTTTAAAAAATTAATTTTATATATAAAAAAATCTCTATATTAGATTATGTATTTTTAAACTAAATAATAAAAAAATATTATTATTTTTAATTTTTTCTTATAATTATTATTTTTTATATATTTTACAATTATGCTCAAAAATATAAAATATTACCAATTTCATATATCAAAATAACTTTAATGAAATACCTTATTCATTTTTTATGGATCCCTATTTAAAAAATTGATATTATAGTATAGCAATTTGAAGAGATCAATGGCAGGTTTTAGGAATATTTTTCTCTTTTTCCAATTTTAAAAGTATATGTGGACACCTAACACCTAACACACATATATAGTATTCTGTGAGCCAAGAAAAAGAAAAAATGGAAGCATCTTCGTGGTAAAATGGTTGTACTGAAACCTATGTGCTCTCAAAATATCTTTATTGCAACGTTATTGCATAAAGCTTTTTATGGGTAATAATTTATTTTATTGGATTCATGAAAAGGCATGTGATTACAAGTCAGTATCACGTAATGTCAGAAGCAATCAAATCAAAATTAGGAGAGTTAACATGTGATACGATTCATAAAATCAATATGATTATGAAATTAATATATTTGGAAGTTTGAATTAAGGAAAATGCTAGAGCTCTCGGTGGGGCTCCTGTTGGGAGCTCCCGCTGGAGCTCTAGTGTAGTTTTTTATGTGTATTTTTTAATTCTTTTTTTTATGTAGATGTTTTTAATGATTTTAAATATTTTTAAAAAATAAAAAAATTTATAATATTATTAAATAATACTTGTTTAATCACGAAGTAAAATATAAAATATTTTTAAATATTTTATATTTTACTTCGTGATTAAGGAAGTATTTTTTAATAATTTTTTTTTACTTCTTGATTAAGAAAGTGTTTTTAATAATGTTCTAAATTTATTTTATTTTTTAAAAAATATTAAAAAAAATTATATAAAAAACAACTTAAAAAAAAACACATACAAAAATACACTACAGCCCCAGCGGGAGCCCCCAGCGGGGGTTGTAGCACGATCCTTGAATTAATATAGATTGATTGGTTAAGATCCGATTAATAAAATAATAAATCCTTTTAACATAAAATCAAAACATAATAATTCTTTTAAATTTTATGTCAAAATTGTGATTTTATTATAATTATAGTATTTTATGCACAATCACAAATATAATACAAGGTATTATTCATTTCGTAGTTTTTTCGGTCTAACTATAATGAAAATCATGTATTCTCTTTTAATTCTCAACCATTAAATTTTAAATATGGTTAAAAAAATTATTTCTTTAGCTCGTTTAAACTAATATGGAATAACACTAAAAATGCAATTTTCTCTGTTAGAAGTACTTATCATGACTTTTAAATGTAGATCCAAATTTGTATAAAAGGCGGCAATACCGACTAGCAAAGAATATGGAAAATGAATGTACCAAATGTTGGTTAAAAATCTCATGTAGAAAGCATAGAACAATATATTGGCTAATCCATAGTTACATAGGGAGTCAGAGTAGTTATTATTAAGAAGTAAATATCATACGTTATATGCATATATATATTTATATATTTATAAGCAAGTTAGTATGATCATGTACAGTTTAATAAGTAATAATTAGTGATAACTAGTCCTTTTAAAAAAAAAATAATAATAACTAGTGTGTGTATACATATATTGTGTGTATCCAATAAAAGTTGACCTAATACAAATAAAATAATTAAAAAATAGAAAAAAATAAGTTTATCGGAAATTATTGGAGTTACTGCTTCCTAAAATCTTATGACATCTTTCCATAATAAACATATAATATATATCCTTTTATATTAGGAAAATCTTACAAATGATTCATTCACACTTAATCCCACTATGAGAAGGTATCAATATTAATAGCTTTAAATTACTTCTTTAAAAAATGTCAGTGCGTGTGTTGATCATTTTCCTTTTAATTCTCAACCATTGTAGTCATACGTACTACAGATTAGAGATGACTCATGTACTTGGCTCACACAATACTAAATTTAGGACTTACATAAATTAAGTATCATTGAAATGAAAGCATGCAGGAGATTAATGTAAGTGGCAGATATTACTTACTGGGATAGGCAGAATTGGTCCAACCTAGCTAGTATATATGGTAATGCACATACCTGATTATCCCATATTTAATTAGATAAAAAAAAAAAAAAAAAGCAGAGGTCGTGGGCTAGCTGTTGAACTTGAATTAATAGATATGAATCTCAACTTAGAGAGAGAGAGAGAGAGAGAGAGAGTCGTGGGATGGTTTCCTATAGAATATATAGTTTCCTAGAATATACATCTCTAATGTTGGTAAGCGAGCTATAAAGTGAATGAAGACAAAAAAAAAACAATACTATGTACTTGGACCCAAACTTGATTACCCAACATCTCGAAACCTTATAAATATTCCCAGACCTGCATGACTGGCCCCTAGGGCTCAAACGCACAGAGCTGCTCGTGAACAGCTTGAGTTCGACTTGTATAAACTCGATTCAAATTCAGTTAATTTGATAAATGAGTTATTCGCGATTACTAATATTGGTTTAAATATTAAACGAGCTAAATTCGTGTAATCTCGACTCGACTCGGTGTAAGCTCGTGAATAAAATTCGTATAAACTCGACTCGATTCGTTATGGGCTCGTCACAATACCCGTAATATATATATATATATATATATATATATATATATATATACTGGTAAGGCAGCACACCTGCTGCACGTGTGCTTAGTTGATATAAATTAAAATAAATAAAATTTTATAAGAATGTCAATTTTATTTTTTTGACATTTTAAATTATTATTATAATTTTATGTGCAATTCATATACCTAAATAAACTATGTGCTAATAGGTAGATCTACAAACACATTTCAATGTGTATTTTCTCATAGACCCTACAACCCTTCCTTCCTGTCCTTGCTCTTTTTCTTTTTCTCTTTTTTCCCCTTCCCATTTCTTTTTCCCTAGGGCCCCACCCGTTTTTTTCTTTTCCTCTTTTCCCCATCCCTTTTTGTTTTTCCCCACCATTTTTCTTTCCCACCCTAAAATTCTCTCGAAACTTCTCCCCCTTCTCTCTCTCTCTCTCTCTCTCTCTCTCTCTCAATTCTATGTATATCTCTACCCCTTCAGACTCACTTTCTTTTCCCCGATTCTCTCAAACCCCTAACCTCCATCTCTCTCTCTCTCAAGAAAATTTCTCGACCAGCCCATATCTCTCTCTCTAACCCTTACACACTCAGTCCCACTAACACACAACACTTTCTCTCTCTCTTCTGCTCTATCACACGCATTGCACTTTCCCCCTCGTCTCAACATAGAAGCAAAGATCGTCATCAATGTGTTTGTTTTTATTTCCTATTTTTTACAACTTTTTTTTTTAAATCTTACGAATTTGAAGCCTCCTCATCTTTCAGATCTGAGATTTTTTTTATTTATTTTTTTGCCTGATGTGTTTTGGTTTGCTCATCCTTATCTGTATCCTCCCTATTTCTGTGTTCATTTCTAAATAATTTCTTGTCAATACATATAGATTTGAGATTCTATTTCTCAGATTTTGATTGATTTTTTCTTTTTTCCTTCGATTTTTGTGTGTTGGGCTGTTGTGATGATTATTTTGGTTATAATGTTTTTCCGACTGGTTACAGATCTTTAGAACTGTAAAAATACCACATCTTTTTCTTTTTCTTTTTTGATTTTTTAGAAATAAATTTTTAAATCTCACGAATTTGAAACTTCATCTTTTAGATTTTACTTGAGCTCGTATCAGCTAGTTTATTTTTTATATTTGAGTTTGAGTTGAGTTTGGTCTTAATATATGTTAGGCGAGCGATAAAAAATCTCTAATACTATTCGAATCCGAGTCAAGTTCGAGTAGATATAAATGCTAATTGAGCTCGTGACCTTTTGAATTTGACTCGACTCGGTTCGTTTACAACCCTACTGGCCCCATAACCTTATTTGTGAAATTCATTACAACTCTATCTCTTTCTCTTCTGAGTGCTTTGCCATGGAAGTGAAAATCACAAGTTTGCTTGCTGCTTCGTTTTTGTTGCTCACTAGTCCAACTTTTACAGCAACAGTTTTGGAAGGTAATGCTTACATCTAACCCCCATTTTGGCTTTGACTCTAATTTTTGCTTTGAGCTGGTTCATTGTGCTTCTTATTTTGGTTTGCAATTTCCTTGTGGTAGTTTTAGTACACTGAAATTGATCTACTTTTTTATAGGGTCTTCTTATAGCGTCCTTGTGATCTCTCCCTGATCCCCCCAGCTCCCCCCCCACAAGGAAATTGTAATGAACCAGCTCAAAGCACAAATCAGAGTCAAAGCTAAAATGGGGGTTAGATGTAAGCATTACCTTAAAATTGTAGCTGTAAAAGCAGGACTAGTGAGCAACAAGAACGAAGCAGCAAGCAAAAGTGTGATTGTCACTTCCATGGCAAAACACTGGGAAGAGAAAGAGAGAGAGAGAGAGAGTTGTAATGAATTTGGTGTGAGAGAAAGATGAGTTCTTCGATGCTAGCCTTAATGTTTATAGGGGAAATGGAAAATGGCTTTTGGTCGAAGGGCAACTGAAATTATGAGAGGAGAGGCTCGCATGTGCGTGAAGGAGCCAAATGAGAGAGAGATTGAGGGAGGGTAGAAGCTGGAGGGAAAAAAAAGCTACGTCTAGTTGGGTAGTAGACATATATGTAGGAATGCCTAGTACCAGTCTCATTACACATTGATCTATATATATAGATATTCTTTTCTTATTTTGGTGGCCGGGGTTATAACCCAACATAAAAATACCTGTAATTCAATAAATTATTCTTTGTTTTGTCCTATTAATGTTTTAATGATTTTATATGACTTGGATTTTTGAATAATTGATCAAATTTTGTGTTTTTTACTGAGCAATTAATCTTTTATTTTCCACTTAAAAAAGAAACGTCAATGTATAGAAAGTAATAATAATTATGGAAAATTAACCTTTCATAAAATTTTAGCATTAAAAAGTTAAACCTCACGTTAAGGGTAATAAAATCCAACCAAACAAAGTAGTAACGGCAGTTATTGCAGTTGTTTTTTTTTTTTTTTTTTCATTTCATACTTTTTCGTACAACCTAACAACAAAGTAAGTGTTTCCCTTCTCTTCATACTTTTTCATTTTTTTTTTTTTTTTTAGTCTGCATATTTACATCTCACAAGCGCATATATAGCCTTTGGCAATACCATCTTGAGGCCATTCTACGAAACTTTCCAGATTTCGTGTCGATAAAAGAGAAAACAGTACTCTACGAAACACATGCATCATGTTTCTATTTATTGATATGTGACATTCATTTATTTAGAAAAATAATATAAAATAAAATGAATTATTAAAGATTACAAAAAAAGCAAGAAAAAACAAAAGAAATAAATATTATAAAAAGATTTGCTCCGGGAAAGAATTATTCTGCCCAGTGCCCACCCAAGTGTACCGCCCTAGTTGTCAAATTGTTTTTTTTTATTTAGTGATTAAGTAAGTAATTTTAAATGTATTAACGTATTTTTTTTATTTTTTAAAAATATTTAAAAATATTAAAAAAAAAAATTAAACAATACCCCAACAATAAAAGTGTGGCGGCATTTTAACCCCACTCTTTACTTCGAATTCTAGTTGGTCCTGGCATCAAGTAGAATAAATAATAGTGGATCCGTACGTTGTTATCGAGTCTACATCTTCACTGCTCGACAATTTATAATTTACATATATATATATAAATAAATTTTTACAATTTTCTAATATTTTACACTCTATATTTTTTTAATTTTTTAATTTTATTAAATATTTATTATATAAATAATGAATAAAAAATTTGAAATAATTTTAAAAAAATAAACTCAAAAAAAAAAAAAATTTAAAAAATTTAAAAAATTTAAAAAAGTGTAGAGTGTGGAATGTGGTGGAAGTTGTGTAGCAAAATTCTATTATATATAGCATTAATATCTAGAAATAAATAGATTCTCATGATTGTATGTATGATAGTTAAAAGGTTCGTTTGGATGTTGAGCTGATCTTAATTGAGTTGAGTTGAATTATTTATGAATAGTAGTGAGTTGAGTAGTAGAGAGAATTATGTGGAATCCATCTAAATTGAATTTAAAGTGTGTTTGGATGTTAAAATGAGTTAATAACTTTTATGAAAAATTAAAAAAAGTTGTGGATCCCATATATAAATATATTTTAAGTTAAAAAAAGTTATGGGTCCCACATATAAGAAGATTTTGAATTATGATGATTTTAGTAATTTAAAAATTAAGTATTTAAATGTTAAATTTAGTTTAAAATTAGACTGAATCGTTTGAGAATCCAATGCACCTATAGGGCGGATTGGATTTCGATCAACCATTATGAATTTATGTGGCTATATATAGTGGAATCACAATTGGTCCTAGTAATAAACATTTGTCCTGTAGGAAAAAAAAAAACAAAAAAGAGACAATTGAATTAGAATATAAGTATATGTAGCTTGCATGCAAAGAGACTTGGATGGAAATTTGAAAAAGGCAAAAGTACTAGAAAAAAACTATGAAGGCCATGCAGCCAACACTAACAGCACTACATTTGTTAGGTGGAAAACACATTTAAATCTTAATTAGAGCCACTAAGAAGGCTAAGTACAGAGCATAGTAAGGAAAGGCAAATAAAAGAGGAAGACATATATGATGGCAACAGGAAATAAAAAGGGAATGGAGTTCCAATTTTCAGAAATAGTTGTGATAGGTTTACAATCTTTTCATAATTTATAGATAATTTTAAATATAATAATATTTTTTATCAAACTTAATCCCATCAAATAAAAAGTAAAAATCAAATTATAAAATTAAAGTAATATTATTTTATTATATAATTGTAAACAAATTGTTATAAAGGAGTAAGTTTATCATTTTTTTAAGAAATCTTAAATTCACTGAAAAATTGTTTCCAAAGTGTGTTTCAAAGTAGGTTTTTTTTTATTTAGTGATTAAGGAAATATTTTTTAATAATATTATAAATTTTTTATTTTTTAAAATTTTTTTATAATGATTAAAAAATAAATTAAAAAGAAAAAGAAAAAAATGTCCTTTCAGAAAACATTATGCCTACAGAATATGTCTATTGAAATGTTTTTTTTAATTAATGATTAAATAAATATTTTTAAATGAAAATATGATTTTTTTTAATTGTTAAAAAATATTTAAATAGTTTAAAAATATAGTGAAAGACAAGATGAAAAAAACAGAAAAAAGATTTTAAATATTCGGTAAATAATTTCTGTAAAAATATTCTATAGATGTAGCAACGTACAAACAAAAAATAGTGTGTAGCATAACTGCAGTCATGAGAAAGTCAGTTAATTATAAATTTATTTTTTTTCCCACTTAGTTCGTTCGTACGTATTCGATGAATATAAAATATTATTGACAGTGAAGTGGACTTCATTCTTTTGATATTAATCTATGAAATAGTAAATAAATAAAATTCTATTAGATAATGTTTACTTGTTGTAGAACATAAATTATCTGAATTTCAAAGAGAGAAACAAAAACGTTGGATAGTTTCCTAGAGAATATATATATATATATATATATTTATATATATATGTCTCTAATGTTGATAACTGATAAAGGAGATATAAAGGTAATGAAAACAAAAAGAAAAAAAATGGAAGCATCTTCTAAATGGTGAAAAGGTTGTCATTCTAAGAAATAGCTATGTGATCTCATAATATCTTTATTGCAGCATTAATGCAGAAAGATTTTAATGGGAAATAATTTGTTTTATTGGGTTGAAGAGGCATCTGATTGGTACAGGTCAATATCACAATCGAAAGTTTTGATTCGAATTAATTTCCAAGAGGTGTATCATTTGAAGTTTTTTTTTCCTTCATCAAGGATGCGTTATATAAATTAATAGAAAATATACTACATAGTTCAGAGAGGATCATTTCCATTATCTATATATAGAATACAATTAGGAATATTAATAAGGAGTATTCAACTAAAGTTCATTTCAGTCCTTGTTCATTGCGCCACAGAGTGTGCACACTGACTCTGAGATCGGTGTATTTTCCTGATCCTCCAATGTATCAGGAGATGGAGATTTTTGTTGATGTCGTCTAAAATCGGTGCTAGTTGCCATTGAGGTGAAGGTGATTCCTTTGTTATGGCATCTATTACTGTTTGTGCATCTCCTTCCGGAATTGATTGACTTTTTTATAGATGATTTGCTATTTGTGTTGCCATAAGAGCTACTGAGGCCTCTGCAAAGTGGGATTGATGCTTTGAATTTTAGAGGACCATACCTCTATAAATACTTCATTATGAATCTCTACATATGGCTGAGGTGGTTGAAAAAGATTTCCGAATTGCTAAATCAAAAGAGAAGCTACAATGGTGAGGCGGAGGTTTGATCCCGCTTTCTTTGAGAATATTCTTTGTCTTCTATTTCCATGCTTGCTTGTAAGCTTGATATGTAATGTTTAGCTAGAGAGAATCTTTTTCTAATGTTGAGTATGCATCGTTGTGAATGATATCATTCTTATTTCTCCAAATGAAATCCATAGCAATTACTGCAAAAAGTTGAAAAAGATGAACTTCTGCTTCAGTTAATCCAAGTTTGGGAGTTGGATTTAGTATCAACTTTATCCATTATCGCATTGTTGTGATGGGGAGTGATGCCAGATTTAGAGGCCATCTGCTATATTTCCACAAGATTCTAACAACAGGGCATTTCACAAAGAGATGAAGCAGTGTTTATTTTACTCTCCAAAAGTAAGATCTTTATATTTTTTATACTTATGATGTTGCAATTAAAGCTACGTGAACATGGAAAAATGTATACCTCAATCCGAAATTTTGTGAATTAAATGTAACTATATTCAATTTCTACGCTTTAATTTGTCTCTCAAGGATAAAAGAAATCTCTTTATTATTATTTATTTCCTGCAGTTTTTTAGAGTTAAACATGACATATAAATTTAGATATTTTCTCCCTTAAATTACATCTTGGTGTCCCAACAGAATTCGTTCATTTGGCGGTTTTTATTTGTAGTACTAAAGGGAGGATTGGATTTCTATCAACCATGCATTATGTGGTTATATATAGTGGAATCACTATTAGTTCTAGTGGTAATATTACTCCTATAGGAAAAAATAAATAAAAAAGAGAATTGAATTACATTGTAATTATAGTTTGCATGCAAAGAAACTTGGATGGAAATTTAAAACAAGCAAAAAGGGGAAAAAAATATGAAGGTCAGGCCAGCCAACACAAACAGTAGTACTCTTAGCATTTGTTAGGTGGAAAATCCATTTAAATCTTAATTAGAGCCACTAAGAAGGCTAAGTACATATTTGTAACCTTGCTTAGTTATAAGGAAATGTAAATAAAAGAGGAAGACTAAACCTGCTGACCCTCTGACGCACCTGTATCAAAAGATCAAAATGCCCTCACTTAAACGGATACGAAAGAACACAACACCCCGAATACGGACCACACACACGGATGAACAAAAGCACTGTTCATCTACTATTCGTGCTTAATATTATAGAATATATATATATATATAAAATTTATTCATTTATATTTTAAAACTTGTTATCTGATGTGTAGGTGGGCTTAGTGTACCCTTCAACAAAAAGCTGATGTGTCAAGTCATACGATCCGAGGATGAACATGTGACCTCGCCTCTTCTTAAGAAAAAAAAAAAACCATCCACTACAAGAAATAGGTCCTTTACTGGCGATTCATAAATCGCTGAAAAAAAATTCGCTGCCAATGGACATTATTGACAGCGATTTTCAACTCGCCGCATGTTTTAATACGAAACAGTCTAAGACTTCAGTTAAAAAGTTAATTGCGGCGATTATGAATGTTTTAGCAGCGAATGTGTGTGCCGCAAAATGTTTTAACTTGTTGCGACAAAAACATTTACGCCGGGATTGATTCTGGGGCGACAAAAGACGAAAATATAAATTTCCCCCCAAACATTTTCGCCTCACGGCCTGTTCTTCTCCACTTCGACGAAACCCAAGAAACACGGAAACCCACTTGCCAAATACATTCCCAGCACTTCCACCTCTTGCTTATGCCGACGGTCACTCCTATTTGTGACGGACGGAATGCCACTTGAAGGCCTCACTGCCGAAACTCCTTCGTTCACCTTCGGAGTCCCATTTTCCCATCGCCCTTCTCTAGCTCCCCCTATACTTTGATGTTCCTCCTCCATGGACAGCTCACCTGCAACTTAAAGTTCCTCCTACCCCAGCTTACATGCTGATTTCTGACTTCCCCGACGGTATCGCTTCAATATTTCGAGTCGTTTCCTGCCCCTTGAATTAGATTGGGAAATAGTGCCTCCATATTTGGCTGGGAACTAAGTTTTTGGGCATCTATTTTGCGAACGACCGACGCTGATTTTCAGGGAATAAATTCCCTTTCAGGTATATTTTTGGGGTCTAATTTTATTATTAGAGAAACCTTCCCAAATTTCTTGCAGTGCTTCATAGGTTTTTTGTTTGTTCCAACAATAATTTTTTGTCACTGTCAATCTGATTCCCATGTTCTTCCTTGAGGTTTAATCTTTGTATATCTGCCTTATGTGTACGTGGTGGTCTAAGCTGTGGATATTACTATAATGCAGCGATTCGTGGGTGATATTCTTGTAAAAATAGAGCATTTTCTGTTGCAACGTTTATGGCCCTTTACAAGTAGCTTCTAATATGTAATTTGAAGATTTTTGTGAATAATGTTGCATTGTTTGAATGTGCATTTCTTAGAGTTTTGTTGGAATTGTTTTGCTGATCATGAATTATTGTACGTTAACTCTTTCTTTTGTATCCATAAAGAATAAATGCCTTTTTTGAAAACCCATTAGATTTTCTGTTTTTGATATATACAAATACTTAGATCCATCCCTCTTAGTTCTGTATGATATATTGATCATCAATAACTATCAGAAATAGAAATAATGCCTTGTGAACAATTCCCTAGATCAGAAAACATACAAGTGTGGAACTTTTCTTGCAAAAAGTAATATTGACATTGATTCGTGATGAACCTTATGAAGATCCTTTGCTTCTAGTTAAGGCCATAGTTAGGGAAGATTGATTTAGAAATTTGGCTGAATTTCATTATTTTTCTTACAATTCTTCTTTCTGTTTGCATGCATGCATTCTACCCATTAGACTATACTAGCTAAAATATTCAAGAGTTAATTAATTGGGTTTAGAACTAGCTACTAGATCTTTGTACTCAACATGATTACTTAATGCAAGCTGTTTAATTGATAATTGGTGTAAAGAAGTAGAAGTTCCTAGTTAAATAAGATGAAACAGTTCATATGAATATTGGTAGGGTAATAATGTAATAAATAACTAACTTCGACAAGCTGGCTAGGAAATGAATTGTCTAACTTGATCACGTTGACTTTCATTTTAAGCTGAATTTGAGATCAGTTTTAAGTGACAGGATCATTCAACTTATATTATTACTACCCATATAAACATTTTAAGTAGCATTAGGATAAATATACAATCTTTAATACCCATAATATTTATCTATATTTCTCTTATTAATTGAGATCGTGAAATGCAAAAAAGACCTAGATCCGAGGATGTAAAGCATTGGTTTACACTGGGTTCTGATTGTAGATTTTTCCATACAGGTAAGGCTTTTGAGAAAAGTGTAATACAAAAATAAAATGGGATTGGAAGTATTAATGAACACTCATTAAAAGAAAAAAAAAAAAAGTAATCTGCACATGTTGAAGAGGTGTCAGGACTCACGGTAGTAAATTTCTTCGGATTGATTAGATAGTCAGAATTTTCACTAAACATGTTGGGTTGGAAATGAAGAATTGATCATGAACGACTGTGGCTCCATTTGATTTGAGCTCAGCTCATTTAATTAGTAATATTAATTTAAACATGAAACCAGCTAAATTTGTATAAGTTTAAGTCGATTTGATTCAGACTAATAACTAAAACTTGTGGAAGCTGAAATCGACTTGACTAAACTCGTTTTAAAATTTGTAATATATACTCTACATGTCTACGTCTTATATGTATTATTAATTTATTTATATATAGTTTACTTTATGTAACTTTTTATAGAAGATATCTCATATAACTAGTTTGATATTTATATTTAGTTTTGCACTATAAATTTATTTTAGTATGTATATATAGGTTAGTTAACTATGTACCCACGATGGAACATGAGCATTATATGTTATATTTGTCAATTGTCATGTGGATTATTTGTTGATATTAATATGTATAACACGAATATATAATACGTGAAATTTCTCAAATACCCTTGTACAATAAAACTTCCGAAGGTCTATCAATTCTATTAATCAATTTGTTAATCAATATTCATGCAATTATTCAATAGGTGTGCAGAGTGTGAGGCTTATGTCTAGAATTTTTCATATTTATATAGTGTTGCCATGAACCCTAGTGGAAAGAGACGTGCATGGTGTGGAGACGTGCGCGGACATGGAACTGATCCCTGGGTTTTCATGGACTTGGGCTTTTTGGGCCCATTCAAAATATTTGGGCCCACATTTGTGTATGGAATTAACCAATAGACTGGGTTCGGTGGTCAGAGCAGTTTGAAAATCTCTTTGGCTTGTTTGGAATTTTTCTCATGGGTCAGGTGTTTTATCGATACTATTGGGCCTCGCTCAAATTCTAAAATTAATACATCATGTCTCATAAATCTCAACCCATAAAAAAAAATTCCACCTGATCCATAAAATATAAAAATGATTTTAAGCTAAGTCAAAAGCCTAATAAAAAATTCAATACCTACCAAAAAGTAATCTTTTCCAAAATTACTTGTTAGTCTCGAATGGGTTCTTTATACGTATAAATCCAAAAACATTTTAGAATGCGGGCTTGGCGTTGGGCCCGAGTGTTACAATTTCTACTAAACTAGACGTTTAGAGCACTCCCAATGGATTCTTCATCCTATCCTTTAAAATACATCACCAAAACTTACTTTTTTTATTTTATATACTGACTTTTACAATATACCATACATAAGCTTATCTAGTTTTTTTATATCATTTAAATATTATATTTTTTAATATATTTTATTCATGTCAAATAAAGTAAAAAGTAGAAATTAGATAAAGAAATGAATAGAGTAAAAAGTAGAGAGATAAATTAATTAAATATTTATACAAGTGTGAATAGTATTCCGTAGATGTAGAGATGGTAATGTAGCAAACTGGATATTAGTTATAAATTACATAATCCATTGGATGAGTTATATTGAGCTATTTCTTTCAAATTCTACAAAAATATGGGTTTTACATAACCCATTGGGAATGCTCTAAGTTTTTCCCTTATTTAATCATTGACCAGATGCCTTCTCATACATGTTTAGCAAGTAAATCAATCTACTCAATTCTAGTGAATTGGCTTTTGCAGAAAATCAAACTGTCATCAGCAAAGAATAGATGGTTTATATGCAGCTTACCTCGAGCAATTGGTACTCCTAAAATAACTCCAGACCTTTCTGCATGGTTCAAAATTGAGCTTAAAGTTTCAGCACACAAGATAAACAGGTAAGGTGATAAAATGTCACTTGCCTAATTCCTCTTAATAGCTTAAAAGCTTGTTGAGAGATCCCATTTATCGAAATGGGATAAGTCACAGAATCAATACACTTCATTGTTAGATCAATCCATCTCTGATAAAAACCTAATTTCCTCATAACTACTCTAAATAATTCTCATTCTATACGATCATATGCTTTACTCATATCGAGTTTCAAAGCCATGTGTCCAGTTTTACCAGATAGCCTATTGTTCATAGTGTACAAAACTTCAAAAGCTACAATAACATTGTCAGATATTAATCCGCCAGGCACAAATGCATATTGAGTTGGAGACAAACTATCTCTAGATAAAATCGAAGGAATAATTTTATTACATATATGATATGGTTTCTATCATCCTAATTGTAGTTGCATATTATTATATGCTTATAACATATGCTTATAGTATGCTTACAAATAAATAACTTGTAATGTACGGTATAATATGTTCACAATTTTTATTTAACAATTTATGTTATATATAATGTAAATTAATATACTTGTGGACTAACAAAGAAGAGACATTTATCCATTATAATTTATATATATATAGAGAGAGAAAAAATCTTCTAAATAGTCACACTGTTAAGGGGCTAAAAACAGCCTTCAATGATTTTTTCCCACGTATCCCACCCATGGGGCTAACCAATAGACTGGGTTCGGTGGTCAGAGCAGTTTGAAAATCTCTTTGGCTTGTTTGGAATTTTTCTCATGGGTCAGGTGTTTTATCGATACTATTGGGCCTCGCTCAAATTCTAAAATTAATACATCATGTCTCATAAATCTCAACCCATAAAAAAAAATTCCACCTGATCCATAAAATATAAAAATGATTTTAAGCTAAGTCAAAAGCCTAATAAAAAATTAAATACCTACCAAAAAGTAATCTTTTCCAAAATTACTTGTTAGTCTCGAATGGGTTCTTTATACGTATAAATCCAAAAACATTTTAGAATGCGGGCTTGGCGTTGGGCCCGAGTGTTACAATTTCTACTAAACTAGACGTTTAGAGCACTCCCAATGGATTCTTCATCCTATCCTTTAAAATACATCACCAAAACTTACTTTTTTTATTTTATATACTGACTTTTACAATATACCATACATAAGCTTATCTAGTTTTTTTATATCATTTAAATATTATATTTTTTAATATATTTTATTCATGTCAAATAAAGTAAAAAGTAGAAATTAGATAAAGAAATGAATAGAGTAAAAAGTAGAGAGATAAATTAATTAAATATTTATACAAGTGTGAATAGTATTCCGTAGATGTAGAGATGGTAATGTAGCAAACTGGATATTAGTTATAAATTACATAATCCATTGGATGAGTTATATTGAGCTATTTCTTTCAAATTCTACAAAAATATGGGTTTTACATAACCCATTGGGAATGCTCTAAGTTTTTCCCTTATTTAATCATTGACCAGATGCCTTCTCATACATGTTTAGCAAGTAAATCAATCTACTCAATTCTAGTGAATTGGCTTTTGCAGAAAATCAAACTGTCATCAGCAAAGAATAGATGGTTTATATGCAGCTTACCTCGAGCAATTGGTACTCCTAAAATAACTCCAGACCTTTCTGCATGGTTCAAAATTGAGCTTAAAGTTTCAGCACACAAGATAAACAGGTAAGGTGATAAAATGTCACTTGCCTAATTCCTCTTAATAGCTTAAAAGCTTGTTGAGAGATCCCATTTATCGAAATGGGATAAGTCACAGAATCAATACACTTCATTGTTAGATCAATCCATCTCTGATAAAAACCTAATTTCCTCATAACTACTCTAAATAATTCTCATTCTATACGATCATATGCTTTACTCATATCGAGTTTCAAAGCCATGTGTCCAGTTTTACCAGATAGCCTATTGTTCATAGTGTACAAAACTTCAAAAGCTACAATAACATTGTCAGATATTAATCCGCCAGGCACAAATGCATATTGAGTTGGAGACAAACTATCTCTAGATAAAATCGAAGGAATAATTTTATTACATATATGATATGGTTTCTATCATCCTAATTGTAGTTGCATATTATTATATGCTTATAACATATGCTTATAGTATGCTTACAAATAAATAACTTGTAATGTACGGTATAATATGTTCACAATTTTTATTTAACAATTTATGTTATATATAATGTAAATTAATATACTTGTGGACTAACAAAGAAGAGACATTTATCCATTATAATTTTTATATATATAGAGAGAGAAAAAATCTTCTAAATAGTCACACTGTTAAGGGGCTAAAAACAGCCTTCAATGATTTTTTCCCACGTATCCCACCCATGGGGCTAACCAATAGACTGGGTTCGGTGGTCAGAGCAGTTTGAAAATCTCTTTGGCTTGTTTGGAATTTTTCTCATGGGTCAGGTGTTTTATCGATACTATTGGGCCTCGCTCAAATTCTAAAATTAATACATCATGTCTCATAAATCTCAACCCATAAAAAAAAATTCCACCTGATCCATAAAATATAAAAATGATTTTAAGCTAAGTCAAAAGCCTAATAAAAAATTAAATACCTACCAAAAAGTAATCTTTTCCAAAATTACTTGTTAGTCTCGAATGGGTTCTTTATACGTATAAATCCAAAAACATTTTAGAATGCGGGCTTGGCGTTGGGCCCGAGTGTTACAATTTCTACTAAACTAGACGTTTAGAGCACTCCCAATGGATTCTTCATCCTATCCTTTAAAATACATCACCAAAACTTACTTTTTTTATTTTATATACTGACTTTTACAATATACCATACATAAGCTTATCTAGTTTTTTTATATCATTTAAATATTATATTTTTTAATATATTTTATTCATGTCAAATAAAGTAAAAAGTAGAAATTAGATAAAGAAATGAATAGAGTAAAAAGTAGAGAGATAAATTAATTAAATATTTATACAAGTGTGAATAGTATTCCGTAGATGTAGAGATGGTAATGTAGCAAACTGGATATTAGTTATAAATTACATAATCCATTGGATGAGTTATATTGAGCTATTTCTTTCAAATTCTACAAAAATATGGGTTTTACATAACCCATTGGGAATGCTCTAAGTTTTTCCCTTATTTAATCATTGACCAGATGCCTTCTCATACATGTTTAGCAAGTAAATCAATCTACTCAATTCTAGTGAATTGGCTTTTGCAGAAAATCAAACTGTCATCAGCAAAGAATAGATGGTTTATATGCAGCTTACCTCGAGCAATTGGTACTCCTAAAATAACTCCAGACCTTTCTGCATGGTTCAAAATTGAGCTTAAAGTTTCAGCACACAAGATAAACAGGTAAGGTGATAAAATGTCACTTGCCTAATTCCTCTTAATAGCTTAAAAGCTTGTTGAGAGATCCCATTTATCGAAATGGGATAAGTCACAGAATCAATACACTTCATTGTTAGATCAATCCATCTCTGATAAAAACCTAATTTCCTCATAACTACTCTAAATAATTCTCATTCTATACGATCATATGCTTTACTCATATCGAGTTTCAAAGCCATGTGTCCAGTTTTACCAGATAGCCTATTGTTCATAGTGTACAAAACTTCAAAAGCTACAATAACATTGTCAGATATTAATCCGCCAGGCACAAATGCATATTGAGTTGGAGACAAACTATCTCTAGATAAAATCGAAGGAATAATTTTATTACATATATGATATGGTTTCTATCATCCTAATTGTAGTTGCATATTATTATATGCTTATAACATATGCTTATAGTATGCTTACAAATAAATAACTTGTAATGTACGGTATAATATGTTCACAATTTTTATTTAACAATTTATGTTATATATAATGTAAATTAATATACTTGTGGACTAACAAAGAAGAGACATTTATCCATTATAATTTTTATATATATAGAGAGAGAAAAAATCTTCTAAATAGTCACACTGTTAAGGGGCTAAAAACAGCCTTCAATGATTTTTTCCCACGTATCCCACCCATGGGGCTAACCAATAGACTGGGTTCGGTGGTCAGAGCAGTTTGAAAATCTCTTTGGCTTGTTTGGAATTTTTCTCATGGGTCAGGTGTTTTATCGATACTATTGGGCCTCGCTCAAATTCTAAAATTAATACATCATGTCTCATAAATCTCAACCCATAAAAAAAAATTCCACCTGATCCATAAAATATAAAAATGATTTTAAGCTAAGTCAAAAGCCTAATAAAAAATTAAATACCTACCAAAAAGTAATCTTTTCCAAAATTACTTGTTAGTCTCGAATGGGTTCTTTATACGTATAAATCCAAAAACATTTTAGAATGCGGGCTTGGCGTTGGGCCCGAGTGTTACAATTTCTACTAAACTAGACGTTTAGAGCACTCCCAATGGATTCTTCATCCTATCCTTTAAAATACATCACCAAAACTTACTTTTTTTATTTTATATACTGACTTTTACAATATACCATACATAAGCTTATCTAGTTTTTTTATATCATTTAAATATTATATTTTTTAATATATTTTATTCATGTCAAATAAAGTAAAAAGTAGAAATTAGATAAAGAAATGAATAGAGTAAAAAGTAGAGAGATAAATTAATTAAATATTTATACAAGTGTGAATAGTATTCCGTAGATGTAGAGATGGTAATGTAGCAAACTGGATATTAGTTATAAATTACATAATCCATTGGATGAGTTATATTGAGCTATTTCTTTCAAATTCTACAAAAATATGGGTTTTACATAACCCATTGGGAATGCTCTAAGTTTTTCCCTTATTTAATCATTGACCAGATGCCTTCTCATACATGTTTAGCAAGTAAATCAATCTACTCAATTCTAGTGAATTGGCTTTTGCAGAAAATCAAACTGTCATCAGCAAAGAATAGATGGTTTATATGCAGCTTACCTCGAGCAATTGGTACTCCTAAAATAACTCCAGACCTTTCTGCATGGTTCAAAATTGAGCTTAAAGTTTCAGCACACAAGATAAACAGGTAAGGTGATAAAATGTCACTTGCCTAATTCCTCTTAATAGCTTAAAAGCTTGTTGAGAGATCCCATTTATCGAAATGGGATAAGTCACAGAATCAATACACTTCATTGTTAGATCAATCCATCTCTGATAAAAACCTAATTTCCTCATAACTACTCTAAATAATTCTCATTCTATACGATCATATGCTTTACTCATATCGAGTTTCAAAGCCATGTGTCCAGTTTTACCAGATAGCCTATTGTTCATAGTGTACAAAACTTCAAAAGCTACAATAACATTGTCAGATATTAATCCGCCAGGCACAAATGCATATTGAGTTGGAGACAAACTATCTCTAGATAAAATCGAAGGAATAATTTTATTACATATATGATATGGTTTCTATCATCCTAATTGTAGTTGCATATTATTATATGCTTATAACATATGCTTATAGTATGCTTACAAATAAATAACTTGTAATGTACGGTATAATATGTTCACAATTTTTATTTAACAATTTATGTTATATATAATGTAAATTAATATACTTGTGGACTAACAAAGAAGAGACATTTATCCATTATAATTTTTATATATATAGAGAGAGAAAAAATCTTCTAAATAGTCACACTGTTAAGGGGCTAAAAACAGCCTTCAATGATTTTTTCCCACGTATCCCACCCATGGGGCTAACCAATAGACTGGGTTCGGTGGTCAGAGCAGTTTGAAAATCTCTTTGGCTTGTTTGGAATTTTTCTCATGGGTCAGGTGTTTTATCGATACTATTGGGCCTCGCTCAAATTCTAAAATTAATACATCATGTCTCATAAATCTCAACCCATAAAAAAAAATTCCACCTGATCCATAAAATATAAAAATGATTTTAAGCTAAGTCAAAAGCCTAATAAAAAATTAAATACCTACCAAAAAGTAATCTTTTCCAAAATTACTTGTTAGTCTCGAATGGGTTCTTTATACGTATAAATCCAAAAACATTTTAGAATGCGGGCTTGGCGTTGGGCCCGAGTGTTACAATTTCTACTAAACTAGACGTTTAGAGCACTCCCAATGGATTCTTCATCCTATCCTTTAAAATACATCACCAAAACTTACTTTTTTTTATTTTATATACTGACTTTTATAATATACCATACATAAGCTTATCTAGTTTTTTTATATCATTTAAATATTATACTTTTTAATATATTTTATTCATGTCAAATAAAGTAAAAAGTAGAAATTAGATAAAGAAATGAATAGAGTAAAAAGTAGAGAGATAAATTAATTAAATATTTATACAAGTGTGAATAGTATTCCGTAGATGTAGAGATGGTAATGTAGCAAACTGGATATTAGTTATAAATTACATAATCCATTGGATGAGTTATATTGAGCTATTTCTTTCAAATTCTACAAAAATATGGGTTTTACATAACCCATTGGGAATGCTCTAAGTTTTTCCCTTATTTAATCATTGACCAGATGCCTTCTCATACATGTTTAGCAAGTAAATCAATCTACTCAATTCTAGTGAATTGGCTTTTGCAGAAAATCAAACTGTCATCAGCAAAGAATAGATGGTTTATATGCAGCTTATCTCGAGCAATTGGTACTCCTAAAATAACTCCAGACCTTTCTGCATGGTTCAAAATTGAGCTTAAAGTTTCAGCACACAAGATAAACAGGTAAGGTGATAAAGGGTCACTTGCCTAATTCCTCTTAATAGCTTAAAAGCTTGTTGAGAGATCCCATTTATCGAAATGGGATAAGTCACAGAATCAATACACTTCATTGTTAGATCAATCCATCTCTGATAAAAACCTAATTTCCTCATAACAACTCTAAATAATTCTCATTCTATACGATCATATGCTTTACTCATATCGAGTTTCAAAGCCATGTGTCCAGTTTTACCAGATAGCCTGTTGTTCATAGTGTACAAAACTTCAAAAGCTACAATAACATTGTCAGATATTAATCCGCCAGGCACAAATGCATATCGAGTTGGAGACAAACTATCTCTAGATAAAATCGAAGGAATAATTTTATTACATATATGATATGGTTTCTATCATCCTAATTGTAGTTGCATATTATTATATGCTTATAACATATGCTTATAGTATGCTTACAAATAAATAACTTGTAATGTACGGTATAATATGTTCACAATTTTTATTTAACAATTTATGTTATATATAATGTAAATTAATATACTTGTGGACTAACAAAGAAGAGACATTTATCCATTATAATTTTTATATATATAGAGAGAGAAAAAATCTTCTAAATAGTCACACTGTTAAGGGGCTAAAAACAGCCTTCAATGATTTTTTCCCACGTATCCCACCCATGGGGCTAACAATGGGACGTTGCAACACAATCACAAAGACCCATGGAACGGAAAAAGCTATCTGGACGTTTCACCCCTCTCTTCTCTTCCATTTAAACCACCAACAGACCGTTTCAAAGTGTTTCTGAATGCAGATAATGTGATGCTAGAGAGAGGAAGAACAAAGAAAAATGCCAGAGTCGAGAGAGATAGAGAAGGTGGTGGCAGTTTCGTGACACTGTGTGATTTTACAATGCCAAAACCTTTGGTTTTCTATCGTTCTTTTTTATTCATTTTTATTCTTTTTTTTAAATATTTTGGAGCTCATGCTTGATTTTTGTGAGAGAAATGAGCTTCAGGGCCTGATATGTGAAAGATGAAATGCTTTTTTGGGATTTTCATTTGGCTTTCTTTTTCTGGGTTTAAATTTCCACTCGTAAGGTTTATTTTTAAGTTGTTAAATTAGAAGAAAGAGTGATAATATATAGAGTCGGCAATGAAGATGGGTTTGGGGTTGTTGGGAGATTCGCGCACTAATGGGGTTTCTTTTATTCTCCAAGTCAATGAATGTGATTCATCCAATATTCTGGTTTAAGGAGTTTTTTCTGGGTATTTATGATCTTTCTATTTTATCTTGACTGGATTGGAAGACAGAGAGAAATTTCTCTCTTTGAATAGGGCATTGTCGTCTTCTTATGTCGTTGCTACTGCTCTTGGTGTTCAAGATATTTACAGAAGTGACATGGAGACAGATAATTTTTTTTTCTTTTTTTCGTGATTTTGGATTTTTTATTTGATGTGATGAGTCTTGTGATATGGAGAATTGAATTGCTAACATGATTGATTTTTATTGGGAGCTGTTAGAACCCCAGGAAAGAACTGACCGTTCTGAAGAGGAATTTATATATATATATATATATATTATATTAGTTTTTTCTTAACTACAATTTAGTGATTGATTTTCTTAATTTAAAACATTAGAGTTTAATATATAATATAGATAATTTATATTACAAGACATCAAAACTATTTATTTTAATAGTTAAATTATTGAGATTTATTGTAGAATTTATAATATTTTTCTTATAAATTACAATAATTATTTTTTTAAAAAATAAAATAAAAAGGGAGCTCAAACCCAGATCTTCCGTTTTCATTGAGCTCTCTTCTCTTGTAGTTGTAGACTTCCTTAGGCCTAAATTGGATAACAAGATATTCTAGTTTTATTACATCTCATTTCATCTCAATATCCAAACGCCACAAATATAAATACTTTTCAATTTCAAATCTTCAATTTTTTTATCTACTTATTACCTAATCGTTATTGTTGATGTCGTGTTTCGCTGGCCTGGACAACTCCTCACCCCCGGTATCCAAGCGCGATCCTACACAGTCAAAATGGAGAGAAGGGACCTCGAGGTTCGTTAATCCTCCGATGCTTAAGTCAGTATCTAGAACCAGGAAAGAAGCTAGAAAAACCTCAACCAGGATGATAGTATCTTTTTTTATATATCTTAGGTGTCGTTAGGTTGACTTCTATTTATAATTACCGTATTAGATTTCCCCATGGTGGTGTTTTGTGTTGGGTGGGCGATTCGCCCTTCGCATTTCATTGCCGAGCAGCTTTCGCTTACCGAGCAGCGCTGGCCCCAGTGCCTTCTTTGTTCTCTGCCCTGACCCTGGGCTACATTCAATGCCGCATACCCTACACCCTGGGATGCATTTAATGTGACGGGGTCTTTGCTCTGGGCCACATTAAATGCGATGTGGCCTCTGCTCCGCATTCCCTTCGTTCGGTGATGTATGTCACAGTTTTCTTTCTTCCCTCTAGTCTTTCTCCGGATCTCTTGCCCCTACCTGTTCCGTTTGTCCCAGTTCCGATCTGGGCTTTACTTTATCAGCCCAGGCTTCTGTGACCGGACTGGGCCCTATCTTCGGTCCAACTCCTGCACTTAACACTCTATGCCGTCGTGGGCCGAAGCTAACGATTTTTTCCCCCATCACAGTACCCCGCAAATTTTAAGCACACTTGTGGGTGGGAAATTCAAAATAATTCCTTTCTTTTTAACCCGGCGTCGGTTCGTTTGTTTTTTTGTTTTTGTTTTTATTTTTTTTGTTTTTGCACATGCGGTGATAATGCCGCGCCATCTTTCTGTTATCTAGGTGCCTCTCCGAATTCTGTGACGTCCCTTTAATTCAAAAGCTATTTTATTATACCGCATCCCTTTTATACTTACGTTCCCGTGTCTTACCTTTCTCCTTCTCTGATACCTTCGTCGCACATCCCTGACTACCTTTTCGACTTCTTTTCTTCACCTTTCGCCATGACTAAACAGGCCGTTGATGAATCTCGCTTCAACTACTTTGCAGGACATCGATGGGTTTCGTCCATGACCAAGACAGAGCTTCGCACTTTTTGCAGGGAGTTCCCACTCCCCGATGGGACCTCGATAAAGGTTCCATCGTCTCGCGTTACCATGGTAGATCGCCAGGGTCTGGCGTTGGCAGTGGCGCTCTACCCCCACATGTTCTCAATCGGGCTTCGCCTCCTGTTCTGCCGTCCAGTCCGCAATGTCCTGCACTATTTGAAACTTGCCCCTGCACAACTTAATCCCAACGCCTGGCGTTTGCTCTTGGCTAGTTGCGTGGCCTTTTGACTCGTTCTGTCCGGTTCAGAAGATTACCCTGACCTAACCGCTCGCGAATTTCTGAGCATGTATCGAATTAATCGACTTGACGGGAACTGCTGCAGTTTCCAGTCTTATACTGCCGAGAGGCGTTTCACGTCTTTAGAGAGGCGTTACTCTTCAATAAAGGAGTGGCACCGACGGTTCTTCTTTGTAAGGGGCACTGGTTAGGAGTGCCTCGAGGGGAAAAATGAATATGGTGAATTCCCTGTTCGGTCAGTGTGGGGCAAGGTCCCAACCACCAAATTGTTGGCCATTACCCTATCGGAGAGGGAGGAGCTCCGAGTCGCTTTCTGTCGTGTCTTGGGTTTTAGCTCATTCCGACTTGTCCGAGACAAATGCGCTTCTGAACGACGACTATATCCGTCGTTACCTTGTCCTCCCGCCCCGTAACCACGTACTGGGCAGGGACTTCTTGTCGGGTCCACTTTCCCCGACCAGGGGAAAACGTCCCGCTCCTTCCTCTCCCGAAGGGGAACACTCCAAACGATAGAGTACTAAACCGAAGGCGCCCACTCCCCCTCGGTCCCTTCTTGTCGAAGAACCCTTCGTTGCTCGACCCATTCCTTCTAAACCCGAAGCTGCCCAGTGGAAGGGGAGGAGTTCTCGGCAAGTGGAATTCGGGGGAGAGCCCGGTCGGGCTGCTCGCAAAGGCGGCTCAATCATAATTGGGGAGAGGGCTAGCCGACCCGCCCAGGGAGTTAGCCCTATTGGAGGTAAGTCATCGTAAGCTTTCACGTATATACACATTTTTCTTGTTTGAGCTGCGAATAATCATATTTTGCTCTTCCCGAACAGGCCCTATAGAGGAAGGAGACGCCGGAGCCGCTGTTTCCTCCCTATTTGCTTCGGCTTTTGAAGGCCTTGCACCTTGTGGGTCAGCGCAGGTGCCGGGCGCCTTTACCTCCTTCGAGGACACTCCTCAAAGAGGAGCTCCAAAGCAAGCTGCCATCCTCTTTTGGGGAGACGCTTGCTGAGTTCGACACATCCTTCGAGGGTGGTCTACCATATCCTCCAGCCCCCGCTCCCGGGCATGCTGACTTGGTCCATTATGGAGGCTCCTTGATCCTGACCATCCCTTTTTCTGAAGAAGGAGTTTTGCCTACGGGGGAGCCCATATTCCCCGAGATTATGGAGCAAAACCCTGATGGGATTATTCCCATATCAGAGGTTGGAGGACCGAGCTCTTTGGGGATTGTAGCTCTGAGTCACTCTGAGGTTCCGGTGTCTATTCAGGTACCGGATCCACTTGCCGAGCAAGGCCCTTTGCTAGCTTCGGAACCGACTCTCCTTTCGGAGGAGATCACATTGGTACTGGCTCTTCACTTTTTGTTTCTATTGCTATTCATTGACTATTTATTCCGTTTGTTTCCCCTTCGTCGTTTTCCCTTACGCCAGGTTGTTTGTTTCACCTAGGAGTCCCATGACTTGGTCCATTCTGGAAGACGCTAAAACAAGCAGAGCCTAACGAACCCCTAGTCTTGGTGCCGATGGATTCTGGAGACCCAAAGTAGACTGTGCGAATGAGATTCAGAATGACCAAAGAGCTGAGCCAGTCCATGAGAAGATTGCTCTTGGAGCTTCGTGATGTATTTGCTTGGTGCTAGGAAGAAATGCCAGGTATCGAAAGCTCTGTGATAGAGCACCATCTGAGCGTAAATCCAGACGCGAAAAGGGTCAAGTAGAAATGCCGCAATTTCAGTGCGGAGAAGTACGCGGCTATAGCTGAGGAAGTGGAACGCCTCCTCGCCACGGGTTTCATTTTGGAAGTTTACTATCCCGAGCGGCTCTCTAACGTTGTACTAGTCAAGAAAGCGAGTGGGAAGTGGAGGATGTGTATTGATTTCACCGATCTGAACAAAACATGTTCGAAGGACAGTTTTCCTCTCCCAAGGATTGCCTTGATAGTAGATTCGACAGCTGGGCACGCATTACTCAGCTTTATGGATGCATACTCTGGTTACAATCAGATAAGAATGAGCCTCGACGATGAAGAGAAAACAACATTCATCACCGATAGAGGACTTTATTGCTATACGGCGATGCCATTCGGTCTCAAAAATGCGGGAGCAACGTACCAACGCCTAGTCATCAAAATGTTCAAAAACCAGATCGGGAGAAACATGGAGGTCTATGCAGACGATCTGTTAGTTAAGAGTCGGAGGGCCAAACAACATCTTGATGATCTCTGCGAGACCTTTGCAGTACTGAGAAAGTATAAGATGAAACTCACCCTGCAGAAATGAGCCTTTGGGGTGGAATCGAGTAAGTTCCTAGGTTTCATGGTGTCGAGTCGTGGAATCGAAGCCAATCGTGAGAAGATCAAAGCCATCATGGATATGTCTCTGTTGAGGAACATCAACGAAGTTCAGAAGCTGACAGGGAAAGTAGCCGCCTTGGGCCGCTTTATCTCCAGATCAACTGACCGGTGCCTTCCTTTCTTTGGTGTCCTCCGAAAGGCGAGGGAATGGGACGAGGACTGTGGTAGAGCCTTTGATGAACTGAAGGGATACCTAGCTCAACCACCGTTGCTCAGCCAAACCACCCCAGGAGAAAGCTTGACTGTGTATCTGGCAGTGTCACCCAATGGGGTGTCTTTTGTGTTAACCCGAACAGAGGCAGGGGTTCAACGCCCAGTTTACTACATTAGTAGAGCTTTCCGAGGTGAGGAAGCCTGGTATCCTCGAATAGAAATGATGGCTTTTGCATTAGTAATCATCGCCAGGCGATTGAGGCCCTACTTTCAAGCTCACCTGATGAAGCTCCAAACCGATGTTCCCCTGTGGAAGATATTGCAGAAACCCGATATCTCAGGCCGAATGACCAACTAGGCGATTAAGCTGAGTGAGTTCGAAATCGAATACCTCCTCCGAACGTCGATAAAAGGGCAGGTGCTGGCGGACTTTATAGCCGAATTCTCAAATTTCCCTGAAGAAGTGACCATTACACCCGAGGGCAAACCATGGCAGGTTTATGTCAACGGTTCATCTTGCCGAATGGGTGGCAGAGCGGGAGTTCACATAGTGACAAATACGGGTGAGAGATTCGATTACGCGCTGAAACTCGGGTTCGCCTCTTCGTCCCTTACTTCATTGTCCAGCTCGGTCGCCGCCGAAGATGGCTGCTGGGCCACCTCTTCGAGTCTTGCCTGCATTCGTTTCTGTTTGTTTCCCTCCTCCTGATCTTGTTCTGTCCAAGCGGGTGGCGCTAATTCAGCAGCCTGCTCGGGCCTTGACTCTAAAACCTGTAAGGTTACCACCTTTGACTTCATCTCCCTGGTGTAGCAGTCCCTCGCGGTTTGCTGCTCACCTCCCATCTCTCCTACTTGCATGCGGTTGGGAATTTCACTTTTAGATGGTACGTGGAGGTGACAGCCTTCATTTGGTTTAATGAAGGTCTCCCAAGTATTAAGTTGTACGAGGAAGGGGCCTTGACTACCAGGAAATCTACCATGATAGATGTGGTCTTGGGAACCGCGCCTACTAGTACGGATAGAGTGATCGCACCCACTGGTTGGATGATATCTCCTGTGAAGCCTTTAAGGGGCGTTGGCGCCGGTCGTAACTGGTCGGGAGGAATTCCCATTCTACTGAAAGGTTCCCAAAAGAGAATGTCTGCCGAACTACCATTGTTGATCAATACCCTCTTGGTTCGGTAGTTGGCTATCTGCACTGTCACTACCAGAGCGTCGTCATGAGATCGAAATAGCCCCTTCCTGTCCTCTTCGTTGAACATTATCAATTGTTCCCTAGAAGGGTCTCTGCGGTGCGGCCACTGGACGGTGAACACTTCTTTGTACCTAGCCCTCCTCGCATGGGCCTTCCGAGCCGAGGAAATCGCTCCCCCTGCATACCCCCGACTATGGTGTTGATCTCCCTTACATGAGGTTCTCTCACTTCTCAAATCTTCTCGATGTGGGTCCCTTTTACGGAAGTTCATAGTTCTTCTCCATTCGGGACTTACATTATTCCTCCGAGCATGGTCTTGGCTCTCGCTAACTGGGCTACGGCTCATTCGGTCCGAGTCTCGTCCTTCCCGAATGGGACTTCTGTTTCGGCTTCTTCGGGAGTAAGGGCGATATCCTTGTTGCGAATTACTTCTTTTGCCGTCGCGTCATTCTGTTTGGATCCCCGGATCATCAAGTTTTCCCTAATTAGTATAGTAGTCTTGAGTGTTGTGCCCACTGCTCCTGTGGAAGGAACAGTATTTAGGTCGGACTAGACCCTGTCCTTGTTCCTCTTGTTGACTCAGGTCTTCTCCCACTACTACTGCCAAGCTAGAGTGCAAGCGTGGGCCATGCTTCCCCTTGCCTTTGACTTCGAGAGCTCGTTTCTGGCGAGCCCCTTGGTCTAGCTCTCGATGCCGATCTGTCACCTAGGCGCCGTCAGTGCTTGGAGCTGTCTTCTCCATTTATGTAACCATCAGCTCGGTCCATGAACTCCCTCAATGTTGACGACGTTTTGCGAGCGATTTCGGCCATGAACGGACTACGAGGCTAGACCCCCCTAACAACGCCGCCGATGTGATCTTTTCATCTTAGTCGTCTGTGGTCATCCGTTCCTTATTAAAGTGAGAGAGGTATGACTTAAGGCTCTCGTCACCTCTCTGCTTAATAGTCAGTATGTAGGCGGCTGGCCTCCTCGTCCAGCTAGCCATAAACTGCGTTAAGAACCGGCGTGCTAGTTCATTGAAACTATCCACAATTTTGGGTTGTAAGGAAACAAACCACATTCGTGCTACCCCCTTTAAGGTGAGTGGGAATGCCCTGCACGCTATCTCGATGGTAAAACCATGGAGAGTCATGTGGGCTTTGAAGGTTTCTAGATGCTCCAACGGGTCATTGGTCCCATCGTACGCATCCATCTTAGGGACCTTAAACCTTGGCGGTATTGGTACCGCCAGGATCTTGTCATTGTATGGTAGTTCAGCATTAGTGAGCAGTTGATCTACCGTGGTGGGTTGGCCTATCTGCTTTGCCACTTCCATTTGGATTTGCAACTTTATTTTACGTCGTTCTTCCTCTGCGGTGACCGGGTTAAGTTGGGGGTGATCCCCTGAATGATGGCTCTGTTGGTCCGCTTTTGTTTCCTCGACGTTTCTTCGTAGCACAATGTTCTCCTGCCGGAGAGTCTCCATATCTGCCCTGAGCTTCTGTATCGCCTTGTTTTGTCGGTTAAACCTCGCTTCAACCACTTTAGACTGCGTTCTTTCACGCTGTGAACGCTGAGAGCGGGTTGTTGCCGGTATACAAAAGACACGTTAGTTATGGGACAACCAAGATCCCACAGACGGCGCCACTGTTGATGTCGTGTTTCGCGGGCTTGGGCAACTCCTCACCCCCAGTATCCAAGCGCGATCCTACACAGTCAAAACGAAGATAAGGAACCTCGAGATCCATTAATCTTCCGATACTTAAGTCAGTATCTAGAACCAGGAAGGAAGCTAGAAAAACCTCAACTAGGATGATAGTATTTTTTTTATATATCTTACATGTCGTTGGGTTGACCTCTATTTATAATTACCGTATTGGATTTCCCCATGGTGTTGTTCTGGTTTGGGTGGGCGATTCGCCCTTCGTATTTCATTGCCGAGCAACGATGGCCCCAGGGTCTTCTTTGTTCTCTGCCCTGACCCTGAGCTGCATTCAATGCCGCATACCCTGCACCCTGGGATGCATTTAATGTGACGGGGCCTCTGTTCTGGACCGCATTAAATGCGATGTGGCCTCTACTCTGGACCGCATTAAATGCGATGTGGCCTCTACTCTGGGCCGCATTAAATGCGACGTGGCCTCTGCTTCGCGTTTCCTTCGTCTGGTGATGTTTGTCACAATTTTCTTCCTTCTCTCTAGTCTTTCTCCAGATCTCTTGCCCCGACCCATTTCGATTGTCCCAGTTCCGATCTGTGCTTTACTTTATCAGCCCGGGCTTCTGTGATCGGACTAGGCCCTATCTTCGGCCCAACTCCTGCACTTAACACTCCATGTCGTCGTGGGCCGAAGCTAACGATTTTTCCCCCCCATCACAGTTATAACTTTTATAAACTTCCAAAACAAAATACAAAAAATAATTCAAAACTTTTTTAAATCTCAAAACAAAAATTATAATAAGAAATTATATTCTAACAATATTTTAATTTTCTAATATTTTTATTCAAACTTTTCTCACATTTCCTAAAATTCAATAAACATCTTAACTCAAACCATTTCAATAATATTCATAAACCATTTCATTACTATTTACATGTCATTTTATCTCATTTCACTACCTAAACTAGGCCTTACTGTTAATAGCATTAGGTTTTCAAAGGGCTAGAAAGTACACAATTCTGTTGTGGATCATTAGAGTTGAGACTGCATCCAAAGTACCAGCTGTTAGGAGATTGGTAGAGACTAGAGAGAAGCGTGATATTGATTTATCAGCAAATGTTGTCTTCTACATTCTTATAGCTACAATCTACGCTGATAACAAGTTAGTTACTCATGATAATACGTATCTGTTAATGCAACCTAAACAATAAACCAGTGTCCATTGCCACCAAACTAAAACCAGCGTTAACAGGAGTGGAGAAAACAAGAAACAAAGAAAGAGAAAGAAAAGGGCACATTACATTACAATGGAGGCAATGCTCCTGACGTTTATTGTTCTCCCTCTTTTCCAGGGTCAATCCAGCAGTATCTAGGTAACAATGCTAATAATATCAGTCTTCTTGTCTACGACTCCTACCACAAGCATCATGCCATCATCGCCATCAGAAAGCTTGGCCCACAATCTTCGTCTTCTTTTACCCTCCATTTTCCCAGGTTTGTTGCCTTACACTCCTATCGTTTGTGTCGCCGCCATCAGAAAACTGAGCCCACACACTTCGACTCTTACCCCCTCCACTGAATTCCTCCTCACATCCTGCAACTGTCTTTAGGAGCTCAGATTGCAGCAACGGGCAGTTCTCCTTCAGATACTCGAAACCATCCGACCGCATAACGGCTGTAACAAATGGGGGGCAGGCACTCGAGAGTATCAGTAAATGATAAATAAGAGCACAGTGAAATAAAAAGGTTTTGAAGATAATGAAAACCTTAGGCTCCATTCTTGATTTCCCATGTTTTAAAAAACTTCAGGAACACCTGAAGAGCAAAAGATTTTTATAAACAGGATGTGCTGCAGTGCTTTATCATAAATACATGATATCATCACCTTCCACGCTTGAGCAGGGTTAATTATTTATTTATTCCGTGTAACTAGATTATGCCATTATGACAAATAAACCATATCTAGTATGGAAATTACCCTCAATATAAAACTTCAACTGGGGATCAGCTTGAAGTGAAAAAGACTCACAATGGCGTCAACTAAGGCCTCATTTGAATGGTAAAATGAGATGAGATAATCTATAAATAGTAGTGAAATAGTTTGTGAATAGTAGTGAAATGTTTGTTTTGAGAAATGAGAAAAAAAGTTGAATACAAATATTATAAAGTTAAAGTATTATTAGAATATAATTTGTTAATATCATTCTTGTTTATGGATTTGAAAAAGTTGAATTATTTTTTGTATTTTGTTTAGATGTTTTAGAAGTTGTAATGATTAGATGAAAAAATTGAAGTTTTGAAATTGAAAAATATTTGTGTTTGTGGTATTTAGATATTGAGATAGATGGGATGAGGTGACTTTGCTATCCAAACCAGGCCTAAATTGACCAGCTTCACAAGAGAATGAAGATACATTTCCAAGATTTTTAATCTAAGGTTTCAAAATAGAGAGAGAAGGGCGTCCAAGACAAAGACACCACTCAAAACAAGAGTATGATGAGGATGTGAGAACTCCGCGGGGTGAAGGCTCAAAATTAAGATGATAGAGGCCACAGACTTCATGCCCTATTTAATTTCTCTTCAGCCATGAGATCCTAGAAGATACATAAAGATTGGTACAAAGTCACTCAAAATTGAAGACTTCGGGTAATCTTATCAATATTCATCTGCTCCCAAATTAATGATTCATGGATCTCGGACGAATGAAAGAAGACGTGGAACATGATCGAGCAAAAGTAGTTGTGGAAAGTAAAGCAGCTCGTTTTAGAGACAATAGCTGAGCATATTCATACCTCGGTATGGTGATCAATTAATTACGAAACTTGGGATGTATCTTTGACTAACAGCCTAATTGATAGACCTATAGATGCCTTGCCATGCAAATTCTAACAAAAGTCCACTCACAAGGTTCAACACCTCAAGTGTCATCTCCCTTTGCGTACATCCATTACGTATACCTCAGCCACCAAGCCCGACAGAAGGATAGATCTAAATGATAATGGCTCAGACTTGGTAGCCATTAGGGAAAAAATACGACACAAACCAATCCAACTGGCATTAAACCAACACAAAAGTACACAATACGGAAACGGATGGAAAGCCAAAGAAAGTAGCTTGAATCAGGATTGGAAGTGTCATACTCCGGATTGTTGTTATTGTGTACATGAAGATAATGAATGAGATCCCACATTACTGTTCAAACCCTTACAATGAATTTCAAGGCACTCCAATTGTAATATTAACTAGTCATTTCAGAGTAAAGCCAAACTCCACTAGAACTATGAGACTTGAGCCATGTCATCTATAATGGACTTGTCCTGATGAGGATGTCAGGGATTTAAGGGATGGAGATTGGCTTGTCTGACTGTGTATAAGAAGGTGGTGAATAAGATTCCACATTGCTTGAGAGAGAGAATTTGAAGTTCTATATAATGAACCCAAGGGGCTCCAATTATAATATTGACTAGTCCCCTTAGAGGATGGGCCTAGATGTGACTTGAGCCTACCTTGAGTCATCACATAAAGGTAAAAAATGGGGATGAAACAGGAGAAAAAGGGACAAGAAATACAAAGCAGCACTACAATGGGAATTTCGGCCTGTACTGGCTTGGTATCGACTTGTATCAGCATGCAGAAGCTTCGTATCGGAAAGCGTCAGCTTGTATCGAGTCCAAACCGATCTTAACCAGTGCAGATCCAAATCATTATGTACCGGATAAGGGTTGGAATTGGACCAAGTATGGATTGACCCACATATATTCGGGTAGGTTCATGCATTTGCTGAATAAGGTTAAACAAAGATGAGGACACCTGCCACAGATAGAGATAACCATATTCACTTTGCCAAACATCTGCTATTTGGATAGGAATAGAGCCTTATTCCAAACTAGGAATAGACTCGACCTGAAGCAAAAGGAAGAGAGCTGACCCAACAACCAAACACTCTATGCTCTTCAATTCCACCGGTGAGAAGCGGAACTACTGAAGTCTTTGGCAACAAAAAGCTAGATGGTTAGCACAAATGGCGAGGAACTCAGCTTCTGTCAACTACACCGATCATGGTGACGACAATGTCTGGAAAACTAATCTAAATGGAAAGATAATGAAAATCACCACCAGCTTAACCAGAGGCATCGCTAGGCGTCCACAACTGACACTTATCAACTAAAAAACGACGACTTTAGAGGGTTCAGCAGACCAAGTGGACACCAATGACCATAAACAGCAACTGTCAGCGTTCCCTTTTTGTGTTCAAGACATAATAAAAAAGAGGACAAAATTGCAGTTGTTGAAGGCCTAGCAAGTTTTCTTTGTTACCATTTAGAAGTTAGGTTTAGAGAGAGGGAAATGCAAGGAGGATAAGTGATGAGGAAGAACTACTAGCAAACCCATATTGAATCAAAACATTGTACTTTGCTTAGACAATTGCAGCAACATCCATGGTGTTTGATATAAGATAGAAAGAGCTATTATACAAGAAAGCCTTACACCACATACCTCCACCTAACCAACATGTGATTTATCATTTTTGACCTTCTATTTAAACACATATTTAGGCATTAAGATAGAAGACTTAGGCCTCGTTTGTTTTCGGAAATTAGATGAGTTGAGATAAAAGTTGAAAGTTGAATAAAATATTGTTAGAATATATTTTTTTAATATTATTTTTGTTTTGGGATTTAAAAAAGTTGAATTGTTTATTTTATTTTGTGTAGGAATTTAAAAAAGTTGTAATGATTAAATGAGATGAGATGAAATGAGAATAGTTGTAAAAACAAACGAGACCTTAGAAGAGCAAAAATGACAAACCACATGTTGGTTAGGTGAAGCCGTGTGATGTAAGGCTTCCATTTAGAATTTCTCAAAATAGAAAATCTAAGCATGAAAAGTCAAGCAGGAAGAACTTACCAACAAGGTTTTCAGCCGCAAATTTTAGGCAAACCGATTTTAGATCTGAAGCATGATAACGGTCAGCAAGGGCCAAAATATTGGCAACGGAATCTACAGATATATCTCTACAGAGTACAGACTCGCACATCAGTCGGAGTCTAGGTAAAGCATATTTTTCCGATGCAGCTAACAGTTTTGCAGCAAATGTGTCAGATAAAGATGGTGTGCAAGATGAAGTCGATGCCAAGAAATCCTCATCTTCAACAAGAGTATCTCTGTAGATGTAGTGAAGCAAGGCCTGTTCATCACAAGCAAGAAAGTGTTATAAACAAGGAAAAATTTATTGAAGGCTCTACCTGCGAGCAAAACCCAATTCCTGAACATTTCAAAACCATGCCAAATTATATCCTAGGCACGAGGGAAACAGAAACACTATTCTTTGGAGAAGGCTACCTTAAAAACCTTGGGTTCCATATCTGTAATGACTATTTCAGGATTATCTTCATCCATTCCGTCAAAAAAATCAGTTTCAAACACAGGAGAACGAGCAGCCAGCACCAGCTTGTGAGCATGAAACTTTTCCCCAGACACAATGAAAGTAACATCTGAACATTCCTCGTTCTCCAATAACATACCAAAATGTGCTCCAATATCAGATTCAGGGACGTGTATGGAGTGTAGTCTTGAACAATCTATAGCAGAAACCACAACACCAACAGTACAATTTATTTTCAAGCAATCATCCTTAAGGAAAACTGATGATTCAAGCATATTCCGTCTGAAAAATCGTTTGTAGCCCCTGATAAGCCAAGAAAGAAAAGGTAAATTGACCAAAAGACAGAATATTAAGCATTAAAGAAGACCAAAATAAAAGGACAAAAATAGTTCATTTAGAAGAGAAGAAAATAGTAGTAAAGGCTCAAAAACACGAAAACCACTTGCAGAAGTCTCCAAGCTATTGTGTATGCTTCCAACAGATTTTAGTCGGATGTTACCAACAGATGTATGCTAGGTCAAAAAAAGCACGTGCTGTAAGAGGGTATTAAATTTATATCCAGTTTTTTATGTTATGCAATGCACGAGGTGAAAGTATCCTTTTTCTAGACTAGAGAAAAATTGAATTCATTCTAAATATTTAGGCTTGATATTCCACATGAAGTGATAAGGTACTAAGAATGTGTAAAATTCGAGCAAACAGAATTTATCCCAAGTATGGGGCAACCTAACTGCAACTAGAGTGAAACCACAAAGGAGAAAAGATGGACTCCTTACAAGATGCCTGGTAAATCAGTTAAAACTAAAATTTTAGAAGCTTTATTGCTGGTCCTCAAGCATGTCAGTTCTGAGGCCACCCCTTGAAAGAAAAACCATTTCTACAATAGACAATTACAATGATACAAATGACCGTCTCATAATACAAATTACTATGATACAATTGGCTTTTATTATATAAAATGTATGTAGCATCTTTTTTTCTTTAATTCTCGACATCGTTCAACAACTTCGATCCCTATCTTTCAGTGTGTAGAGCAAAACACAACCATGTGATAGTGTTATCCCTACAGTTAAATGCCAACTAAAACAAACAACTTCTTTGAAAAATAGAAGAAGAAATCGCTTGCATAGCTTGTGCCACATCATTTGGCACATCGTTCGCTCTACCATTTGTCACGGTCATTCAGAACACTTCACTACTTCTCCAAAACTTGCATGGCTCTTTGACCCCTTTTAAACCAAAAAACCCTAGGGCTAGGCCTTGCTCAGTTCTGCAGTCTGCAGTCTGCAGATCTACAATAGAAAAGAAAAACCATTCCTCCAGATACACCACAATAGACAAATGGGACCATCTTCCACAGCTACAATTTAAGTGTTGCCACTTAATCCTCTCCAGGTTGCAAGGAGATCTACCAATCATCTAGGCAAAACCCATTCTAAATGACTCTACTAAAGAACCATACCACATGGTGCTAGCAACCTCACAATGAAGTAGTAGACGGTCTATAGTCTCCCCTATAACACCAGTCCAGAACAATATTCTAGCATTTTCTTAGGTTATCTGTGATGATAACCTTCCCTAAAGAAGTTTTCGATATGAAGAAAGCTGCTTTTAGAGGCATCTGTCTTCCATATACTCTTCCAAGGGAAGGCATTCATATCCTAGGTGGTTCAAGCCTGATATAATGAGCAAACAGTGAACTTCACTTTCTTAGATGAACTTCATAGAAGTTTGTCTACACTTTGAACCTTAATTCTCCTAGAGTACAATAAATAGATTGAAGAAATCTAGGGACGTGTCAAATTCCCACTCTTGCGCTGCTTTGTGGAAACTGACATTGCACTGAGAGGATCCATTGGAAAGTGCCAATAGTCAACAACTGAAACCTCCTACATCCTTGCAATCCTAAATAATTCAGGATAAGTTTCCTGAAAGGTTCTCTCATCAAATCATGTGCCATGCAAAAATATGATCCTAGTGCCATCACCTATCTCAATTTTGGTGCATATGGTGAAGACCGCAAGTCCTCTTGTAACACCCATACCCAAAATTTTATAGGCTTGAATAAAGACTTTATAAGTTTGGACCACATGCCCAATTTTGTCAAGGCTAGACAGAAGATTATTTTATTGGGCCCATTTGCCCATATTATTTGAGGATCTAGTATTTTTTTTTTATCAGTAAAAGATAGATATTATATATATGAATGAAATATGCATAGCCCTTGTACACAGGAAGTGTGCATAAGAGCTCATAAATACATTCTAAAAGCAGTAAATTAAAGACAAGAATTCCTGAACATTATCCCCATGTAATACAATAGTGGAAAACCAACACATTAGAGTGTGGAGAAAAAAATTCTTCAACTCGGATATTGTGCATTCCTTATCTTCAAAGCAACGCGCATTCCATTCCGTCCAAATACACCACATAATACACAACAGAATCATCTTCCACACTTCTGCCACTTGAAGACAGCATTGCATCTTTGGCCAACAACCCAACAAATCCATCACTCTTATAGGCATAACCCAAGCAACATCAGCCAAAGAAAAATCTCATCCCATAACACCCTTGTTACCTCACAGTGTAGTAATAGATGGTCCACAGATTCCCCATTCTTCTTGCACATGTAACACCACTCCAACACCACACATCCTCTCTTTCTCAAGTTGTCCGTGGTCAATATCTTCCCAAGAGCAGCACTCTAAACAAAAAAAAGCTATTTTACATGCATCATGAAATATTTTCACTTATGATTAAGGCAAGTGTTATTATATATATGTTTTGCATGCATTATGATAAGAAAAATAAAAGACAAGTTATGAAAGAAGTTTTAAGAATTGGTCATAAAAGATGCATGGTACCAATGCAGTTATGCGTGGATGTGCAAGCCACGGACCTAAGTGTGGTCCACCATAGCTATATTATAATAAGTTGAGTGGTTCCCCTTGTGGCCACAGGCAATGGAATTAGTACACAACCTTGCACACAAGGTTAATGTGTGTTGGCCAATAAGGCAATGATATGATTAAAGAAAGGGAAAGACAAGTAGACAAGTTTGATAAGTCAAGCATAGCACGTGTAGAATGTTATGTTTTATGAGTATCCAGTGTGAACAGTACAAGTTTCATATTATATAAGCATAAGTATTAAGTATGCACATTTTCAAGAAAACCCTATTTTTATTATATTTACTATATGATATACTTCATGGGGGCCTTACATGAATTTCAAGAAAATGGAAGGTTTGAAAAAAGCCTAAATGAAACTTTTATAGCGCTCATACCAAAAAATCCTAGCGTGGTAGAGGTAAAAGATTATCGTCCCATTAGCTTGGTGGGCGGGTTGTACAAAATTTTCTTTAAAGTATTGGCAAATAGGTTGAGCAAGGTGCTGGAAAAGTTAATATTGAAGCCTCATAATGCCTTTGTCAAAGGTAGGCAAATCCTTGACTCAAGTAGACTCAAGTAGGGAGAGCCGGGGCTTTTGTGCAAGCAAGATATGGAAAAAGCCTATGATCATGTCAATCGGAGTTTCTTACTTTACATGCTCGAGAGATGTGGCTTTGGTACCAAATGGTGTACTTGGATCCATCATTATATCTCTACGGCATGTTTCTCTATATTGGTGAATGGCACACCAAAAGGCTTCTTTAAAAGCTCACAAGGATTGACACAAGGTGACCCTCTATTGCTGCTACTCTGTTTTTGTGATGGAAGCCTTTAGTAAATGATTTCAGGTGTCACGGAGGGTGGGTTCATATCTGCATTCTTAGTGGGGGAGGCAACTATTGGCTTGCTCAACATATCTTATCTATTATTCACCGATAATACCTTAATCTTCTGTGGGGTCAGCCATGATCAAATTCGAGCTTTGAGGGCTCTCCTATTGGCCTTGAAGCTGTATCAGGGTTGAAGGTGATGGCCAAATCGGAAGTATTGTCATTAGTAGGGGATGTTCCTAATGTGGCGAGTTTGGCTTTCATTTTGGGATGCCAAATATATAAGCTACCCATAAAATATCTTGGCCTCCCGTTGGGCACTACATTCAAATCGAAATCTATTTGGGATGATGTTCTAGAAAAATGGAGAGGAAATTAGCTAAGTTGGAAGAGAATGTATTTATCCAAAGGTGGTAGGGTCACCTTAATCAAAAGTACTCTTTCCAATTTGCCAACTTATTTCCTCTCATCATTCCAGCTTCTCCGCCAAGGTGGCTCATTGAATAGAGAAACTCCAACATGACTTCTTGGGGGGGATTAATGACGAGTTTAAATTTCACTTGGTGAAATGGGCCACGATATGCTCTCCCATCAAAGGAGTTTTGGGTATCTGGAACTTGAAATCCTTCAATAAAGCCTTGCTTGGTAAATGGTTATTGAGATATCACCATGAACGGAGGGCTTTGTGGAGAATCGTCATCAAATTGAAGCAAGGGAAACCATGGGGAGGACGGTGTTCTAATGAGGTGAGTGGCCTTTTGGAATGGGGTTTTGGAAGTAAACAAGAAGAGGTTGGGATACATATGCAAGTAGAGTTTTGTTACACAACCTCCACCACACTCCACACTCCACATTTTTTTTAATTTTTAAAATTTTTAATATTTTTTAAAAAATTTTTTTGAGTTTATTCTTTTTAAATTATTTCAAATTTTTTATTCATTATTTATATAATAAATATTTGATAAAAGAAAAAAATAATAAAAATTAAAAAAAAATATGGAGTGTGGAGTGTTAGGAGATTGTGAAAATTTTTTTATGCAAGTAATATACGCTTTGGATAATGGAGCCAAGGTCAAATTTTGGCATGATATATGGTGCGGCGATAGGGCACTTAAGGAAACTTATCCACAAATTTATGGTTTAACAAGAATGAAATAAGCCTTGATTGAAGACCTATTAATCATCTCCAATGGTATTCCCCAATGGAATGTTACATTTCTCAAAGATACACAAGATTGGAAAATTGATGTTTTTTCAGCATTCTTTGACCTTGTGTATTCCACTCATTTGTCGGGGAGAGTTGAAGACAAGATTTTTTGGTACCCCTCTAGGAAATGGATATTCACAGTCAGCTCTTTCTACCAAGCCATGACCACGCACAACCCAAATCCATTCCCATGGAAGAGCATTTGGAAGACAAAAGCACCTCTAAAGATAGTATTTTTTGTATGGACGACTTCTTTGGGGAAGATCTTCACTCTAGACAATTTGAGGAAACATCAAATCATAGTCAGGGATTGGTGTTGTATGTGCAAGAAGAGAGGAGAGTCCGTTGGCCATCTACTAAATTGTGAGATTGTCATGACTTTGTGAAATGAAATCTTTGCTCGGTTTGGACTAGCTTGGGTGATGCCGAGAAGGGTAAGCGACCTCCTAACTTCTTGGAGAGGCATTCGGGGCAACACTCAAATTGCATCAATATAGAAGATGGTCCCAACATGTCTATGGTGGTGTATTTGGAGGGAGAGGAATGCAAGAAGTTTTGAAGATCAAGAGTGGTCAACGTATGAGTTAAAAACCTATTTTTCACCTACATTGGTCGATTATAATTTATTTTCATGGCATGACCTTCCATGAATTCCTTTTGTCACTAAACTAGCATGCTTAGGCGTTGCTCTTGTATATGTCCCATATACTTGGGCTCTTGCCTACTCTTTTTTATCAATATAAATTTGTTTACCGATAAAAAAAATGTCCAAGTAAAGAAGATAATGTTTACGAGCAGATAGTCAGTCAAAGATAATGTATCAAGGGGTTTTCAAACTTAGTTAATAAGTCTTTTTACACAAAAAGATCCATTTTAAATTTTCTTACTATGAGACTATTTTTTATGTTATGTTTTTTGGGAATTTATTTCCAATAAAGGAAGTTTTTTTTTTTATTATGTGGGTTCCCTTTACCGGGCATAGTTACGAACGTACGTAACACTCCTAACCTACAGGAAGGGGGTGTTACACCTCGTCTAATGTTTTTTCACAACCCTACCCCATGTGGTCACTTTGCCATATTAGAATACCATTTGCCCCAAGTATCACCATACTTGGAACCCACTACAACTTTCCAAAGAGTTGTCGCTCTTAAGTTGATATCACTGCAACCATTTCCCAAGTAAAATCTAATTAAACACAAGTAGAGTTTTTATACCCAACCGTCCCCCTAATATCAATGAGCATGCCTTTGTTCAATTACTAGGTGATATTTAAATTCTTCACCTATCCCACTCCATGTAAGGTCCCATTGTAGCTTTCCTGTGTGTTTGGTCACTCTAGTAGGAAGGGGAAAAAAAATACAAGAAATATGGAGGCAAACTAGAGTGTACTTTTAATCAAAATGATCTTATCACCTTTAGACAAGTACATACTCTTCTAACCAGCCAATATGCATTCGATCTTTCCTAGTATGTAAAACTCTCTCGGACGTAAAACCCTAAGGAAGCCGGTGCCACCCTTGCCGGTGAGTGACCTCTCACAGTCGTCACAGACAAAGCCGACGGGCCCCAGTGACTTCCCTGAGGGCCGTCCGACCTTGGTCCAAAGGAGAGAGAAAACAATATGAAGAGCGAAAACCCTAAGGAACCAAATATGCCGCCACCCACCCTTTGCCGGCGAGACACACCACATCGTTAGCACAGATAAAGCCGACGGACCTTGGCGACTTCGTTGAGGGCCGTCCTGCGTCGGTTCAACCTCCGACGTCTTAGATATCGTTGTTTTGCCTCTCAGAGTACTCCGGCGATCCTCCTGAAGGCTCTGTTGGTCGTGCTGTCAACCCTGAACGCTCTGGCGAGTGCTCCGGCGTCTTCTGTGAGCACAATTTGCAGCTGGAAACAACTCTGCAGTGCTTGCAGTGAGCACGACCTAGAGTCCACAACTTCGCAGTGCTTGCAGATCCTAACGGATTTCTGATCTGGTTTATCTGAGATGATGAATGGTTGTTGAAGAAGGGGAGTGGGTCAGTATGGGTTCTTCTATGGAGTTGGCCATAGAATCTAAATCCTTTACACTGGTAAAGGAGGGGAGCATGTTGGCCATTACTGAAAGGAGTCGAAGGGTGATATCTAAGTTGGTTCTGGGTTCGACAACAGTGTAGTGGCTGGCCAAGGCCATAGAAGCGTGTACTAAGGATAAGAAACAAGATTTTGTCTCCACTGTTCGGGAAGGTCGACGTAGTTTCACAGCGCATCGCTGCTCGAATGCTCACGGATGTTATATGGCAGTGGAGGAGTATGGTGGTGGGGGGAGGAGGAATTTCATTTTCATTCCTGAAGAGGGGGGCAGTGGTTGGAGAAGGATGGGGGAGCTGTTGCGTCATTTTTCCTTCGGTAAGAGAGGGAGTGACGGCTTGGAAGGACAAGGTAGTGTGGTAGGGAGGGAGAACTTGGAGAAAGACCCATATACATCCTCGGTGGCGAGGCAATCCTATGCGGCAGCTCTAAAGACATGGTTCGGGGGTTCAGAGTGTGGGGGGTCTGCCAATCACACCTCAAGACCAGCTTGTCAAGATGCACAATTCTCTAAAAGAGATGGAAACCCAACTTGTCAAGTTGAAGACAACGATAACTTTCTTGTCTACGAAAATAGATCGGCTTTCAGCTGGAGGCAACAGGGTGGTAAGAAACATGATAGGCCCGAATCCTTTAAACTTAGAAAAAGGAAAACGGAAGATCGGATTCGGCCCTGTCCCTATAATCCAGGAGAGTATGGCGGGTCAAAAGGAAATCTGGGTTATTTGAAATGGGGTCTACATCGGGTATTGGCGTAGAGACATCAATAATGGAATGTTATTCGCCTCGTGTAACACATGATAGATTGATAGTCGGTATTACACCCTTGGTCCCTGAAAAAACTATGGCTCCCTCGTTAGAGTTGAAGGAAAAAGGTGTACTGCCGAGGTCTGAAGGAGATGTAGGATCAACTATCATCCCAGAGGTGAAGGGACTTGTTGTCACCCTAGAATCTCCAATGGGGACCCCGATACCATTGGAGAGAACCAATGAAATTACTGGAGAACCAATGGGTTTGGCATTGGTGCCTTGTGTAGAGGAATGTCTAGAGTCGGGAGTGCAGGTTGATGGGGATATTGTGGCTCCCCTGGTCTCTCTTCCTCCAATAGCGGATTGGATTCTGCCTAAAGTTAACGAGATTTAACAATTCGTGGGAATTTCACATGGAGGATGTGAAGACCAATTTAACGAACTAATTACTGCGATCGAGGCAAGCCGCACACTTGAAATCAAATCAAACTTCAAGAAAAGCAGGGAGTTACAGCGTCTCTTTTCGACAATCAACTACGACGCTAAGGGTAGTAGTTCAACTAGAGGGAAGTCTAAAGGGAGGGTATTATGAAGACGGGAATCAAGGTGTTGGGGTTAGTATTCGGGTAGAGTTTTAGTTCTACGGGAAACAAGAATTGGAGTCAGGTCTGATGTAGTTTGGGTTGGCTTTTTTATGGGCTTTTTGGGTCATTAGGGGCTTGTTGGGTCATTTTGGGCAACGTGTTTTCTTATATATATTTAGTGTACTAGGTTTCTCCTTTTAATATATACAATATTTTTACTTATCAAAAAACAAAAAAAAATAACACCATTCCAAATGGACTTTGCCTTGAATAAGGCTCCCAAGGATAGACCAAGATACTTCATAGGTAGAGATGTCTCTCAAACCAAAATGATACCTCACGAACCAAAAGATTAGCTAGGCTCGCCACATTAGAGATGTCTCTCACTAGAATCAATTATAACTTTCCAAAATTTACCTACAAACCAGAAACAGATTCAAAGCATAATAGTAGACAAGTAAATCATCTTCTAACTAGCCAATCTGCATTAGATATTCTCAATAACACTGTCCTAGTTTACCAATAAAAGAAAACACTATCCCAAATGGACTTTCCCTAGAGGCTAGAACGAGGCTCCCAGGGATAGACCAAGATTCTTCATAGGCAGATGTGATACCTTGAACACAAAGATTAGCTAGGCTGGCCACATTAGAGACGTCTCCCATGGGAACCAATTCTAACTTTCCTAAATTTATATTCCAACCAAAAACAGATTCAAAGCATAATAACAATGCTTGTAGAGACGGAAGATTATATGGATCCGGCCTAAAAAATATCAAGGTCAACTGCAAACAAGAGATAAGATAAATTAAGTGTGTGTGGAATGCTAGCCTCCCTGAAGATCCAATGAGAAAACCAACATACACTATAGCTGCCATCATCTTGCCAAGAGTTTCCATAACTATAACAAATAGTAAAAGGGACAATAGATCCCCTTCCTAGAAATAGCGGGAGCTCTTGAAGAATCCCTTTTAGGAACCATTCACGATTTGTACTATAGATATTCAATGATCTATACAAGAGGGTCATTTCTCCCTAAAACTACATGTTCATAGCTGAACAATAAAGGCATGCCTAGTTGACACAGTCATAGGCCTTCTACATATCTAGCTTCCAATGTAGCCTTGGTTCATCTGAGTTGAGCCAACTATCCAAGCATTTATTGACAATAAGCACTGAATCTTAGATCTATTTCCCTCTTACGAAGCCATTTTAGGGCTTTGAGTTTATCTTCTCCACTACCTTAGTCAATCGATTGGCAAGCACTTAGGCTAGGATCTTGCATACCCCATTTATAAGGCTTATGCAATAGTCTTTAAAATCCCTACACCAACTGTTTCGAGAATGAGCACAATAGAAGTGGCATTAAGACCCTATCCAAACTTATTGAAAGTATGAAACTCTTGAAATTCTCTCATTATGTGAAAAAAATTAAAAAAAAAAAAAAAAAAAAAAAGAAAGAAAGAAAGAAAGAAAGTAGGAGAGCCACCTTAAAAAGAAAAACAAATCAAGTCCTATATCAAGCCTTACCTTTTATTTACTTTGTTTGTGAAACCCCCTATTGAGTAAGTATAGATGGTGAATGAAATCCGACATTACTTGGGAGGGAGAGGTTCTTAGGGGATGCTAGGTGAATGAGATAAGGTGAAAATTTTGTGAATAATAGTAATATGATTTGTGAATGGTAAAGGTAGAGATAGAGATATTTGAGTTAAGTATTTTTTGGATTTTGGAAAATGAGAGAAAAAGTTGAATAAAAAATATTATAAAATTAAAATATTGTTAGAATATAATCTTTTAATATTATTTTTATTTTGGAATTTGAAAAAGTTAAATTGTTTTTTGCTTTTTGTTTGAAAGATTGTAATGATTAGTTTGAAAATGTTTATATCTGAGAAGAAGATGAGATAAAATGAGATGAGATGGAATGAGAATTGTTACCAAACATCCCCTTACTCTTTATAATGATTCCAATGGACTCCAATTATATCATCTACTAATCCTTTCAAAGTGTGGCCCAGATGTGGCCCGGGCCTTCCTTGGGTCATTGAAGTCTATAACCTAAGGTTTGAGGGGTTAAAGACTTCTAGATAAGTGGATTGCCAAGGCAGTTCAAAAGAAAAAAAAAAAAAAACAAATTGGTGGAAGAACAGCTGCTGGAAAATTGTTTTTTCGGCAAAAGTGAACTTGGGCAGAACCCTAGTGTTAAGCCTATTGGGGTTTTACTTTAGACATGGATAATAGGTCGTTGTTTTAGGGTCCTTAAACCATGGAAGAAGTGCTGCACAAAGGTTTTGGGTGTGGCACAAAAAAATCTGAAAAAGGTGCAGTCTCATGGTTAGTAATGAGATATAACCTATCAGAATCCTACTTAAAAAAAAAAAAAAAAAAAAAATCAGAATTGTAGGCAATTCTCTTGAAAATGTAGCCATTCGGGTTGACCTAGTTTATGCAGCACATTATATTTTCTGAAGTTATGAAAATATTCTTTTTCAGCGTGGAATTGGCTTGTCGAGCTTTGTTTAAGACATTTTAAGAGTACATTTTAGTTTGTTCTATGCAATTTTACTAATTATTTCTCTTTTAAAGAAAAGCAAGTATGCTGTTCAAGTTTTTATGGAATAACGTTTGACTAAAATGTTTATGCTAATTGTATTGAGTTATTATAAGTGCTCTGTACAGTCTATATTGCACTTTGAGCAACCTTTAAATATTTTTTTTAACCCGTCAAGGTGCGTCCTCCGCACTGGCTTGCAAAAAAAATTTTCTACCTTGCATAATGGCCAAAAGAATCAATTACCCTCCAAAAGAACCTAACCAGATCCTGAAACTTTCAAGCATTCCCACGATCAACCCCTACCAGAATATGAATGAACTTGCCACAATGAGCACACGATCAACCGCAAAAACTATCCCAAAATTACTAATTATTTTATATCATCACAACCTTAAAACTCCAAAAATTAAAAAGAAAAGCAAAAGACTACATATAATGTTACTTAGCACATTTTACCCGTATACTCTATATGCATACCATAAATTGAACAAAACCCTAGAAATTTCTCAACAAGATCGGAATAAAAAAATCCCAATCATTTGTAAAAACCAATACAATAGTTGCACAAGAAGTTCAAAACATCCATTGAAAACCCTCAAAATCTTGATTACTGACCAAAAATATAAAGGAGGAGAAGGAACGAACACTTACCACATGCTGCCTCTATACTTGAGGGTGTATGGCCCGCTCTCGAGGGAGCGATCAAAATGGCTATGGACCTTGTGCTTGCCGGCGCCACTCTGATCGAGAAGAGTGAGCTCGAAGAGGGCTCGAACGTCGGTTCCCTCGCTGGCGAGCGCGATGAAGACGGAGACGTAGGTGGAATTGTCCTCGGGGTTCTTGCCGTCCGGGTAGAAATAGATGGCCCACTGGTAGCCTCCCACGGTGAAGTTGTCGCTGGCGATGTGCTTGCCGACGCCGATCCCTTTAGCCAACGAGTAACCTTTGATCGTGAAGTTGTGGGAGCCGTTAACGGTCTCCGTTACGGACCGGGAACTGCTGGGGGACCCCAGCCGTGGGCTGGAGGGGGACGAAGACAACATGATCTTCTGATTTGTTTCCAACAACGAGTGGCGTGGTCTCTGATTTTGGGGATGTGAGCGAGCTAGGAGATGCGGACGATGGGAAGCATGATAAAATTTTCTTTCTGGGGTGACTTCCAAGAAACCAAGGCAAAATTTATTTTGCCAAAAATGAAAAAAATTGGATAAGATACAAAAACTTTCATACCACCGTCTAATTCATAGTTATTATATAAATGTTAATCGTGTCCGCACAAAACACATTATACTTATTTTTTATTTTTTTAAAATTTTTAAAATTGTTTCTGGTTTTACTCTTTTATAATCTAATTAAATTATTCTACTAATCATCTATATACCACATATTTAATAAAAAAAAAAAATCATATATAATGTGTAATATGTGGGATAATGAGTATAATTTTTTATTTATGAAACATTACATTCATTAAAAGCTATTAGGCATCACATTCATAAGAAATATTCTCTTATATATAAATATATATATATATATATCTACTTATATATAAGAATAGGTTAGGAACAGTGTTTTCATCTAACATTTTTTTTTCAATTTTATCCCTGCTTTTATTCCAAAATTTTGATTTTGCCACTGAAATTCTTCCCATTTTGCCCCTGGTTCTCCTGCGCGCGAGCCCCTCCTCCCCTCTCCCCCGTCCGTTTCTTCATCTGTTACGGTGCGTTGCCGCACGCCGTCGTGCTCGACACCGCCACTCTCATTCTCTTCCCCTCCGACCGGCGTCCATTCCCTTCCACTCTCAGCCCCTCTCGTGTCACCGTTGAACTCCACGAGCGAATCCAAGCCACGGCCCGTCTGATTCTTCATCACCTCCAGTGCGCCGCCGCACGTAGGCGTGGCTAACACTGCCCCACCCATTCTCTTCCCCTCCGTCCGGCGTTCCTCCCCTTCCAATATCAGCTCCTATCGTGCCGCCGTTAACCACCACGACGAATCCAAGTCACGGCTCTTTCTTTTTTTTTTTCTTTTTTCTTTTAATTTTATTTAATTTTATTTTTTTTATAGGAGCGGCTGTGTCTTTATTGTGTTTTATTTCCTTTAATTTTGAATTATGTAAATATTGAATTCAATTGTTACATTTCAGTATAAATCTAATTTTTTCCTTTTATTAATGATTTATTAAGAAATAAACTTAAATATTTTTTTTATTTCTTGATAAATTGAATAGTTTATTATTAACCTGAAATTAATTACACTATTTGAGGTAGATCTATAGTTTATAATGTACTATAGTTTATTTAATTTTTTTTAAAAGAAAATGATATGGTTACTACTCTCTTACTATTCATTTACTACTCTTTTATATTTAATTTTTTTAAAATTTTTTATTTTACTTAATGGTTAAGGAAGTGATTATTAATAAAATTATATATTTTTTTAATTTTTTCGATTAAGGATGTTAAAAAATACTTCAAAGAAAATGATAAAAAAATAAAAAACTTGAAATTAACTATAAGTAGTAATTTGGTAGTAATAGGGTAGTAACCCTATCATTACCTTTTTTAAAATGTAAAGGATGAGACTTTATAAAATATATGATTAAATTATTTAATATTTACCACTGTAGTTTTGAATTTTAAAATTGACACATTATATATTTATTTTGGAAATAACAAATATACAACATACGCATCCAACTGTAGTCTTGAGTTTGCTGCCTAACAAGATCCAAGATTCTCATTATATGTTATTTTATCTAGAACTCGTAAAAATACTATTGGATATAATCATTGATATTAGGGTTTATAATATGAGATAAAAAGGGAAATGATTTAGTCAAAAATCCTTACTCATATACTGCTTGTGATAATATGATGATTTGCTTTATACGATGATTCTATCTGAAGTTGGTCATATTTTGCTGTCTATTATACATCTTGCAGCATTTAATGGTAGACATTTGGGCATACGTGCAGCGCATGTTGCCCTAACTAGTATATGTGTGTGTGTGTGTATATATATATATATATATATATATATAGTTCAAGTGGGTACCAAATCACTTATAAGAAGTGGGTTAAATATTTAAATATTACTTTGTTTAAGAGGTGAACGTCGTTATAAACTCCTTGACTCATTACTTGATATGGTTATACTAAGCTCCCGTTTATTTTAATTATTATCCCAATTAGAACTAGAGAACTCTTCCTAACGAATGGAGATTAGACACTATCTCTATTACCTAAAGTAGAAAATAATTCTATATCTGATTTTGATTATGTATATTAGAAATTAGATGGATCAATTCAAAATATCTTTTCAACCCTTTAATATACTCATTGTAAACTTGACCGTAAATAGAAAGGCCGGTGATTTGATTCATATCCCACAAGGTTTTTCTTTTGTTTTCTTTTTCTTTAAATGTAGGGTATTCGTCACCCAGTTCCGCTACTCACAAGTGCCCCTATAAACGCGTGCCTCCCTTTGGTAATACTCTTGCACGACTCAGGCAACACCATAAATGTCAGCATTATCCAAAGTCTCTCGATGATTATATAGATATAGAACCTGCTTCATCCATTTTGTGCGACGCTCTCAGCCCCTGTTTGGGATTTGAATGTAACTGAATGCGTCAGGATATGTAACACAAGGCTAAATGCCCCGTGTACATGATAGTTAAGATGTAATGTACCTAACATCTAGCAGTGTGCAATAAAAATTCTTTTTCTATCAAACTTATGCTCGATGGCAAAATAAAAGACACATAGTACCAATAAGTGCAAATATCCCGAAGCTTTCATATAGCATAAACACTTCAAAATAAAAGTTAATGTTTTCCAAAAGAACTCCCAAAAACATGGGACCATAACCAAAATAAATCTTGTCCACAAAAGATAATCATTGCCTTATGAAGGAAAGAACTTAAAGTCCCATAGGGCCGGTCCTACTTGGCCCTTCCTTGACTCAAAATCCTCCTCAGCTCCTCAAACAGCTTCATGATCTTGGCTAGAAACTGGTCAGCTGCCTTCAGCCTACTAAAGCGGATGGCTCCGGGACCCTCAGGGTGCTCCGTGGCATCCTTGACTGTCCTGGGAGTCGGTCTCTTGAGCTTTCCCATCGGGGTTTTCTAAGTCTGTTACAATTTCTACCATTCTGGGTGAAAAATTGTAGTGAAAACTAGCACAATGAGATTTTGAGAAATCTCAACAAGTAAACAAATAACATACCACACATATCATAAGCATATAAAAGTAAACACAAATAAATGCATGAACATGTACATATGATATAAAACTTTGACTTGTGCATCATGGACTTTTCTCATAAAAATAATCTTTTTCATCTTTTAAGCTCTTATCACATGTTCATAACATTTGAACTCGGGTTCTTGTTCATATCATAACATATTATGCCAATTTATATCATATCATAACATATCATATTGAGAACAAACCTCATTATTCCTTATCATTTCATTCATATAATAGTATATCATGGCATAACATATCATGTCATTTCTTATCATATCATGGAACTCAAATGCCTTGTTCATATCATATCATTCACATATGTGGATACCTCACGACTTCCCTAAGCACCGTTTGTTTCTCGCTAGTTACCGCATCAACCAACGATCCATTTAATTGAAGTGACTACATCATAAATATAAACATATTCTTTACGTCAATTCGCGTTTTTCACCTTCACCGTACGATGTACCCACTAGCTTTAGGTGCAACCCCGCTCCAGTATCCTTCGGTAGGAAGCATTCGAGGTCCATCGACTATATTTCGTCGACTCAGGGGTTTCCACTCGACATTAGACACTCCAAAGTGAACATGGAGTTGAACTAGGGCATTTCCCCGTCCTAGCATTTAGGATCATTATAAAACATCTTCCACTTTTTCTTTTAAAAACATGGACCCAAATGCATGAGACATGTAATGTAGACTCATGACGAAACATAACTCTTATTCATACAACATGTAAAGCTGAAAAACATAGCTCATCCCATAGCATGCATCTCATGTCATAGCTTGAAAACATTAGAACATGTAAACAAAGATTATTTCATGCAAACATATTTGATTCTTTCATCAAAACATCACAACAGAATTTTTATCACCCAAAAGATGGTCTTGGCCGATTCATCTAGGCCTTCCAAACTATGTATTTTCATTATTCCAACTTATAACATCATGCCTCCATTTAATCTTACGTCCAAACAAACATGCAAACCAATAAACATGGCAAAACCAAAACTAACATGTATTATATTTGAGACTTAGCTTAATCATACTTCACAAGACATTGCATCTCTTCATTTTTAGACATAGCTGAAACTTGCATCATAGAAATACTAGATTTAAGCAACAACTTCATGCACTAATACATAAGGGTCGAATACTTCATAATAGAATATCATGCTTCCAATCACAATTTCATACAAGTATTCATAACATCACATAAGTCGATTAATAAGCATGGAATAATAGCCAATCATGATTGAGCTGAATTATTGTATATTTTATACATCTTGAACTCATATATTTAAATTATTTCATTGCATTATTATTGGTTTTAAATGGAAAAATTATTAAAATGCATAAATCTAAGTTGTGATTTAAATTGATTTATAGCATAGTTAATGTTTGATTTTATAAATTGTGATTTAATTGGGCAATATTTCTTCACATGCATAACACATTTTTGATATTTTATTCTTTCTTTCTTTTTTTTTTATTTTATTCTTTCTGATTTCTATTTTATTTTTTATTTTTCTTTCCGAGCCAAAAAATGCAAAAGCATGAGAAAAGTCAATGAGGCACCAAAAGGCAAGTCAAAAAAGCACTAACATTTTTTATCTCTTGGTGTTTAGATTTTAGATGGAAGCAATAAAAGACAGCTTTTGGATTTCTCTAAAAATGTACGCCACATGGAAGAAAAGAAAGAAAAAGCAAGAACTTTTTTCGATTTTAAATAGAGAGAAACCTAAGGATATTGGGGAGTTTTTTCACTTCGATTTTAGGACGCAAAAGAGTTTTCTTTTTTTCTTACTTCTAAAGACACACAACAACGCTGTGCATTGAAAAACCTTGAGGAGTCCAACGTCTGCCGCTGCCCAGCCATCCTCCATTGCCTACCACCTACATCTCTATCCATTTGACTTGCTCTTTTCACTCTCTACTATTTATTTAATTTTAGTTTAAAGTTTATGATGTATTTTAAAGATATTTAACTTAGACATTTGGGCAATTTATTTGCTGTTTATTTACTTGATATTAGTTATTTTTCTTGCTTCTTTAAGTTTCTGTTAAATAGACATTACAATTGTTATGGATTGATTTTGAGAATTTATTATTTAAATACAAGGATGAACTCTAGAATTTTGGTTTTGAGGTTTTTCAATTTTCAGCTCATATTGTATTAATTATTTTCTAATCTACTTTAGTTCTTAGTTTAGTTTTGTTAATCTTTTAGTTCCATTGCATATTAGGTTAATTATGACTTAATTAAATTAAATTTTATTAATTAATTTTGGTTTTATTAATTAAATTTCTGATTAATTGAGATTGTTTAGCTTAGTTGGTTCCTTGATTGTTAATTTCAATTTATTAGTCTTTTACATTTCATTTTGACACTCAACAGAATCTAAAAATATGAATCTAGTCAATGACTAATGCCTTTTTTATTCCCGTTACACTCTTCAATTTATTGCACATACCACAACTTTTATTTTCTCTGTGAATATTTTTACCATTTTAAACGAGTTTGATTTTAAGTAGCTTTTCTTGAGGAGACGATCTAGGAATTTACATATAATAATCACGCAACATCATCCTGCACTTGGGACAGCCTTTGTGCTACTTATTTTTTAGTGAGTCAAGTTTTTGGCGTTGTTATCAAGGATAGTTGCTTGACGTAAATTTAAATTCGTTATTTTTATTTTTATTTTTATCTCAAATGTTTATTTCACTATCTTATATCTGATTACACATTTTATTTGTCACCTACTACTTAGTCGCTTGAACCTTACTTATACAATTTGGATTGATGTTTCATGTCATGGGTGAGAGACAATTCAAATAGGTTTCTTAGAGTTACATCAAGCACTGAGAGCAGTATACACAACTCTGAGATAGATAGCTCTTCTATTTTTTCTACAGAAGAGGACATTGAAATTGAACAAACCATAACTGCACCTGCACCACGCACTCTTAGGGATTATTTGCAGCCCACTCGCACCACTACACCATAATGCATTATTTTCCCTCATGATGCACCTAATTTTTCTATTAAACATGGCATGATGATGTCAATGATACCTCAGTTCTGCGAGATGGATTCTGAGAGTCCTTATCAACCCTTGACAGATTTTGAGCTGACCTGCACTACTTTTGTCAATAGAGCCACTACTGATGAATTTATTAGACTTTGTTTATTTCCTTTCTTTTTAAAGGATAAAGCGAAAATTTGGTTTAATTCCTTGAGGCCTAATTCTATCTCTAGTTGGTCTGATATGCAGCATGAGTTCTTACTAAAAAAATTTCATTTTCAGAGAACTCAATATTTACAAGAGCATATCAGCCAATTCAATCAGAAATCTGACGAGACTTTCTAGGCTAGCTGGGAAAGGTTTAAGGATTTGATGAACATCTGTCCACATCATGGTTTTGAATCTTGGAGGTTGGTGAATTATTTTTACACTGGTCTCACTTCAGAATGCAAGCAGTTTGTTCAGACTATGTGCAATAGAGAATTCTTTAGTAAGGAACCTGATGAAGCATTGTCTTTTTTTGACTATCTTGCTGAGAGCGCACAACAATGAAATACTCGGACTGATCAAGTTTCAATGACAGCACAGCCACTAAGGGCTATTGCTGGTGGGGGCAAATATGAGCTTAAGGAGGACATTGACGTTCAAGCCCGAATAACTGCATTGACTAGAAGATTAGAGGTCATGGAGATGGAAAAAATGAAAGCTATGAAAACAATATAGGCATGTTCTTTATGTGCTGATTCAAACCACAAGACCCAAGACTATCCAATTATGCCAGTATTTCAAGAGACTGGGTCTGAGCAGATGCAATCAGCGAACTAGGTTAATAAAGCACAAAATCAGCCTTTCTCCAATACATATAATTCGGGGTGGAGGAATCACCTAAATTTCTCATGGAGGAATGATCAACCTGGCCGGTCTCCGCCACCTTCTTAGCAGCCATTTCATCAGGCTGCTCCTCAGTACCAGTATCAGTCATATCAGAGTTATCCTTTTGTAGCACCTCCAGGATTTCAGCCTCATGTAGTTGCACAGAGTTCTCAGTCTCAATCATTTGTGAAGAAGTATCTAGATGATAGTATGATACGAATGACCAATACACTTTAGCAATTTATGCAGATTCAGGCCATCACAAACAATCAGAACACTCAAGCCATAAATGACTTGCGGGACACCATCAATAAGATGAGCACAACATTGAGCACTCTAGAGAGAGAGAAATTTCCAGCACATCCTCGACATAATCCTCAAGTATACCGGCAACAACCACAACAAGTACAGAATGTCTCAGGGGATGTTATTGAGACAACAAATGTCATTCTTACTTTGAGAAGTTGAAAGGAAGTTCCCTAACCTGAGATGACCATGGACAGACAGGTAGTTGCTCCTATACCTGAAGATGTAATAGAGACTAATGAAGCTGAAAAAGAACCAGAAGTAGTGAGACCAAAGTCGAAGAAGCCTGTGAGTGCAGAGACCGAAACTAGTAAGGTACCAACTTGTGGTTCCCTATCCTCAGAGATTGGTAGCTGGCCAAAAGAACAAATACCACACTGAGATTCAGGAGATCTTCAAGCAAGTAAAGATTAATATTTCACTCTTGGATGCCATACAACAAGTTCCTTCATATGCAAAATTTCTGAAGGACTTATGCACAGTGAAGAGGAAGTTGAATGTAAAGAAGAAAGCTTTCCTAACAGAGTAAGTCAGTGCATTGATATTGAGTGAGAATCCTAAGAAGTTCAGAGATCCCGGCTCTCACAACATTTCCATTATAATCAGTGAGTCACGCATTGGGAAAGCTTTGCTTGATTTGGGGAGTAGTGTGAACTTGCTACCGTTCTCAGTGTATGAGCAGTTGAGATTGAGTGAGCTGAAAAAGACCTTCATCATGCTTTATTCTTTACATTCAGCTTCCTCTTCACTGTGCACAAGTCCTTTAAAAAATTTGCATACGAAGGCACTTGTTGTATGGTATCCAAAAGTGGAATATTAATCTTTACTTGCTTGAAGATCTCCTGAATTTCAGTGTGATATTTATTCTTTTGGCAAGCTGTCAATCTCTGAGGATAGGGAACCACAGGTTGATACGCCTACTAGCTTCGGAATCTACACTCACAGGCTTCTTCGACTCTGGTCTCACTACCTCTGGTTCTTTTTCAGCTTCATCAGTATTTGTTACATCTTCCGGTGTAGGAGCAACTACCTGCGTGTCCATAGTCATCTCTAGTTGTGGAACTTTCTTTCCATTTCTCAAAGTAAGAACGACCTTCACTGTCTCAAAAACCTTCCCCGAGACATTATGGACTTGCTGTTGTTGTTGCCGGTATACTTGAGGATTAGGCTGAGGGTGTGCTGAAAATTTTCCTTTCTCTTGAATACTCAATGTTGTGTTTATTTATTTATTTGATAAAACGGATCATAACCCTTCATTAAGAGAGGACTTACAAAGTTGACTTGAAAAACAAGCCAATTACAATTGTTAGTAGCAACCCAATACACTTTCGTGACTGACATGGTCTAGTCCAGAAGGTAAATCTCTAAAGACCTAGATCTTAAAGAAACTACTACCTCTCTCCACGACAGAGGTTACAAAGCCCCATCCCCAACTAAGCAGGGTAGGGTTCACCAAACCCCACCAACCCTGTCAATGCGAAGGGGGGACTAGTACTCCATTCAGACCAAAGTCTGAAGACACTACTCTGTTTAGATTTTTATTTTCCTAGAAACAACATTACACAAAAGAAAATACAGAGAAAAACACTGCACAAAAAGTGAAAAGCAGTACAGGCGCCACTCTGGGAAGAGAACCGACAGTCGAGCTTGGAGATCCTGGACGACGCTAGAACTTCGAGCCGCGCGTGTGAGCTACTCGCCGCTCCGTTTGGTGCCGCATTCGGTGGTCTTGAAGATCGGCAGTTGAACAACACCATGGCGGGGCACGTGCTGGCTGTGGGTGGCAGAAAGACCCAGAACTGCGATTCTCCCTTATTTCGCCTGAAACCACACAAAAAAAAAAAACACTACACAGATGAGGGAGGGGGAGGGAGCCGAAGCTCCCAACCCTCTAGCTGAATCTGTGGAGAAAGTTTTAGAGAGAGAGGGGGAGGATTTGTTTGTTTGTTCCAAGTGTTTATTTTATTGATGGTGCCCTGCAAGTCATTTATGGCCTGAGTGTTTTGATTGTTTGTAATGGCTTGAATCTGCATGAATTGCATCTATGCCATACTGTCATCTAGAGACTTCTTCGTAGATGATTGAGGCAGAGAACTCTGCACAACTGCATGAGGCTAAATTCCTGAGGGTGCTACAAAATGATAGCTCTAAGAACTCTGATATGACTGATACTAGTGCTGAGGAGCAGCCTGATGAAATGGCTGCTGAGAAGGTGGTGGAGACCGGCTAGGCTGATCATTCCTCCATGAGAAATTTGAGTGATTCCTCCACCCCGGATTATGTGTTGGAGAAAGGCTGATTCTATGCTCTGTTAACCCAGTTCGCTGATTGCATCTGCTCAGGGGTTGTCCCAAGTGCAGGAGGATTTCGTATAATAATTAGGAATAAATTCTTAGATCGTCTTCTTAGGAAAAATTACTTAAAATCAAACTCGTTTAAAATGATGAAAATATTCACAAAGAGAAAATAAAAGTGATGGTATGTGCAATGAATGGAAGAGTGCATCGGGAAGAAAAAAGGCAGTAATCATGGACTATATTCATATTTTTGAATTTTTGAGTGTCGAAATGAAATATAAAAGACTAACAAATTGAAATTAACTATCAATGAATCAACTAAGCTAAAACAATCTTAAATAATCTGAAAATTAAATAATAAAATAGAAATTATTTAAGTCCTAATTAAGTTTTAATTAATCTAATATGCAATGGAACTAAGAGATTAATAAAATTAAGTTACAAATTAAATTAGATTAGAAAATAATTGACAAAATACGAGCTGAGAATTGAAAAGTCCCAAAATCAAAATTTTATGGTTCATCCTTGAATTTAAATCACAAGTTCTCAAAATCAATATGTAGCAATTGAAATCACTGTTAAATCAAAACTTAAAAAAGAAAGAAAAAGAATGACATTAAGTAAAATAAATAGCAAATAAATTTCCCTAACTTCTAAGCTAAAAATCTTAAAAATACTCCATAAACTTTAAATTAAAATTAAATAAAAATTAAGAAATAAAAAGAATAAGTTAAATGAATGTAAATAGAGGTGGTAGGCAGTGAAGGAAGGCTGGGCAGTGGCTTCGTCGCCGTGTTGTTTTCTTCTCCCCCAATAAATGCGGCGCTTCTGCCCCTTAAAGAAAAAAACTTTTCGTTGCTTCCGTAAAAACCCAAAAAAAACCTCGTCGTACATGTTGCGTCCAAATGAATTAAAAGCAAAGAATCCTCGGTTTTTTTTTTTCTTTTGTGCGTGCGGCGTGTCTTGACTTTTATTTTGCTTCCGTCCAAAATCTAAACACTTAAAAAAATGTTGGTGCCTTGACTTTTCTCAAGCTTTTTATTTTTTGACCTATAAAAACAATAGAAATTAAAAATAAAATAAAATAAAAAAGAATAATAGAATCTCAAAAATATATTGTGCATGTGAATGAACATTATCTAATTAAATCACAAGTTATAAAATTAAGTCTAAATCATGCTATTAACCAATTTAAATCACAACTCGGATTAATTCATTTTAACCATTTTCCATCTAAAACCAATAATAATGTAATGAAATAAATAAAATATATTGGTTCTAAATGTATAAAATATACAATAACTCAACTCAATCACTCCCCAATTCTTCTCCTTGCAGGGAAGAGTCCGAGTGTTGCCAGTGTGGAGTTGTCCAGGCCTGCAAAACACGACCTCAACATTGGTGATGTCCGTGATATCTCTTTTCCCACAAGTAGTGTGTTCTTCGTGTGTCGGCAGCAACACGCTCTCAAGCCTTGTGACGAGAAGGAGAACAACCTAAGGCGATGGAAGGAAGGACCAATGAGCAAGCTGTGAAGACACAGAAGCTCGAAGGGGTGCAAGAAGAAGTAGGTCCACCTCCGGCTCCACCCCTGAAGAAGTTGGACAGGGAGGTCAGAGATGAGAAAGCTCTGTGGCATAAAATGACTCCTGAACTAAGCCAATCCTTGAAACGGCTCATTGCTGAACACCGGGATGTGTTCTCCTGGAGCCACTGAGAGATGCCTAGGATTGACACATCCGACATCGAGCATTGCCTTAGTGTGGACCCCAAGGCGAGGAGGGTCAAGCCAAAATGCCGTAGCTTTAGGGCAGAGAAGTACACAACGATCATCTAGGAGGTGGACCACTCCTGGCCACGGGGTTCATCCGGGAAGTACACTATCTCGAATGGTTTTCTAATGTGGTGTTGGTAAAGAAGTCAAGTGGAAAGTGGAAGATGTGCATGGACTTCTGTTGGGAATAACTGTAAATCTAAGACTAACTCGAAGTATAGTAGCGGAACTAAACGAAAGAAATTGATGACAATCACACAGAAAGAACACCAAGAATTAAGTGGTTCGACTCAAAATGAGCCTACGTCCACTGGTGGGGTCGGTATAAGAGATTTCACTATCAACAAAGATGGAGTACAGATGAATACAACAAAACTTCACAAGGAAGTTATCTTTCAAAACTCACTCTATAACTTCTCTATCAAGAAAACACTAAAAACAAGTGAAAAAAGTGATTTCTGAAGTTATTCTAAAGTGGAGGCGCCGTTTGGTATTTATAGGAACAGTAATGTTCACTTCTGTGAACATTGGCTCGAGTGAACACTCGAGCGAGTGTCGAGCGAACGTAGGTTTTCTGCACTTCGCTCAAGCCAACAGTCGAGCGAGAGTCGAGCGAAGCTCTCTCCCTGAACTCGCTCGAGCTGGGTGTCGAGCGAGGGTCGAGCGAAGCTCTCTGACTTGGATACCGCTCGAGCTGGGTGTCGAGCGGATGTCGAGCGAAGCTCTCTGTCTGAATTCGCTTGAGCTGAGTGTCGAGCGAATGTCGAGCGAAGCTCTCTGTCTTCATATTGCTCGAGCTGAATCTCGAGCGATGCTTGAGCGAGACTCTTTGTTTGACTTCGCTCGAGCCAAGTGAACCTTCGCTCGAGCGAACCTACGACACATGCACTGTTCCATCTGAATTCAAGCCACCTCATAACAACTTCGCCAACCTGATAATAGATTCAACGGTTGGACACCCCCTGCTCAACTTCATGGATGTGTATTCTGAGTAGAACTAGATCAGGATGAACACAGAGGTCGAGGAGAAAACAACCTTCGTCACCAATCAGGGTCTCTACTGCTACAAGGCCATGTCGTTCGGTCTCAAGAATGCAGGGGCAACTTATTAGCAGTTGGTCAACTGGATGTTCAAAGAGTAGATTGGGCGAAACATGGAAGTCTACATGGACGACCACTTGGTCAAGCGCAAAAGGCCCGAGCAGCATCTTGACGATCTTCGGGAGGCCTTTTCAGTGCTAAAAAAGTAAAATATGAAGCTCAACCCGCTGAAATGTGCATTCGGTGTCGAGTCAAGTAAGTTCTTGGGGTTCATGGTCTCAGAACGCGGCATCGAGGCCAACCTCGAGAAGGTCAAGGACGTTGTAGACATGCCTCTCCCACGAATGATCAACGAGGTCCAAAGGTTGGCAGGAAGAGTCACCACACTGAGCCTCTTTATATCAAGGTCAACAGACCATTATCTTCCCTTATTCAAAGTCCTCGGAATGGCACGAGAATAGGATGATGAGTGCAACCAGGCCTTTGACGAACTCAAGAAGTATTTGGCTCACCCGCCACTCCTTATCTAGACCAGCCCAAAGGAGGACCTGACGGTATATCTGGTTGTGACCCCGAACGCTGTGTCCACCGTGTTGGTCTGCACTGAGGAGGGAGAGTAACAACCCGTTTATTACATGAGCCGCCCCTTTCAAGGAGCCGAGGCCAAGTATCCCTTCACGAAAATGTTGGCCTTCGCATTGGTCATTGTCGCGAGGTGGCTAAGACCTTATTTCCAAACCCATCCAATGAAAGTACCCCTTAGGAAGATATTGTAGAAGCCTGACGTGTCAGGTGACATGACAAACTAGGCAATCGAGTTGAATGAGTTCGACATCGGGTACCTTTCCCAAATAGTGATCAAAGGACAAGTCTTGGTAGACTTCGTGGCCGAGTTCTCAGATTTCCCAAAAGAGATAACTATGGCACCCCAAGGCAAGCCCTGGCAGGTCTACGTCGACGGCTCATCTTGCTGGGCTATCAAACTTGGTTTCAAAACAACCAATAATGAGGCTGAGTATGAGGCACTACTGGCTGGAATGGCAGTGGTCAGGTAGTTGGGAGCAACTGAAGTCGAAGTGAGGGCTGACTCGAAGGTGGTGGTTGGTCAGGTCACGGGATAGGTCACCACCAAAGGTGAAAAACTGAAGAAGTACCTCCAACTGGTAGGATAGGAGCGCGACCTTTTCAGATATTTCCACATCCAGTAGATCCCGAGGGGAGAAAACCACAAAGCAAACCGCCTGGCAAAGGCTGTCTCGGGTCAGGAAAAAGCTCCCCTCCCAAATCACACCGTAATCCAAACAATAGACACATAGGCCATTAGATTCAGCGTGTCCACAGTCCAGCCGTCGCAAGCGCTAAAGTGGGCGGGAGACATCATAAGGTTCCTTAAAAGAGGTCAGGTCCCAAACAATTGGGGGGAGGCGAGGAAAGTTAGGAATAGGACGGTGCACTTCACATTGGTAGAAGGATTCTTGTATAGAAGAGGTTTTTTCGAACCCCTCCTGAGATGCATCTCGCCTGAGGAAGCTCAGTATGTGTTGGTTGAGGTACATGAAGGAATATGCAGGAACCATTCGGGCAGAAAAGCATTGGTTGTGTGAGTGACTTGTGCGGGGTACTACTGGCGCAATTCCCGTTGGGATGTAGAGGACTTCTCGAAGAAATGGTCTAAAAGCCAAGAGCATGCATCGATACCCCACTGTCTGCTAGAAAAGTTAACCTCCATCGTCTCCCCCTAGCCCTTTGCACAATGGGGACTCGACCTCAACGACCCATTTCTCAGGGGCAAATGAGGAGTGAAGTTCATGGTAGTGGCAGTCGATTACTTCACAAAATGGGTAGAGGCATAAGCGTTGGCAACGATCACGGCTTGGGCCATCACGAGGCTCCTGTGGAAGTCTATAATCTGTTAGTTCGGGATTCCTCGGAGCTTCATATCGGATAACGGTAGGCCGTTCGATTGCTTACATTATTGAGAGTGGTGTGCAGAGCTCAGGATTGAGACCAAGTACTAATCTCCAGGACACTTGCAAGCAAACAGAAGTAGAAGCTACCAACAAGATGTTGTTGAATATTCTGAAAAAAAAGGCTAGGAGAGCAAAAGAGAAGATGGGTCGAAGAACTCCCCAACGTGTTGTGGGCCTACCGACCATCTGTCAGAACCCCCACAGGAGAGACACCCTTTGCCCTTGTGTATGGGATTGAAGCTGTGATCCTGGCAGAGGTGGGACTGCCCACTTATCGGATACAACACTTCAACCCAGACCACAACAACGAAAGAATGAAAGAAAATCTAGACCTCCTAGAAGAAAGACAAGAAGCAGTGAGTCAGGCAACGAACAAAAAGAGGAGAGTTGAGCAGTACTTCAACACGCGGGTTCGACCCCGGGGGTTCAAGGTGGGAGACATGATCCTAAAGCAGGCAGACATCACCACCCAAGAAGAAGGAAAGCTCGGGTGAAACCCGGTGGGAAGGGTCGTTTGTGGTGAAAGCCAGCGGAAGATTTGGCTCATACAGGCTGAAGGACTGTAAAGGACGCGAGCTGCCCCATCCATGGAACGCCGAACACTTGAAGAAATACTTTGTTTAAAGAACTATGGGATTTCCCGAATATGTAATCAACAAGGACATAAATGAAAATATGATTTCGAATCCATTCGCTTTCCTTTAAAAATACTGATACCACAAGCATAGTCCATTGGCTGGCCGTGATGCATTGGCTAAGGGCCAGAGCCTCCTGAGCTCCCACTCCTTTATAGCTAGTTAGGCACAGGTCACTTCACTCGTCGACCTTTGCGCAATGCATGGTTGCGATGCATTGGCTGAGGGCCAAAGCCTTCCGAGCTTTCCCCTTCATAGCCAGTCAGACACAAGTTCCTCGACTCGCCGACCTTCTTGCACCATAAGCCCAGTCCCTTGGCTAGCCGTGATGCATTGGCTAAGGGCCAGAGCCTATTGAGCTCCCCCCTTTATAGCTAGTCAGGCACGGGTCACTTCACTTTCCGACCTTCGCACAATGCATGGCCGCGATGCATTGGACGAGGGCCAAAGTCTTCCAAGCTTTCCATTCCACAACCAGTTGGACACGAGCCCCTCGACTCGCCGACCTTCGTGCACCACAAGTTCGGCCGCCTGACCAATAGTTGTGCACTAGTTGGGACACGAGGCGGGCTCGCCGTGCAAAAACAAAGGGAGCCAAACAAAACAAGAAAGAAAAAAAATACGAAGAGGTTGCCAGTTCAAAGAACAAAAATACAAAGGGAAGCTAGCTTTGTATATATGGATAAACTTGGATTACAAGAGTTCGGATTACATCAAAAGACCGATCGGGCATGGAAAGCCCAAAATAGAAAAAAAAAGGAGAAGTCTGCGAGATCACAACAGAGGAGGAGCATCTCGGAAGGCCAGCGGCATCTGCTCTCTCCCTAGAGTCTTGACGAATTGGTAAGCCGAGAGGTTAGGAGCAAGAGATGTAAGTTGGAGAGTGTTGAGATTGGTTGACAGATTCTCAAGTAGATGGTCTCTCAAGCGCTCACGGCCTTATAACCGTGGCCCCAAGCCTCATCCCAAAGCGCTGGTGAGTGTCAAATCTGGGATTCCAGAGCCGCCCCAGTAGCTTGTAGGCTCGAGATAGCAGTGTCCCGAGTGGGGACCGCTTCCAATGCCTGAGCTAGATCACCTTCTAAGGTGTCAATTCGACCCTAGAGCTGCAGTGCGGCGATACTCAGGCCATGGGAGGACCGCGACAATGAAAAGCAATAACGAAGCAGTCCAAAACGTTGCGTTGCACTCGAAGCCCTCTTTCTGCTGGTCCTCCGAAGCCTTCTTCGAATGGATTGCAACTCTTCCTCCAACTGACGAATTTCCCCTTCGTCTTGTTGCTTCTCTATTCCTAGGCGTACGAGCTCCCCCTTGAGCTGTGAGATCTCCTGGTCCTTCTCCTCCTTGAGCTCCTTCTTCCCCTTGCAAAGCTCCTTGTTACGTGAGCGCAGTAGTTGAACATGCGCTTCTGATGCAGCCAGCTCTTCGACCAGGGCGTCATGCTTCAAGCACAGTTTGTCCACCCACTTGTTTGCTTTGTGGACCTCCCTCGAACAAGACTGTTCAGGGCACTGAGCATCTGGTTATGTTCTTCAATGGCCTCCTGCTCACCAACAATCATTTCCGTCGGGTTCTCAGCTGCCTGAAGCAAAACAAGTCAGAGGGAAGCAACATAAAAGAAAGGAAGAAAGAAAGGGAATCTTTGGTACCTTGACGAAGTGAGGTCTGAGCTTCTGAGCCTCCCGCTTGAATGCTTCGGCTCAGGCTCTCTCAAAACCAGGACCGATCCCTTGGGCATCCCCGCTGGCGGGACGAGAAGAAGGCCTGGCGCCACGCATCAATGATAAAGCAGAGAGCTCTTGGGGGATGGTCTCAGAAGAAGCTGAGCCCCGCCCCAGCTGGACCTCACTACTAGGATTCTCGAAGTCTGGAGCTTCGTGAGAAGGAGGAAGGCTTACTAGCAGCTAGGAAGATGTTGAGGGAAGAGGAGCACCTGTATCAATTCGGGGAGATGACGGCGGAGGAGAAGTGGGACTTGGCGACTGATCTTTTGAGACCAAGAAGGAATCAACGTCGATCTCAGGGAAAGTCCCCAATGCAAACAAGGGGTTCGGAGTCCTGTCTTCGACAGTGCTCGGAACTGGTAGGGTGTCTTGCTCAGGTCCCCCCATGGGGACCTGAAGAGAAAGCCATCTCCCTCGACGAGGGTGTAGCACATGCAACTTCCTCTGCAGCAAGGGCTACCTCGAAGGATAGCAGAGGCTCAATGAAAGACCAGCCCCTTCAGGGAGCAGCATTGAAAAAAGCATTGAGAAAGATAGCGTTGAGAGAGATTTCGTCTGCCTTAACCTCACCAACTCTCCAGGCGGCAGTTGGTGGTGGGACAATGGGCCACAAGGTTGGAGTACCGACGATTTGAGGAGCGGAGATTGGTCTAGAGGAGTCGGGTTGGTCCTGCAAAGAGGAGCTTGCAAGGGCTGGAGAAGAAGTTCTACTAAAGGTGTGGTGTATAGGCCCTGATGGAGGAGGGCGAGTGGGGCCACTAAAGACCCCGCGAAGAGGGCCAGAAGGAACTGGTTGGGTGGCAGCGCCGAACTCGTTGAAAGGAGACCCAGGTGGGGGTTGCCATGATGAACTCGCAGAGGCCCTACACGAAGAAGACAGTGGAACTTGACAAGAAGGGCTGGGGTAGGAGCGGGGACCCTGAGTCCCCAACCTGGGAACAACTCCAACATCGCTCTCCTCAGCACGATGCCACTTGGCCCGATCATCCCTCAAAGGGGGAAAAGCCTGAAACTTCCTGGGAGGAGAAGAGGGAGGAAACCGGCAAAATATCTCGACCAAGCACAAATGATCGGTCGGGAAGGAGCAAGTGACCCCTAATGTTCGTGTCAATAATCAACAAGTCAGTCTCACTCAGTTTGGGGTGGGCGGCCACCCAGGACATAATGGTCACCACTCAGAATTCCTCCCTTTCAGACAGTTTGATTGAAAGGGACTGCTCGTTGGCACATTGGCCCAGATGACCTGAACAGGAAATTCTTGGTGAACCTCCTCGCCTTCAGGATGCTCCCATCTTGAATCGGAAACAAAGAAGAAGTGCCTATGCCATTCCTTAATAGATGAGAACTGCTTCTCCATTGTCAAGAAGCATTTCTCAAAAGATCGAGATTGGAAGCTACACAGGCTCCCATCAAGTCGAATGATCCGTTAGACCGACAAGAACTCCCAGGCAATTAGATTGGGGTAATCCTTGGAACCGTCATCCAAAACCTGCCGGAAGACTATGCAACAAGCCACCATGATTCGCCAGGCATTGGGATGGAGTTGCATGGGAACTAGCCTCAGAAAGTCGAGGATGTCCCAGATCGGATGACAGAACAGCAACCGCAGCCTGTTGGAAAACATCAAGGGAAAAGGAGCCACTAGTGTGGCCATCTCGTCTGCACCCATGACAAAAACACGTTGACCAGGGATCTCCATAACCACCTTCAGGGAATACTGTAAGACTGCCTCCAAGCTCAAAGGTCATCGCTGGTAACGGATGACACCCAGTTCCTTCCTACAACAGACAAAAGATGGCCTTTATGATCACTGGAAGCAGCCATGGGAGGGTTACTGAAAGGGAAAGGAAAGGTAGAAGGTCTGAGGAATCCAAGAGAAACTTGGAAAAGAGAGAGCAAGAGAATTTCGGGGATAAGGCAAAGAAATGAGAAGAACAGAGGAGGGAATGAGGACTTAAATAAGGGAGTAGCCGATGGTTGGTCTTGATGGATAGTGAAGCTACAAGGGCTCGGAAGACGAAGGGGCGTAATAGTGTCGGAAAGGCGAACAAATTGACAGGGTGACGTCAGCAACCGCTAGGTGGCTGCATGGACAACATGGTTCGCAGGGAAACCAGGCATTGCAGGATCTATCAAAACATCCCAAGACGTCTCCATGAAGTCACACCGACCAGGCAATAATGACGTGGGCACGTGTCAAGACCCCGAGTGACCTTGGGGAGCCAAGATGGAATAATGCAATAAATAGGAGGGATTAACGAGCAAACAAGTGGCAAGCACGCACCAACTAGTGGCTCGAAATGGAGGAGGCACTTCGAAAAGGTTGGGAAGCCGGGAAGACGGCAAGGCGTGGAAATCTACGTGCATTAATGATAAGATGTGGGGGAATCTTTTAAAATTCTCATTGCACACGTGCGCTAAGAATTTGCTGTGTATTGTGAGAGGAGAAATTCCCAAGGGTCAGGCTCGGGATAAAGACCAGAGCCCAAGCCCTCGTACAAACCTTGGGAAGGGCTTGGATGGCCCAAGAGGCCCATAAGGAAGCTTACAGGGTAGGAGTTCTGTCAAAAGGATAGGAGGTAATGCTGCCTGGCACATCTGACGAAGGTGCCCCCAACCCTGATAGAATAGGGCAGACTAGCACCCAAACTGGCTGACCGTTAGAGACATCCCTGTCCCTGACACTACTGCCAAGACGGCGCAAGAGCGGAAATAAGCCAGTCCAAGGCCACATTGCATTTAATGGAGCAGAGTCGGGACTGTCCAAGGCACGCCGCATTTAATGGTGCAGAGACAAGCACGCATGACAGAGCTATGCCGCATTCAATGCATCCTAAGGGTCGGCACTTAACATGAACGTTGAGAGATGAACCTCCCTAGCTGGCTTGTCCCCCTTGACATGCAATAACAGTTGTTCATTGCATGGTTGAGAGATGAGGTACTTAAAAAGAAATGGCTGGGTCTTGATCAAGGGGTTTGCGAAATAAACCTTTAATTAATTACTACATTGGAGTAAGCATGCGCATTTAAATATATATGGCTCGGTCCATTCACTACGTACATATATATATATACTAGCAGTAGGTAACGTCCAACAGACGTTTGTCTAATTTTCTTTTTTATTTTATTTTATCTAGGGATTGTGGAAATATTTTTTTAATGATGTTGTAAATTTTTTATTTTTTTAAAAATGTTTATGATGATTAAAAATGTTTATGATGATTAAAAAAATACATGAAAAAAAGAAAAGAAAAATAAAAAAATGAAATACACATTCAGGACATATTTTCGGGCTATTTTTTTATTAGTTGTAATAGTTCTCTTTACTTAATTAAGAATATTATCATATTTAAATTATGTTAAAACTCTAATTATTTATATAGTTATATTTTTTTTAAAATATTTAACAAAATTTCATCATTTATTTAATGATGAAATATTAGTATTTTATAAATGGTTTCGTTACTTTGAAATTAGTGGTACTTGTGTAAAATCTTGTATGGCGTAAGATTTTCTAATTGATAAAAAAAAAAAAGCACGTTTGCCACATCTGTCAAATTGAAGAAAAAAATAAAGTATAATTTAAAATATTAAAATAGTCTATTTTATAAGAATAAAATTATTATTTATTTATGTTCATCATTTATTATGAAATTTAAATTATATTAAAAATTCAAATTAATTAGATAGTTTTTTTCTCTTAAAAATGTACAGTAAAATTTCATCATTTATTTAATGATAAAAAATTAGTATTTTATAAATTAAAGTTGATTTTTAGTGTATGATATAATAAACAGTAATAGGATATGCGAAAAAAACATGTGAAGAAAAAAAAAACAGCTTCTTTATTGTTCATTTAAAACTCAAAAATTAATATTTTTTTCACATTTTCTTTCTTCCTCTCTCTCATTTTCTACGCACGATTGCGGTATTACGTCGCACATTGGCATTCATACGAATAAAAAAAAAACTATTTACTGTTCATTACTGTTCATCATCAATATGATGAACAGTAATGAAATATGCGAAAAAATATGCAGGAAAAAAGGTTGATTTACTGTTCATTACTGTTGATAATCAACAGTAATGAACAATAACATTATAGGCGCTTTTAAGTAATAGACGGATATATAGTAATTCCTGAAAATCTGAAAAAAGGTCTCGGAAGTGTTTCATGTGTTTCCCCTGACTATAGCTTACGCCACCTATCTGCAGCCAACTAATTTGACTCTTTCTTTAAGCACTCGATCCATCCATTTTAGTTAATATATGTTATAAGTAATTACATGCTCAAAATCTCTCTCTCTCTCTCTCTCTCTCTCTCTCTCTCTCTCTCTCTCCGGGATAAATAAATTAAAAAAAAAAAAACGAGACAGATTCAAAAGTCGACCTACTCAACTATCTTAATTTCGACCTACTAAGAAATTAACTTTGTTATTCTGAATTCACAAGGAGTTGCGATCACTCGGAACCAATTCAGAATGAACAATTAACGTACTTGGACGGATCATCAGGCTGAAATTGCCTCGTCATGCACGCAAATTGACGTCAACGGCTGAATAATCCTCATGCCGAAATAATTATAGTCGCTTGATGCATTTTTTGTCAATTTTCCGAACCGTGGTCATTTATTTTTGTATTTTCCAACCTAGCTAGCTAGCTAGCTCAAGGAATCAGACCACCTCGCCCATATATGGCTAACAGAAGGCAACCCATTTTACTCAACATCACAAGCAATTTGGTGACCAATACAAAATCCATCGTTACCTGCTCTTGCAACCACCATCATCGTTCATTTCTTGATCTCTGCAATGGCTTCCGTGATAACCAGCCAACCACACTTTGTTTTGATACTACTTACTACAACAAATAAGGTCTTTTGGAACGAAAAATTTTGTCCCAAAAGACTGGCATTTCATCCCAAAGTATATTTTGGGACCAAAAAAAATTGTTCCAAGTTCGTCCCTATAAAACTATCCCAAAAGGCATTTTGGCCTTTTGGGACGAAAATCACAAATTCGTCCCAAAAATATCTTTTGAGATGAAATTAAGCTGGACCATTCGATCGCGTTCGAACATATTTTTTTTTTCTGGGACGATTTAAATTCGTCTCAAAAATCTGTTCGAACATCGTAAATAACGTTCGAACAATGAGGAACTGTTCGAACGGATATTTCATGGCTGGTCGATCGATACCACTCTGTTCGACCAAATACACATGAAGAAACGTTCAAACAAAAAAATTGATGATCGAATAAAAATAGTGAATTGCCTGTTTGAACGACGCGCAATTTTTTACCGTTCGAACTCTAACTTGCGATATTCGAACGGTTGTGTCCGAGTTATATATGTTCGAACGTTTGATGAGAGTTCAAACGGTTATTATTTTCTTGGACAATACTTAAAACCAAATAGATATTTATATTTCAAAAATACATTACAAATTGTTCAATATAAATAAAACTAACCTAATAAGCCAGAATTAAATAAATAAAATACTAATAATACTAATAAAATTATCAGTATATGATATATAATTGTTCAATATGCAAAATACTTCTAATGAAATTCAATTGTTTGGAGGCCAGAATTGTTGCATAAGCATTTGCATTTGAAGCTGCATCTATCTTTGTTGTTCTTGCATTTGTAGTTGCATCTCTCTTTGTTGATCTTCTTGTTGTTTTATGCGCATTTCCATATTTGTTTGTTTCGCCTCTAACTCCTGCTATTTTGCCATCAATTTTTCGATCCTAGAATTTGCATTCTCTAAAGCAATGGCAGTAGTGCTTGACGTTGATGAAGAGCCTAAAGGCTTAACACAGTGACCCAAACCCCTCAAGTAGCCCGAACGTTGACCCAGAACTTGTGTAAAAATTTCAACATCACTTGTTGATGAATTATGATCCGATGCAGCACGAAGGTCAACCATTTTATCCTATATAGAATATATAAAATTAATATTGACACAATAATTTAAATATGATTAATTAAAAGAAATTATAATACTTACATAATTCTCATGAGCATCGAGATGAGTCCACTTTCCATTACTATTAGTATGTGATGCAGCATATAATTTTGTCAGATCATAATTGGTGTCTGACTCTTTCTACAAGAGACATTGTTAAGATATAAAGTCTATATTAAAAACAAACTGCATAGAATAAAAAATAAAAAAAAAGTACATTACCAATTTCTGAAAGAAGCGATGAAAAGATCTTGAATTTGCATGATGATAAATATTTAACTTCGATCTATTTGTTTTGTTTATAGAACTTTGCTTTTGCATAGAAGTTGTAAAAGTTAGTAAGTGAAAACTATAAATATGACACATAAAGAATTCATTTAATTTACCTTATATGATGGATCCTCAAACATGTCGCAAAATTTTCCCCATTCTTCATATCGGACATCCTGAAAAGAATGTTAGCGTGCATCTTCCTTGTTCTCGTACTTCTTGTAATTCTCGTGACACCTCGCCTTATACTTGCAGAATGTATTATACATCAACTCTTTGACAGTCCTACACTCCTCTCTCCGACCAAAATTTAGTTCGAAATCATCATTGAAAATGTATATACACAAAGATATTATCATTTAGAATATTAAATAATGTCAATAAAAATTTATTATTTAAATATTACATATCAAACAACGCTTTTTTATAAGCTCTTTCATATCTTGTCGGACTTTATGCCATGAACTCGTAGCCAAAGGTGCATAAGTCCGTCTAAGAGCACCCACATGCGATGCAAGTCAAGCTGCTTGTTGTCCCTCGCCTCCGGTATATTCGTCAGAAATGTTAACCTTAATCTTACCTATTTTACGATATTTCTTCAACGTCACGTTTCTAGTAGTGCCTCATCCGTGATGAAATTGTACTGTTATCTCTATAAAATAATATTAGTTATTTACCTTGTATCAATTATCATATATCTTAATTAAAAAAATGAGTATTAGCTATTTACCTTGTTCCGTAGAGTCAGTCTCTAATGGTGAGTCAGGCGGAGAGCTAGGAACAGGTGGAGATGAGATGCGGCGTGTGTGAGTTTTGTGAAAACCAAAAACACTTTTTTTTTTCTTTTAAATAAACTCCAAAGAACCTCACGTTGGGCTGCTCCCTTCTATGCAAGGATTTTCTTCTTGTGCATCTTTCTTCTAACTTTTTCTTTTTTTATCTTTAAGCATCGGTGCATCTTGGCTTATATATAAAAAATAGAAATCAGAAAAGAAAAAAACAAAAAAAATGGAAGAATAAAATATCAAAGATGTGTTGTGCATGTGAAGAAATATTGTCCAATTAAATCACAAGGTATAAAATTATGTATAAACTATGTTATAAATCAATTTAAATCACAACTCGAATTTATTTATGTTAACAATTTTTCCAGCTAAAATCAATAATAATGTAATGAAATAAATAAAGTATATTGATTCTAAATGTATAAAATATGCAATAACTCAGCTCAATCATATATCTTGGAAAAAGAATTCATGGAAAAAGCCCATATTTGTTGTAGTCGCCAAGAGATGATATTTTTTTCTCCATTAATTTTTGACTGCTCCTACAAGATAAAAACAAACCAATGATATTGCTTGAGAGTATTGACATTAGATTGGTCATTCCATTTCTTAAAATTTGACTAATATGTAATTTTTTATTCTTAACTAATCACTCAAAACCTAAAGCCTACATTGGATTAATCATATTCACACTTATTTCTATAATAATAAAATATTATTATTTTTTATATAATTTCTTTAATTAATTATTATTTTTTAATTACTTTTTTTATTTTTATTTTTCATAATCTTCAATAACTCCAACAATAATATTTATTTTTATTTTCACATTCACAATCCAATAATCTATAATATAAAAATCTCATAATTTATACATGATGCAGTGCAAAATGTACGAGACAGATTTAAAAGTCGACCTACTGATCAACTATGTTGATTTGGACCTAAAATTATTCTCAATCCATAGGCTAGTACTTATAAATAATTCACAACCAATTCAGAAGGAACAATCAACGTACTTGGACGGATCATCACGGCCTACAAAGAAATAATTTTGAGCGTGTGAACTAAATTTGCCCCGTCAAGGACGCAAATTGACGCCAACGGTTGAAAAATCCTCGTGCATTTTTGTCAATTTTCTGAACCGTGGTCATGTATCTTCCAAGTAAAAAATAAATAATTTGCTGAGTTCTTCCAAGTCAACCATGCTAGCTCAAGGAATCAGCCAACCTCGCGCGCGCCTATAAATGGCCAGCAGAATGCAACCCATTTTACTCGACATCACATGCAATTTGGTGACCAAAACAAAATCCATCGTTACCTGCTGTTGCAACCACTATCATCGATCATTTCTTGCTCTCTGCAATGGCTTCCATGATGACCAGCCAGCCTCACTTTGTTTTGATACCACTCATGGCACAAGGCCACATGATACCCATGATAGACATGGCCAGGCTCTTTGCAGAGCGTGGCGTGATTGTCAGCTTGGTCACTACCCCCTACAATGCCTTCAGATTCGAAACAACCATTCATCGAGCAACAGAATCTGGCCTCTCGATTCTGCTTGTTCAACTGGAATTTCCATGCCAACAAGTGGGACTTCCTGCTGGGTACGAGAATCTTGACATCCTCCCTTCACGAGACCTACTAACCAAGTTCTATGAAGGTTTGAGCATGCTACAACAACCTTTAGAAAAGCACCTACAAAATGAAAGGCACCCTCCAACTTGCATCATATCTGACAAGTGCCTCTCTTGGACATCCGAAACAGCTCAAAAGTTCAATATCCCGAGGCTCGTTTTCCACGGGATGGGCTGTTTCTCACTTTTAAGCTCCCATAATATCAAATTTTATAATGCTCACCGTTCTGTCAGTTCCGACTCAGAACCCTTCGTGATCCCAGGCTTGCCCCAAAGAATTGAGATAACAAGAGCCCAACTTCCAGGTTCATTTGTTACATTGCCCGGTTTGGATGATGTTCGAGACAAGATGCAAGAGGCTGAGTCAACGGCTTATGGGGTTGTTGTGAATACTTTCAATGAATTGGAGCAGGGGATCATTGAGGAGTACGGGAAGGCCATCAAGAAGAAGGTATGGTGCGTTGGGCCAGTTTCTTTATATAACAAGGAGAGTTTGGACAAGTTCGAGAGAGGTGACAAAACCTTAATTGACGAGCAGCAATGCTTGGGATGGCTTAACTCGATGGAACCAAGCTCGGTTATTTACACTTGTCTGGGCAGTTTATGCCGCCTGGTTCCCTCACAAATAATCGAGCTTGGGCTGGGTCTTGAGGCATCAAAACAACCATTTATTTGGGTGATTAAAACAGGAGAGAGATATTTAGAGTTGGAGGAGTGGCTGGAGAAGGAAAGATTTGAGGAAAGGAACAAAGGGAGGGGACTCTTGATCAAGGGATGGGCTCCCCAAGATTTCATTCTGTCTCATCCGGCAATCGGAGGTTTCATTACCCACTGTGGTTGGAACTCAACGATAGAAAGTGTGTGCCATGGGGTGCCAATGATAACGTGGCCTCTTTTTTCGGAGCAGTTCCTCAATGAAAAACTAGTGGTAGAAATTCTGAGGATTGGGATTCGAGTAGGAGTGGAGATTCCTGTTAGATGGGGGGAAGAAGAGAAAGTTGGGGTTTTGGTGAAGAAAGAAAAAGTGGAGAAGGCAATAGGGCTGTTATGGGGGAGATGAAGGCGTAAGGAGAAGGAAGAAAGCAAGAGAGCTTGGAGAGATGGCAAGAAGGGAAATGGAAAAAGGAGGGTCCTCTCAGTTAAACATGTCATCCCTCATTGAAGATATAACCTGTAACACCCTCTTCTCGTAGGTTAGGAGTGTCATGTATTTTTCATAAAAATAAACCCGGCAAGAGATCTCAAATTTCATAAATGAAATTAGAAGTTTATTTTGTAGAAAAAGGTCTAATAAAATGTCTTCCAAAAACATTAAATGAGTAAATTGAATAAATTTATGTCATAAAAGCATGTTTTATTTTAGAAAGTCTGAAACTAAAATTAACTACTAATTTTATTCCTGGCCTGCCTGCTCGTATTCATCATCCTCACCTGGGTGGTTAAAAACATGAAATCAAATTAAAATGAGTCGAAAACTTAGCAAGAAATCCATCACAACGTAAACATAATAAACATAAAGTTTTCACAAAAATTTTCATGCTGAGAGTTTAAAATTCATGATTGTTCATACTGATGGTTATGTTATGTATGACTGATTTAACTGACTGATCTGACTGATTTATCTGATTTAACTAATTTATCTGACTGACCAACACACTTAACCCTATGTGTGAGGTTGTGCACCGGCCCCACATCTCCTGGCCGCAAGGGGAGCCGCTGATAGTATTCTAGCATACTATGGTGGACCACGCTTGAGCCCGTGGATTGAACATCCACCCTGAAACTGAACTGCATTGGTACCATGTATCTAAATGGCCACCTGATTAACTGATTTGGTCTTATATTGCACTTGAACTTAAGATAGCTTACGTATCTTATACACATGAGATGCATGACATAATACATACATAATTATAATTTCTGAATTTGAACATGATGCAGAATGACATGATCGTATGCTATGCTGGATGACATGTTTGCATATAACATGAGTGGTACATAAAATAATGGCTGTCAATGAATTGACTTGAATAATACTTATATATAAGCTGAACTGTGATGATCCTAATTTATGATCGAATTACTTACCTCGTTGCGCTTCTTCTTAATAACACTTTGTAACTCGACACATATATGCAATAATAACTATTACTAAATTTGTTTGGGAACAAATAAGTACTAATATCTTATTTAATTAAATTCACAATCTAAAAGATAAATCTTTTGTTTAACATCATAATCAATAAATCCTAGTATTTAAATTACTTAAATACTAATAACATATTATAATTTAGTAGAATACACGAGTTATTTTAAAATAATTCCTAAAACTTCAATTCTTAAAATATGTTTCCTTTCTTATTATTAACATAATTGAACAATAAATAATAATATTATTTAAATATTCTTAACATGTTTCTTTATTAAAGATTCTACTAAATAAACAAAGGAATATTAACAAAATATTAGACTCAATAATATACTTTAAAATATATTTAAATTTCTTTAAACACTTCCTTATAAAAATAGCATTTGACTAACATATTTATTTAATTAAAAACTTTGGGTTTAAATTATTAGCCTAGTCTTAATTGAGAAAACAATTCATTTAAAATAATTAGAATAGTTTTTGTAAAAAAAATATAACCTGGCCCATATTGCCTTAAAAAAAAACACAAACCCATTTGAAAAATAAGCCCAGTATACCAAGGGCCCGTTGTGAATCAAGATGACTGCTTTGTTTCGGACATGGAAAGCAGAGGCTCACCAAGATGAGTCCGTGAAGAGGGTGGCACAGAGTGAAACCTACTGTGCTGGGGGCTTTTGGCCTTGCATGGTTGTTGAGAGTGGGGGAAGGTTCACGGTGTGGAGGAGTTCAGTAGTGGGATGGCTCACGGCTTCGAGTTTTCTCTTCTCGTATAAGGGGTAAGCATAATTTATATGTGTAGAAGATAGAGAAAAAAATGAAAGGAAACCTAAAGGAGTAGAGACGTGCATGTGCATGAGAGTGAAGACGTGCGGAGTGGAGAAAATTGCTCATCAACAAAGTCGGTTTCCACTAGAATGCTAACAACTAATACCGAGAAACGTACGGGTTTTGAGGTTTAAAGTGTTTAAATAGAGGCTAAAATCAAGTGATGAGATTCGATGGAGATAGGAGAAACTAAGAATTGAATTCAAACTAAAATTCGTAAAATCTGATAAAATCTAGTAATAGTTATTAGAAAAAAATAATAACACAAAACTTTAGTGATTTCAACAAGGGAAAATTTTATAATAGAAATTATTAAAATAATCAATATAAAATCTGATAAAACTATAATCATAATAATAATAGAAAACTTTTAATAAAAAATTTACTTATATACCCTAAATCCATGACTAAGTATGTTACATAACCAAATTACGATCCGCTAAGACAAGGAGGAGTAGTAACTAGTAATTGTATATAGCATATTATGTATTATAGCATGTTATGGAATAGAGGAATCACTGGGATTTTTTTATTGTTTTCAATTTATGTATAGTTGAAATGAATAAGAATATTATATTTTTCTTGCGTTGTTATTACCTTTTATAATTTGTGATCCCTTCATATCCAAAAAGAGAGACAATATCCACAAAGAAGAAGATTTAGCTAGCATGTCAACTTTTACAAGGGGGTGGTTTGACCTTAAATCAATCCATGAATTGATTTCCCCACTAAGTAATGATTAATGAAGATTAAGATCATTAATGTGGAAGAATCTCAATTGGAATCCAAACCAACATATAATGAGGATAAAATCCTAATTCTATAGTGTCCTATGTTCCAACTGTAACCATCATCCTTTACTAAGTGTCTACAGAATTGCCGCCAAGAGACTAATGGTTTGATGGCATAGAGCCCGATTCTCTAAATGGAAAACTTAGGTCCAAACCCCCTGAGAATGTTTGATAAAAATCATCACACCTTTAGAGTGGTGAATATCTTTTATTTATATAATTTACAGATTGTATAGATTGAGTACATATCAATGGTAATTACAATAGAAATGGAAAGAATATGCAATATTCAAATGAGAACAATCTCCTATAATTACGGGTCAACTATGGCACATATGGGAAGACGTTGATTGAGGAGAGATATCCTCAACACCTCGAGTGGGGGCTCCTGCCTTGGTGGAGAACGAGCACAATCTAGCTACGGTTCCCATGCCTTGGCCGTCGCTAATGACTGTCTACCTGCCTCTGCCTGTTGCCTCGATCCCAGCTCCTTTATCTCAACCTTCCCCTTCTTTCCTACTCTTGTCTTCGGGCTGGGGAGCGGCGTTGCCTTTCTTCCTTCCTTGGAGAAGCAGTTCTCGGTATTGTGCGAGGTGGACCGATGGTATGTGTAGTAGAGGCGCACTACTCCCCGGTTGTCTTACCTTTCCGCTCACTCCACTTTCTTCCTTCGTGGCTCTATCAATGCTCGAAGGGTGTCTTCTGTGTTGTTGAAGTTATCGGCCTTGTCCATGAACTCTCGTAACATCACGGGAGTTCTTCAGGCTAGCTTGGCCATAAACTAGGATTGTGGCCAAACTCCTCTCAGGAGCGCCGCCAAAGTTATCTTCTCATCTTGGTCATCGGTGGTCATGTACTCCTTGTTAATCGAGATAGGTAGAACTTCAAGCATTTGTCCCTATTTGTTTGATGGTGAGGAGGTACGCCGCTGGATGCCACCTCCTTCGATTGGACATGAACTGGGTCAGGAACAGTCAGACCAATTTGCCAAAGCTGTCCACCGATCCAGGTGCTAGTGACCCAAACCATACACATGTTGGCCCCTTCAGGGTCAGTGGAAATGCTCTACATGCTACTTCCCCTAGGAAGCCATGAAGCGTCCTATGAGCCCTGAAAGTTTCCAGGTGCTCAAGAGGGTCTTTTCCTTTGTCATATATCTCCATAGCGGAGAACCTAAACTTTGGTGGTAAAGGCATCGCCATCACCTCTTCTGTATAAGGTAGACCCGTGCTTGTGAGCAACTGGTCCACCGTTGACGATATACCCACCTTCCTCGCTATCTCCTTATATTTTCCTTTGAGATTGTGGAGCTCGTCCTGCATGTTCTTTTGTTCCTCTTCTATACTAGGTTCAGCTTGCGTGTTTCGAGACCCCACATGTTCACTGTCATTGGATCTTGCTCTGCCGTCCTGCTCCTGCTGAGCTTTTCTAAGTTCCTCATTTTCCTTGCAAAGTGTTTGCACTTTGCCGATTTGCTTTGTTACCCATTCCTCCATAGTTTTCAACCTTACATCCATGGCATCTCTCATGTTTCTTCTGAGTTTCTCGAAACGGGTTGTCGTAGGCATGAGAAAGACACGCAAGATCTATTACGATCCAATAGACGGCGCCACTGTTAACGTCGTGTTTCACAAGCCTTTGGGCCAGGCTCCGACAACTTAGGTCTTCAGTAACGAGCCTACAAAAGATGGAGAAAAGTGCAACTTGGAGAGGGTGGCCTTAGGGCTGGGTAACCTCTAATGCCAAAGTTAGTAAGTATTCTTGGAAGTTTTTAAATAAGTAATAGAGTCTAGGGATCAGAGAAGGATATTCTCATACATGAAATCTGTTATTTATACTATAAGTATGGGGAGGATAGATTGTGCTTGCCCTTATGAAGTTCGCGTCTTTCGTATTGTTCCTTGTGTCAGAATCTTTAAATGTGACATGACTCTGTGCGGCTTCATTAATGTGTGTGTTACGCAGGTAGTGGAGCTATTAATGTGGCGTGATTCTCCGACCTCATTTTCTCAGACTGTCTTCTTTATGGCCTGTTGATATCTTTCCTGTCAGTAGATCAAAAGCTCCCTGCATATTATGCCTGCTATGTGGGCGGACACTTGAGGGCTGGACACTACTCGACGGGCCTTCATATTGATGAGTCTCATCCCCTGTAACACCATCCCTCCTGTAGGTTGCATCCAGAGGACTTTTCCCTTGGGCCAGGTTGGGAACTATTTGCCCTAAGCTAGGCATTTGGTCTTACTTCTCTTTCATCCATAGGCTTTTTGGGCTTAGTGGGGGGAAAATCTCCTTACACCTGGGTTCGAAACCCTTGAGAATGTTTGATAAAAACCACCACACCTTTTGAGTGGTGAATATGTTTCATTTATATAATTTACAAATTGAATAGATTGAATACATATCAATGGTAATTACAATAGAAATGGAAAGAATATGCAATATTCAAATGAGAACAATCTCCTATAACCTTCAACCGTTAATGTGTCATTGAGACTTTTACCATCACAACAACTTCTAGGATTGGTAGATGAAAACAAGAAGAATCAATTTCTATACACCACAGAGGAAGAATCAGTCTCTAACAGGATAGATAAAAACAAGATGATGTTAAAGTCGAATGCCTAAACGGAAAACAAACTAGCAAAACCTGTTCTTGATGGATCAGGTACTCCTACCTCAAAGAAAGATCTGGCACTTCCAAAAATTAAATATTCGATAGATCCTTGGATGAAACATTGTCTAAAATAATGCCTCCCACTGTCGTCATTAAGTGTGTCTTGGGCTCCATAAAAACCACATCTAGATAGTGCAGCCCTATCACCAGCAATTCGAAGTGCCACTGCCTGCCCTCCAACTATTCTCTGGGGTGGGGAAAGAGTTGTGTTCTTTCAAAAGAAACAGAAAAAAAATCACCAAATTAAAGGCAAAAACTCCCAAAAAATGTCACCCAAAATAATTTTGTGTATGTGAATGTGTGTATCTATCTCCATGTATATACTGTAAAGTTAAGGGCTACATCATCATGAACTCAGAAAAGATGGGTTACCTTAAAGCTAATGTTGTAAGCAGTGAAGTTTGGTGCAAAGGGCAACGTAAGAGCTGTTGGTAGTGTAATGCCATAGTCCCACATGGGTTGGAGAGTTACTTCCTATCACTTAAACTCCCATTTCAACAATATAATTATAGACTCCAAATTCTCAATATCATATAAAAATTTCAATTCAAACTAATTTTTTTAATATAACCAATTTTCCAAAATACCAAGTTATCAATACACAATAAAATTTCTTAATAAAATCGTCAATACTCATAATAAGACAAGTACATAATCAGAATTCAGAATCTCATGCCAAAGTTTTCAGATGCCACATCATATCAGAACCAAGTACTAAACAGCTTCAGATCATTTCACATATTCAAGAATAATAGAAACAAAACTTCTTTATTTAATCAAAGCAAAACTTTTTGGATCTCATATTCGCTCTTTTTGCTTAGATCAGAAACAAAATGCACAAAATTAGCTCATGTCTACACCAGTCATGATAGAAAATACTTTCTCTTATATAGAATTTATGCATATGCAGAACAAACATCTGAGGTCGTTTTCAGATTTCATTTTAAAAAAAAAAAAATGCATTTTTTCAAAGTCAACCTCATTTCATTTCTTTTATGCAAATCTAGTATAAGAACCTCGCTTACCTAAACTTCATAGTTTTTCAAGAATTTTCCTCAACAATGCCGAACAATTATAAATTGTCACCTATAAAATGATCACGTAATTTCTATAAAATTCCAGCTGAACACGTATTTCGATATTTAAACCTAAAATGCTAAAATTAACCTATTTTAATTCCTCCATACCTAAAATTCTCAGAACCCTAAAATACCATTATTTCCCAAATCCATCAATATCCAATTAAATATTTATTGTAAAAATAAAGTTTCTAGACTATTTTGAAATAAAACTAAGCACACTTAAAACGTAAACTCCAGTACGTAAACTATACAGCCAAAAACCAAAAGTAATAATAAGGGCATAAACGTAATTATATGTTCAAAAGTCACCTTTACGAGAGATAGAAAATATTTCTATTTTGTAAACCAAACTTCATTGAGCAGAGAGGTGCACGGATCCTTATCATGAAGCTATGTGTGGTGGTTGTCTGGCTGGATCTCAATGGTGGCGCGGCTGGGTTCAACATTGATGGGACTTCTGAGATAGAGATAGAGATAGAGATAGAGAGAGAGAGAGAATGGAGAACACTATGTGATGGAAAAGCACCAAGCATGACAAGACGTTACAGTCTAGGTGGTGGCGTCGTCCAGGGTAGCATCCAAATGTGGAGGCTTGTCTTTCGACGTCTTTTGTTGTCAGTGGTGTCATTCGTGGCCGCAACAACTGGTGGGGTGGTGGGTTGGTTGAGAAAAAAAATGCTCTGTTATTGGAGGGCAAAAACAAGAGTGTTCCCGCTGTGGCTTTTCAATGAGATGGGGATGGTGGCATGATTATGTCCAAAAAATAATGCGGTAGTTGTAGCACAGCTTTAAGGTGTCGATTTCACAGAGAGACAAATTAAAAGAATTGTAGAAGGAACAAAGAAACTAAAGAAAAATATTAAATGATTAATGGAGTACAAAAATTAATTTTAAAAGCAAATTGGTGCTGTCTAGGTGTAAGTCCCTCATAAAAATAGCTCACTAAGTGCCAATTCTCATACCCATGGTGAGACATATACTCAACAACTCCTTAAATCTCTCCCAAGACTGATACAAAGTCTTATTGTCCTTTTGTGCAAAGGTGGGGATTTACCTTCTTAATGTGTTGGTCTTATGTTGGGGAAATTATTTATTAAAAAAGAGCTGAGTCATCTCACTCCATAACCCAATAGATCGTGGTCTCAGCGAGTATAGCTAACTCTTAGCTCTATCATTCAAAGAGAAAGGAAAGAACTTAAGTCTCACAACGTCATCAGCTGCATTTTGACTATGAAAAGTCGCAATTACTTCCTCAAACTCCCTAATCTGAACATATGGATTTTCATTTTCCAAACCATGAAAAGTAGAGATTAACTGTATCATCCCTATTTTAAAATCCAGTTGGCGAGTATTAGCTAGAAATATGATACATGATGGTGTGGTTGTGCGTGTAGGGTGAAGGTAATCATGAAGAGTTCTAAAGGGTTGATTTTCGTGTTCACTCATTTCCTCGGGACTAGATAAATTGTCAAATAAAGGATTTAAAAAAACTTGATTCTGACTCTTCCACAGGCCTGCAAACAAATCTACCAAATGTGTCTTTATATCTGTGCATGCAAGGTAACAAAATACTAAAAACTAAAATTAGCATGAAAAGAAAGAAAAAAAAATGCAGCAAGCTAAAAGAGGGAACAAAGTTACTGCCTTTACAAACTGCTGAAATAAAAACCTATCTAGCAATTCTTCTACCGTCTCCCTGGCAACGGTCCCAAAAATTTGATTATGCCCAAAGAATAATGAGGTAGTTGTAGTACAACTTTGAGGTGTCGATTCCACAGAGAAACAAATTAAAGAATTGTAGAAGGAACAAAGAAACTAAAGAAAAATATTAAATGATTAGTGGATAACAAAGATTAATTTTAAAAGTAAATTAAAGTAGAGTAAAGTGACTAACAGAAAAAGTTATCAAATTTGACAAACAGTAAGGCATCGGGAATCCCTTGCACGAATATGGTATTTTAATTATTCTTAATTCGTTGAATAACTCAATTGGGAACTCAATTCCTAATATTCCCAATCAGAAGATATAGATTTATAAACCAAGATTAAACCAAATGTAACCATTTGAAAAATCATTCACCACTTTTAAAATACGCAAATTATTATCACTATTGAGAAAATCCAATGATGACAATATACTCAGAAAGCGATATTGCAGCAGAGAATGAAATCAATATAGAAAAATAATTTATCCAAACATAATCAAAGAGTCAATCCATTCAATAGAAAAAACATGATTGGATCTATAAACAGAATAAATTCTATGATTATTTGGAGAAGAAAATATCAATAATGAATTGAGAATGATAAAACAAAAGAGTTTTAGTAATTAAAAATCAAATACATAAATTAAAACTACTATCTAATGTGCAAGTTCATCCCTAGCCCTACTTGAGAATTTAGCTACGCATAAGTATAATGGATAACAAAAATTTCAAGAGAAAAATTAAGTAAACGACGGCTATGGAAATTAATTTCGTCTCCCCCTCTTCAGAACTGAGCCGTCTCCTCCTTTTCGAACTCCCAATTTCGTGCTAATGAAATACTTATATAGGGTAGGAAAGAAACCTTAATGTCTTTCATATTCTCGCATACAAAATTGTCTAAATTTTAGGACTCAACTTGGCAGCCACGTACGCACTTCAGGAGTTCGAATTTGAAAATCTCTATTAGAGACAACTTTGTAGCCCTTTAAGATATATTTCCAACTCATCAAGAACCGCATCAATCTGATATTTGAAATGAAAGTTATGATTAAAATACTAAAATATATGCAGGCTGTCTTCTAGGGAATTTTGGACTTATTTTTTCTCTTGATCCGAATTACTCTCAAATCCCATCATTATCCTTATTTGAAGAGTCCTACATTCGTTGAAAGTTTTTAGGTTGTTCCAGCGTCTTGCCTACTTGAAATTCCTTTGAATTTGACTGGGTTTGAACTTTCTCTTTTATAGACTCTGAAATTAAACATAAAAATCTGCTCAGAAGTATTCTAAAGTAAATAGAAACCCAATTAAAGAATACACATTAATTCCTATGATTTCTATTCACATTTTAGCATTTTAGTCCAATAATAGAATATTTAGAGTGCACTTTCATACACTCATCACACCCCCTAACTTGCTTATTGCTAGTCCCTAGTAATTTTCATGCCAAAACAACGGAAGAGACCAAAGAAAATCACACACAAAGGCCACCAAGTCACACTTTCCAGATTCACATATCAAAGCAATCTTAGGACTTCAATAACCTTATCACAAGCAATCCACCTATAGTAATCCACATAGTTGTGTGTATTCCAAACTATATCCATCTAATTAGAAGCCCTGACACATGCAACATCAAGAACATCTCAAGCGAAAGACTCAACTCCATAACTCATGGGTATAAAAGTGTTTCCTGTGAGGATTCTCTCTATGGAGTTGACAATAGGTGTACACATACTCTCATGGAGAATTAGGCAATTTTGTACAAGCAACAAACAAACATTGATCTTATGATAGGAACACTAACAAATGAGACTTCCACCACTCATTCCAAAAACTTACCTAGGATCAGAACAGTTAACACAAAAGGTTGTAACATGGCTTAGGTTTGGGGCTATATGAAAAAAAAAGATGTAAATGATTAAAAAATTTCCAAATACATGCAAAGAGAATCTTATTAAACATCTCAATAAACCACATTTCTCACTTGATGTACTCTTCAACCTTTCAAATCATCGAATAATGTATCTTTTTTTTTTTTAATAATTTGGTGAACAATTATGTCACCCTGGTATTTTGCTATTTCTACCCAACCTTGGTATTTTTGCCTTTGAAGCTCACTCACTTGAACACCTTGTAACTCATGTTCTTCCCTTTCCTCTCTCTCCTTTTTTTTTTATTCCATGCAAAAAAGAAGAATTCTACATCTAGTACACACTTGGAAGTAATAAGGGTAGGAAAAATCTGTGTATAGGTTATACTCCAATGTGGAAAAGTATGGATAATGTGGGCATATGAAAAGAAAAAGTTACATGTGTTTATTGGCTCAAAGTTGACTACTAGGGGTCTATGATGAAAAGGGTTAGCTTGAAAGGCTCAAACGTTGATTTTAAGTTGACATTCGTCATATCCCAAGTATATCCACCATTTTACCACAAATCATGTAATGATATTCTCAAAATAAGTGTCCAATTCAACAGATCAATGAACACTTATCACGATTTACTGCATTTGTAGGCTCTCAATCCTCTCCAAAACTTACATAAATACTTAAGCAAAAGAGTTCTTTAGCTACATGTATCAAACCACCATCTTACCACAAAGCTTGGATGAGTGCATTAGGGATTCTGTGAATGCTTTAGCAAAAAATGATTATGTTGGGTTTGGTAAATTAACGAAGATGGCTATGAATGAGAATAAGTACACATGTGAAAAGGATGCAGGTGTGATGCAAGTTGAAAAAAATTTGACACATGAAAATATGTCACAGAGTTCCAACAAACATTTTAAATACTGAATTTGCACCACCACCCCCAAACTTAAATGAAACATTGTCCTCAATGTTTAGAAATGAAATTTGAATGGAGAGTAACTAAAAATGGTAGAATACACCCGATGAGTGATGTGGGTAGCTCGCTAAGCACCAAAGATGGTAATCTGAAATGACAAAATGAAACTAACCTGCAAACAAAAATAAAGAAAACAACAACAAACAAAAAAGAAAATAAAGAAAATAAGAAAAATTAAAATAAAACAAAACAAACAAAATCAAATAAAGAAAAACATACCTGCGTGGTGTGCTCAAGGTTGATAGACCGGATCTACAAGTGGAATGTCTTCCACTTCCAGAACTTACCTATCAATTAATATTTTAAGTTGTTGATAATTTATTTTAAAGATCCGACCATCCTTAGGATCCTCTATTTCTACCGCCCCATTTGTAAAAATATCTTTCACTACAAAATGGCCGGTCCACCTAGACTGAAGTTTTTCTGGGTGCTTATAGAGTCTAAAATCATATAAGAACACTCGATCATTAGATTTAAATGTCTTCCTAACAATATTCTTATCATGAAATGTTTTCATTTTAGCCTTATAGATTGTAGAGTTCTCATAAGCATCATTTTCCAACTCCTCTAACTTGCTCATTTGAAATTTCTTAAACTTACCCGCATTCAATTTTGAAGAAATACTAACAAGAGAAGTGTCACTTAGGCAGAGAAATGCATGCTTTAAACCTGAGGGCGGTGGTTTCAATTTCAATTTGGGACTCTCCACACTTGAAGGAATTTGTTTTTCACTTTTCTTAAGCAACTCCTCAAATTTCGATTGCCAAGCCTGTGTTCTATAATCCTGAGTTTTATAAAAAATAGCACAAATATCAACAACATCAGATGAATCACTAATAGTATCAAATTCAGAATTAACATGGAAATATTCAAGGGGATCAGAATCATGAGTTGCGTGAACTCCCTTGTCTATGATTGTGTCAATCATATATGTTTGTTGGCACTCATCATCCTCCTTGGGTTGATTCTTGATGTGGAATATGTTGACCTCCATGGTCATATTTTCAAAAGGTAGTTTCATCAGCCAATTCCTGCAATTTATAAGTGCATTAGCAGTAGTAAGGAAATGTCTACCTAATATAAGAGGAATCTTAGAGTCAGACTCAACAACAGACTGAGTGTCCAAAACTAAAAAATCCACAGGGTAGTAAAACTTGTCAATTTGGATCGAAACATCCTCAACTATTCCTCTTGGTTTCTTAACTGAACGGTCAGTCAATTGAAGCACAACAGAAGTAGGCTTAATTTTACCCAAACTAGGCTGCAAATAAATGGAATAAGGCATCAAATTTACACTAGCTCCTAAATCTAGCAAAACTTGTCCAAACTCAAGATTCTCAATATTACATGCAATGGTTGGACAACTAGGATCCTTGTACTTAGGAGGAATTTGCTGCTCAATTAGAGCACTAACTTGCTCTGTCAAGAATGTTGTTTTCTTAACATGGTGCTTCCTCTTAACTGTACATAAATCTTTGAAAACTTTTGCATAAGTAGGAACTTGTTTAATAACATGCAAAAGAGGAAGATTGATCTTTACTTGCCTGAGGTTCTCCAAGATTTCATTGCTAGAATCCAAAGTTCGCATACCAGATTTTAAAACTTGAGGAAATGGTACCTTAACTGGGCTCTTGATTACCTCGGCTTCCTTGGGTAACTTAGCACTAACCTTACTTTGTTCCTCTTCATCATCCTCTGGCTTATCAGTTGTTGGGATGTGTAAGGACTTACCACTTCGTGTCACAATGACATTGACCTCCTTCAAATTTCCTTGAGCCATATGTTGACCTTGGGGTATGGATTGAGCTTGAGAAGAGAACTTGCCACGCTCATTCACACTCAAGGAGCTCATCAACTTGGATACTTGGCTCTTTATCTCTTTATTTTCTTCAACAACTTGTGTAATCAAATATTCAAACTTTTGGTTAGTCTTATCTTGTGCCTCAATAAAAGCATGCAAGGTGTCTTCTAAAGGATTCCTAGAAGAAGAAGGTGCATGATATGGTGCAAGATATGATCTAAGGGGTTGTGTAGGCGGCTGGTTTTCAGACTTCCAGCTAAAGTTGGGGTGATTGCGCCACCCCGGATTAGAAGTATCATAGTAAGGTGTAAAAGGCTTTTTGTACATACCTAAGGCATTACATTGTTCCTCATACATCCCTCTCATCTCAGTAAGTGTAGGATACTCTTGGGCAAGGTGATCTACCCCACCACACACAAAATATGTTCCAAAAGACTCTGCATGATTAGCCACGTGGGTTGGCTTTAAGTCCTTAGTATTTAACACATCTAGCTCCCTAGTGAGCATCTCAACCTTAGCTTTTAGGTTATCCCCTTCCCTGAAATGGTAAATTCCACCACCATTTGGGTTTCCAGTAGGTCGTGACCTATTTGTGCTCTCAGTAGCACTAGGTCCAGTCCAAATGCCAGCTTTTTTAGCAAGCTCATTGAGGTATTTTATGGCCTCATCAGGATCCTTATGTAAGAACTCACCATTACACATCATCTCCACAAATTAGCGCTTTCTAGGTGTAAGTCCCTCATAAAAATAGCTCACTAAGAGCCAATTCTCTACCCATGGTGAGGACATATACTCAACAACTCCTTAAATCTCTCCCAAGACTGTTACAAAATCTCACTGTCCTTTTGTGCAAAGGTGGAGATTTGCTCTTTTAATGCTTTGGTCTTACGTTGGGGAAAGTATTTATTAAAAAAGACCTGAGTTATCTCAATCCATGACCCAACAGATCGTGGTCTCAGCGAGTATTACCAACTCTTAGCTCTATCCTTTAAAGAGAAATGAAAGAACTTAAGTCTCACAACGTCATCAGTTGCATTTTGACTATGAAAAGTCGCAACTACTTCCTCAAACTCCCTAATATGCACATATGGATTTTCATTTTCCAAGTCATGAAAAGTAGGGAGTAACTGTATCATCCCTATTTTAAAATCCAGTTGGCTAGTATTAGCTGGAAACATGATGCATGATGGTGTGATTGTGCGTGTAGGGTGGAGGTAATCATGAAGAGTTCTAATAGGTTGATCTTCGTGTTCACTCATTTCCTCGGGACTAGATGGATTGTCAAATAAAGGATTTAAAAAAATTTGATTCTGACTCTTCCACAGGCCTACAAGCAAATCTACCAAAGGCGTCTTTATATTTGTGCATGCAATGTAACAAAATACTAAAAACTAAAAATACTATGAAAAGAAAGAAAAAAACAATGCAACAAGCTAAAAGAGGGAACAAAGTTACTGCCTTTACAAACTGCTAAAATAAAAACCTATCTAGCAATTCTTCTACCGTCTCCATGGGAAGGGCGCCAAAAATTTGATTACGCTCAAAGAATAATGAGGTAGTTGTAGCACAGTTTTGATGTGTCGATTCCACAGAGAGACAAATTAAAAGAATTGTAGAAGGAACAAAGAAACTAAAGAAATATATTAAATAATTAATGGAGAACAAAGATTAATTTTAAAAGCAAATTAAAGTGAAGCAAAGTGACTAACATAAAATGTTTTCAAATTTGGCAAACAGTAAAGCGTCTGGAATCCCTTGCACAAATATGGTATTTTAATTATTCTTAATTCGTTGAATAACTCAATTGGGAACTCAATTCCTAATATTTTCAATCGGAAGGTATAAATTTATAAACCAAGATTAAACCAAATTAACCCTTTGAAAAATCATTCACCACTTTTAAAATATGTAAATTATTATCACTATTGAAAAAATCTAACGACGACAATATACTCAGGAAGTGATATTGCAGCAAAAAATTAAATCAATATAGAAAAATAATTTATTGAAACATAATCAAAGAGCCAATCCATTCAATAGAAAAAACATGACTGAATCTATAAATAAAATAAATTCTATGATTGTTTGGAGAATAAAATATCAACAATGAATTGAGAATGATAAAACAAAAGAGTTTTAGTAATTGAAAATAAAATGCATAAATTAAAAATACCATCTAATGTGGATGTTCGTCCCTAGCCCTACTTGAGAATTTATTTATCCATAAATATAATGGATAACAAAAATTTCAAGAGAAAAATAAAGTAAACAACGGCCATGGAAATTAATTTCGTCTCCCCCTTTCTGAACTCCCAATTTCATGCTAATGAAATACTTATATAGGGTAGGAAAGAAACCCTAATGTCTTTCATATTCCTGCATACAAAATCGTCTAAATTTTAGGACTCAATTTGGCAGCCACGTACGCACTTCAGGAGTTCGAATTTGAAAATCTCTATTACAGACAATTTTGTAGCCCTTTAAGATATATTTCCAAATCATCAAGAACCGCATCAATCTGATATTTGAAATGAAAGTTATGATTAAAATACTAAAATATATGTAGGCTGTCTTCTAGCGAATTTTGGACCGACTTTCTCTCTTGATCTGAATTACTCTCAAACCCCATCATTATCCTTATTTGAAGAGTCCTAGACTCGTTGAAAGTTCTTAGGTTATTCCAACGTCTTTCCCACTTGAAATTCCTTTGAATTTGACTGGGTTTGGACTTGCTCTTTTATAGACTCTGAAATTAAACATAAAAATCTGCTCAGAAGTATCCAAAAGTAAATAGAAACTCAATTAAATAATGCACATTAATTCCTATGATTTCTATTCACATTTTATCATTTTAGTACAATAATAGAATATTTAGAGTGCACTTTCATACACTCATCATGGCAGACGATGGAAATGGTTTGTACTACAGAGGAGGAAGTGCTCGATTTGCTTGCTGGATAGGTTTGGTAGCAGTGCATCCGAGTCTGTGTTGGATGCTTGAGGGTTGTTGTCATTGGCTGAGGAAGAACAAGCAGGAAAGCTCGTGTGGAGGAGTTTTGTAGTAGTCTATCTTTCGGTGGTGGTGGTTTATGGTGGAGGGAGTCTGGCTCACGGTTGATCTACTCCGAGGGTGGTGCAAAGATGGCTTGTGGGGGTTGAAACATACGGGTTGGTTACGGCTTCGTGTGGGCTGGAGATGGAGGCTGGGGACTTTCGATGTAGCAGCAGTGCGCATTGGTCCCCTACGATGGTGGCAGAGTGGTATAGGGACAACGACGGACAGTGGTTGACAACTGTCTCAACGATGGTGTAACGTGCATGCGTTTAGTCAAGGTTTCGGTGATGGTGGTGTTGTGAGAATTGGTGGGGTTCACGTCATGTGGTGGTGGGAAGAAAAGAACAGAAAAAATGGTGATCTTGTTGCATGGTCAAGGCTTAAGGAGAAACTGGTAGCAAAACTGCTACGACTAATAGCAAAACTGCTGCGACTGGTAGCAACGGAAACATATAGGTAGTTTGGTAGAGGTGCACGGTTACCTTAGATTGGGAAAAAAATGAGGTTTTGATGAACATCTAAACTCATACGTGTATATATATATATATACCAACTGCCATAAACCCAAATGGGATAGAGACATTCATGCATGGGCTACAAGAGTGGTGTGAAGCGGGGGTTGGGGATTTTTAAAAGAAAATACAAAACTATTTGAACGTGGTGAGGGGCAACTAAAACTAGCTAGAATTTAAAAAAAAAAAAAAAAAGATCTCCCCACAAATACGAAGCTACAAAATACATATATATAATATAAATAAATAAATAAAACATGGGTTCTAGAATTTCAATGGGAAAGAGACTCTAGAGTCCGTTTGAAAATTATAACAAACATTTAAAAAAAATAAATCACAGGTTGGATTCTTAAAAAATAAATTAGACCCGTAATCTATATTTAAAAAAGTACTCGAAAACTCAACTAGTCTTTCCATACATATAAGTCCAAAAAAATACTTAGAAACCGGGTTTGGCTAGGTCCGAGTGTCAAATCCTCCCCCCATTACGAAAATTTCGTCCTCGAAATTTGTTGCACCTAAACTCAAGTCTTAAACACTTAATCCTTCGAACATATTTGCACACATTGTATCGCACTTTGAAAGATCCAAATTAGGTCTAAACTATAAACCTCAGAAACACAATTAAAAACCTAATAATAATTTTGAGCTGTCCACATAATCCATGAACCTCAATCAAAAAGCAAAATGAACTCTCGAACTAACATATCACCAAAACCACGCTTCCGCTGCACACTCTAATAACTTGTAGTCCTAAAAGCATTGTATCTCAATCAATTACATCTAAAAGGAACTAACCTCCACATAGGATTTACAAGCCTAATAATTCCTCTAAAACATCAATGTCACAAGTCTAAACCTCCAGTTCCTAACCAAAAACTCATTCCATGAAGTCAACCAGAGATCTAAACCTCTAAATATCATCTTTAAGAAATTTCACAAAATTCTCAAACCTACAGAATTTTTAAAGACTGTAGGATTTTAACCCTGGCGCTTGATCAAACTTATGTACACTTTCGAAATCTAAACCTTAAATTTCCACATAATCATTTCTTAGTCCTCAAGTGTCTATACCTCAAATCTGAAGTCACTACCTAAACCTACATATATCCAACACCTCATTTGTTACAGTCTGCAAAACCTCAAACCTATCTTTCCATTTAGCTTACGCACACCTTCAAAATTCTAAATCTCAAACCTTATCAAATTCGTCTTTAAAATATGTAGAAACCCTAAACCTCATATTTCCAAAACCTCAATCCATAAAGTTTGCAGAATCTCAAACCTCAAACTTTCACATATCGTCCTTTAGGCCTCGTTGTTTTTCGCAGATTAAATGATATAAGATGAGATTAGTTGAGAAAAAAAAATTGAAAATTGATTAAAATATTATTAGAATATTTTTTTAATATTATTTTTGTTTTGAGAATTGAAAAAGTTAAATTGTTTATTTTATTTTGTATGAAAATTTCGAAAAGTTGTAACGATTAGTGATAAGAGATGAAAAGTTTTGTAAAAGTGAGCGAGGACTTAGTCCTCAAATTTTTGTACCTCCAATTTGAATTACCTTCCTAACCCACAGATATTTAAACCTCATATATTATAGTCTGTTGAACCTCAAACTTGGCTTTCGATTAAGCTTAGGTATACCTTCAAACTCTAAACCCTAAATCTTATATAAATCATTTTCTAAAGTCTATGGAATAAGCCTACTGATTCTAAAACCTCAAATGTCATAAAAAATCATTTTTCAAAATCTACAACGCTAAAACCTCAGATTTTGTAGGCCACCTACCATGAGTCTGGAAATGCTTAAACCAAATATCTTCAAAATCATATCCTAGTGCCTACGAAGTTCTAAAACCTTAAATGTCATCAAACACATTATTATAGTATGCAGAATCTCAAACCTGTCACTGATACTAACTGTAACTCCCCGATCCCACACGGGTAGGAAAGTTACTTCCTATCACTTGAACTCACATTTCAACAATATAATTATAGACTCCAAATTCCCAATATCATATAGAAATTTTGATTCAAACTAATTTCATCAATATAACTAATTTTTCAAAATGTCAAGTCATCAATACACAATAAAATTTCTTAATAAAAATCGTCAATACTCATAATAACTTTCTATGCTTAATCTACTATACTTAAAATCTCCTCACCCATGCTCCATAATCTTGATTATCAACTGAAAGGTATTGTGGATATAAGGGGTGAGTTATCAACAACTTAGTAAGCAGAGAACATATACTATTATGTAAACAAGGGCATTTACAAAATTCAAAATGCAGAACAAAAAATTTTCTTTTAGAATGCAAAATCAAAACATTTTATCAAAAATATCAGAGTAAAACTTTCATAAAACTTTCATATTCAGAAATCTTTTAACATATCAAAATCTGAAACATCATCTTCATATCATGTCAGAGCATCATATCGGGATAGATACCATGTTTAATCCTCGTGGTAGGGTTATAAACTATCATTATACTCGTGGCTGGGCCATATACTATGTTTCACCCCGTGGTAGGATCATAAACCACCATTATACTCGTGATTACGCCGTATACCATGTTTTACCCTTGTGGTAGGGTTATAAACAACCATTATACCCGTGGCTGGGTCATATACCATGTTTCACCCCCGTGGTAGGGTTATAAACTACCATTATACCCGTGACTGGGCTGTATGCCACTATTATATCCATGGTAGTGCCGTAACGGAAAATGAACAGAATATCATCGGAACCGGATCATATTCAGAAACAAAATCAAAATTCAGAATCTCATGCCAAAGTTTTCAGATGCTACATCATATCAAAACCAAGTACTGAACAGTTTCAGATCATTTCACATATTCAAGAACAACAGAAACAAAACTTCTTCATTTAATCAAACCAAAACTTTTTGGCACTCATATTCGCTCTTTTTGCTTAGTTCATAACCAGAATGTACAAAATTAACTCATGTCTACACCAGTCATGACATAAAATAATTTCTCCTATATAAAATTTATGCATACTTAGAACAAACAACTGAGGTCGTTTTTAGATTTCTTTAAAAAAAAAACGTGCATTTTTTCAAAGTTAATCTCATTTCATTTCATTTATGCAAAGCTAGTATATGAACCCCGCTTACCTGGACTTTTTAGATTTTCAAGAATTTTCCTCAACAATGCCGAACAATTATAAATCGTCACCTATAAAATAATCACGTAATTTCCATAAATTTCCAGTTGAACACGTATTTTGATATTTAAACCTGAAAGGCTAAAATTAACCTATTTTAATTCCTCAATACCTAAAATTCTCAGAACCCTAAAATACCATTATTTCCCAAATCCATTAATATCCACTTAAATATTTATTGTAAAAATAACGTTTCTAGACTATTTTGAAAGAAAACTGAGCGCACTTAAAACATAAACTCCAGTACATAAACCAAACAGCCCAAACCCAAAAGTAATAATAAGGGCATAAACGTAATTATAAGTTCAAAACTCCCCCTTGCGAGAGACAAAAAATATTTCTATTTTGTAATCCAAACTTCATTGAGCAGAAAGGTGCACAGATCCTTACCGTGAGGCTACATGTGGATGCTGTCTAGGTGGATCTCGATGGTGGCACGGTTGGGTTCAACGGTGTTGGGACTTCAGAGAGAGAGAGAGAGAGAGCGGAGAACACGGTGAGAGAGATAAGCACCATGCATGACAAGACATTATGGACTGGGGTGGTAGGGTCGTCTAGGGCAGTGTCCAAAGGTGAAGGCTTGTCCTTCGGTGTCTTCTATTGCCAGTGGTGTCATTTGTGTTTGCGGCAACTGGTGGGGTGGTGACTTATAGGCGATGGGTTGGTTGAGAGAAAAAAATGTTCTGTTTTTGGACACCAAAAATAGGGGTGTTCCCGCTGCGACTTTTCGATGAGATCGGGATTGTGGCGCACAGTGGAAATGGTTTGTACTATGAAGGAGGAAGTGCTCGATTTGCTTGTTGGACAGGTTTGGTAACAGTGCATCCGAGGCTAAGGGTTGTTGTTGTTGGTTGAGGAAGAACAAGCAGAATGGCTATGTGGAGGACTTTTGCAGTGGGCTATCTTTTGGTGGTGGTGGTTCACGGTGGGGGCGGAAACGTACGGGTTGGTTACAGCTTCGTGTGGGCTGGAGATGGAGGCTGGGGGCTTTTGATGTAGCAGCAATGCGCATTGGTCCCCTGCGATGGTGGGTGAGTGGTACACGGATAGCGACAAACAGTGGTTGGCAATTGTCTCAATGATGGTGTAACGTGCATGCGTTTGATCAGGGTTTCGGTGATGGTGGTGTTGCAAGAATTGAAGGGGTTCGCGTCATGTGGTGGTGGGAAGAAAAGAAAAGAAAAATTGGTGGTCTTGTTGCATGGCTGAGGCTTAAGTTGAAACGGTTGTAACTGGTAGCAAAACTACAGTGACTGATAGTAAAGGAAATCGATAGATAGTTTGGTAGAGGTGCGACAACCCTAGATTGGGAAAAATAAATGAGGTTTTCATGAATGTCCAAACTCATGCGTGTATATATATATATATACCAACTGCTGTAAACCCTAATGGGATAGAGACGTGCATGCATGGGTTACGAGAGTGGTGCGAAGTGGGGGCTAGGCATTTTAAAAAAAAATACAAAACTATCTGAATGTGGTGAAGGGCAACTGAAACTAACTAGAATGTTTTTTTTTTAAAAGAAAGATCTCCCCACAAATACGAAGCTGCAAAATACATATATATATATATATAAATAAAACATGGGTTCTAGAATTTTAATGGGAAATGGACTCTAGAGTCCGTTTATAGAAAATAAATCATAGGTTGGATTCTTAAAAAATAAATTTGACCTGTAATGTATATTTAAAAAAACACTCGAAAACTCAACTAGTCTTTTCATACAAATAAATCCAAAAAAATATTTAGAAATCGGGCTTGGCTGGGTTCAGGTGTTACAGGCAAGCCCTCCAGGCTCCAGTAGAATTTGCAGTGTCATTCCATGCTATAGCTGTGTTCATATATCCCTTGTTGGAAATATTTTCAAAATAATTAATTATATATTATTTATTAATAATTTTTTTGGGTTGATTTTGGAAGTTTTTAATTATTTTGAAAATAGAATATATGGAAAGTTTAATTATAAGGTTTATAATACTTTGGCTTCGTTCATGTATCATGAGTCATTCACCGGTTTTGTGGTATTGATGTCCTTGGTTTACCCGAAGGGCTGGGGTTAGTCACCCCATGACAAGAGTGGTTTTTAATCTCTCCAATAGAATTTGCAGTTTCATTCCATACTATAGTTGTGTTCAGATATCCCTTGTTGGAAATATTTTCAAAATAATTAATTATATATTATATTTATTAATAATATTTTTAAGTTGATTTTGGAAGTTGTGAATTATTTTGAAAAGAGAATATATGGAAAGTTTAATTATAAGGTTTATAATAGTCTGGGTCCGTTCATGCATCATGAGTCATTCACTAGTTTAGTGGTATTGATGTCCTTGGTTTACTGAGAGGGCTAGGGTTAGTCACCGCATGACAAGAGTGGTTTTTAATTTCTCTCCACGCGTGCATGCATGAAGCACTGCAACACTTAGGAAAATAAAATTTCCAAAGCACGCCCCAAGTGACTCAAACTGGTGCCAACCAGCTGGAAGAGAAACAAGGTGACCATTGGACCAAGTTCAACTGTTGTGTTTTATGGCAACAGACACAATATATATATACCTATTTCGAACAATTTTCATAAAAATAAAAAGTAATCACTTTTCGTTCGGATCTTTTTGCCATCTATAAATAGACCTATTGGCCTGCCAATTGAGGATCCCAAAACTCAATTTCGAAATTCTCTCCCAAAATTTTCACTTCTTCAAAACTGGTTAGAATCGATTCATTCTCGAGAGAACAAATTTCTAATTTATTTGTTGAATAGAAAAATCTAAGGGTATTTGGGATCTAATTTCGTGTGTGCATAACGGAGTAAGACAAACAGACCTGTTCTGGGCTTCATTATATCATGGAAATAAATTCGCTTGTAACCTATGTACATACCGTTATTGGTGGAGGTGAATATTGTCTTAAGGAAAACGACATTGTAACGCACCTTGAAGCCAACTTTTCTATCACTATTTATTGTTTTGCAGCCTCTTTGTTCCAACATCCCTGACCTTGAAATATCAAATTTGACTTGTTGGCGTCCACTCACTTTTTCCCTGCTGACATATATATAAGGCATTTCTTGTTTTAATGTATTTAACTGTAACACCCGCGCCCAACCAAGTCTATTTAATATTTTTGGGCTGATATATGAAGAGTGTAACACCCGGGCCAGCCAAGCTACTTTACAAAAATTTTTGAGTTTTAGTTAAAATCATTTGGGATTACGAGTAAAATTTTTAGAAGAGAGTTTGAGCTTAAGATATTTTTGGCGGTGTATAATTTTTCTATAAGTTTGATAATTAGGTTTCAAAGTCTTTAATGGATCAAGTGGATGTTCATCAAAAAATTTATGGAATAATTATATTTATTTTAGGTTGATTAGAGACCCAAAACCTTGTGATTAAAACCATGCAATAATCTCGTTAAGAGCCCAGCCGTGAGATCGGGTCCAGAATTTATCGCACGGTGTCAAGCCATTTTTATTTCATGCATGTTCATCCCTTCCTTTTTAATTAGGTTTGTTCTACTTTCTACTTATAGCTTATATATAAGTTTAAGTTTTCTCAACCCTAGACTTATTTGCCACTGCTCTTCCTCTTCACGCTCTTAGCCTTCCATACTCATCTGAACCTCCACCCCCAATCTCAGTGCAAACCACAACCTTTTCTCAGAAAAACACCAAACTGAAGGGCTCGGTTTGCTTCCAGTAAACCGCCACCCCAAAGCTAATCTGCATGCTGCGACGCCGCCAAGTACCGTTCGCGTCTGCACCTCAACCTCTCTTAGTTCACCACCCCAACCGTGCTCAGCCAGACGAAGTTGCCACCAGCGCCCTTGAAGCCTCTGTTTCAAAAGCCTTGACTTCCACCATTTGTGACATCCGAAAAACACAATAGTCCAACCACCATAAGTCGCTACACTCACCCTCCACTGAGAGCTCCACCACGTGGTGATCCCACCTCACGAAAACCACCACTGCGAGCCACCCCTTCCACAGAAGACTCAACAGTTTTTCCCCTGTTTTAGCCACCCGAAACAGAGTTTCACCCACTGAACCCCTGCACTACACCGCACCACACCAGCCACTCCAAGCCATCACCACCTGCACGGAAGAGGACGCCGGACACCCACAGACCACCTCAGCCCATAACAACCCCCTCATGGTGAGTACCCCTCTCGGCTACTCTCTCCTTTCTCTCCGCTCTCTCTCTCTCGCACTCCCTCCTACTCATCTCTCTCTGTCTCTCTCTCGCTTTTGCCGCCTAGCGTAGGCAGCTTTGCCACCACACGCCCACCCCAGCTCAACAGCTGTGCCACCACTGTATTTCCAGTCCAGTCGTCGCACGCGGCCCCTAACTTCTCCTAGTGTAAGCCCTGCCGTAGTTACTTCTGTTATTTGTGTTTCTGTTTCTGTTCACTGCTAGTTTTCCCTCATAAGTTATATATATATATATATATGTATATATATGTAAATTGTTGACTAATAAATGAGTACTATTATCAGTTTACCCTTAGTGTATGTACTAGATATATGTTTTCAGATGAGTGATATTTTTGGATTTATGTTTAAATGGGTTTTGTTTGAAGTCTCATAAAATAATTATTTTTGTGTAAATAATATTTTAATAATCATTTTATTGAGTTTTGTAATTATTTTAATACTTGTTTGATTTAAATTTATTATTCGGTGCGAATTCGACTAAGTGGATACTGATGGTTTTAGAAAATGATGGTATTTTAGGAATTATGAGAATTTTAGATTTTGAGGATTTAAAATGGGTTCTTTTAGCATTTTAGGTTTAAATATCGAAATACGAGATTGAATAGAAATTTATGAAAATCTACGTGATTATTTTATAGGTGACGATTAATATTGTTCGGCACTTTTGAGGAAATTTTCGAAAAGCTAAGAAGTCCAGGTAAGCGGGGTTCCTATGCTAGATTTGCATAAAAATAAAATGGACTGAGGTTGATTTTTGAAAATAAACATGTTTTGTTATAAAAATATACTTGAACTACCTCAGTTATTTGTTATGCATTACTTATGAGATTCTGTTTAAGAATAAAGTATTTTCTGGCATGACTGGTGTAGACATTAGCTATTTTGAATTTTGCTTCTAAACTCTGAAAAAGAGAGCGAATATGAAAGTTTGTGCATAAAATAATGTTTTGTGATTTCAAACTCTGTTTTGTTCTGAAGATGGTCTGTACTCTGATATGATATGCTTTCTGAAAACTCTGTTCTGTTATGAAGGTGTTCCGTATTCTGATATGATGTGATTTCTGAAAAATTTTGGCATGACATTCTGAATTTGGATGTGGTTTGTGGATGGTGACCTATTTGACCTACCACAGGTGCTAATAGTGGCTTCTGTTTGGGTTGGTACTAACTGTTCTGTTTCTGGTGCACCCACTTTGGAAACAAAGTGGTTTTCTGGTGGTCTTTCCTGTGTGCACACTCGGGGGCTACGAGAATAAATAAGGGGAAGATTCACATTCTGTTTCTGCTCGGTTAGCTACCGGGGTTTGCACAACCCTACCACGGGGGTTAAACATGGTCTCTGTTGCGATATGATGCTCTGGTACGATGGTGGTCAATTATGCTATGCCAAAAGAATTTGAATAAGAATATTTTTAAACTTTCGCTCTGATATTTTTATAACATGTTCTGACTATGCATTCTGAAAATAAAGTGTTTTGTTCTGCATCATGAAATCTGTAAATGCTCATGTTTGCATACTAGTATATGTTCTCTGCTTACTGAGTTGTTGATAACTCACCCCTATCTCCATAATATGTTTTAGATATTTTTTTATGCAACAACTGGAAATCAAGAATAGGAAGTACTTGCAAGTTTGTTGATCATAGAAGACTAAGTGCCTTAGGGCACAATGACTGTTGGAGAGTCTTTTGGTAGTGTTAATATTGTATGTGACTTTGGTATTTTGAGTAATGGATATTTGTATTGAACAAATAGATTAATATGTTATGGAGACTTTAGTTTATTTTAAAATTATTATTTAGAAATAATTTTTAGGTGATGTGAGTTATCTCTCCGGACCTTCGGGGCCGGGGCGTTACAAAGAGCCCATTTGAGTTTTAACAAGTAATTTCAGAACAACTTATGGGATCAAAAATTTATTTTGGCAGAGTATGAATTTTTGATTGGGCTCAATGATTGGACAAAGGTCCAAATAATAAATCACGGACCAAGGAGGGGCCGGAATAATTAGAGCTTGGCCTAATAAAATTTTTCTAAACGTCGAAGACATTGTTAGATGAGAGATTTATTTTATTCATTTATGGCCTAAATTATTTATCGAGCTCGAGCCCGCACTCATTAACGTGTCCAATTTGTTTTAAGCACAACAAAATTATAATTTTAGAGTTCCCTTCGTGATAAAATTTCTTAAACCACTGCCTTCTATATATTTAGGCCAATGCACATAAATAAGTCGCACCTTCTACGTGAATTTCTATCAAGCACGACGAGACCAACACAACACTCAGTCCCACGTCCCCACGCGTCCAGGAAACAATAGCTAACATCCCACCGCATGCACATCTCTTTCCCTCTGCGTTCACGACAGTTGTCCCTATATACATACAACACGTACACGTTAGACCCCATCTTCTAAGCTAGGGTTGCCATCGCTTGGATTTTTCAGTGGAGACACTCTTTTACGTAGCCGCCAACAGAAGCACTAGTGCCCAGTTTATGTTCAGTAGTATTCTCCACACCTCACTTCCAGAATAAGACCACCGTGAACAACCCACCCCGCCCAGCAGCTCAGCCCGAAGCAACGAACGGGAGCTCCTTGCCAAGCTCCTCCACGCAGTCTCTTGCACCGTAGCACCACCACAGTTAAACCTAACTGCACCCAAGCCACCGTAAGCCTCTGTTTCCTGCACCAAAACACAGAGCACCCACTCTCCAGCGTGAGCCACTGCATACCACCGTCACCGAGAGCCTAACCACGTCGAAAAATGCCACCCTCGACCTCACGGAAGGCCCCTGTTTTTGCACCAAGAAACAGAGCACTTCCATAGCAGACCTTCCTTCCCAAGCCCGTGTCAGCCTCGTTCCTCGTAGGAAACGGCTACACCACACTACCACAACTCGGCCTTACTAAGCCCTGCACCTCCGTGCTGCACTGCCGCTGCCTCAAGCCACCGCCCTCCCTCTCGATAATATCTCTCCCTCATGTTGTGGTGGTCTCTCTTTCTCACTCTCCGTTCTCTCATCTCTTCCTCTGTCTCTGTCTCTCTCTGTCTCTCAATGCTCCTCCCTCAGATCATCACCGTGCCCAGCCCACACACGGGGCAACACCACCACAAGTCGTCAGTTGTTGTCCCCTATTTTAGACAGCCCAAAACAGAGCACATATGATCCATTGCACCTCCTCAAGTCACCATAGCCAACTACATCGCTATCCCTCCACCTCGCCTCTACCTCCACAGAAACCGCCACATGTGCCACCCCAGGTCCGTCGTCCTTCTCACGGTAAGCCATCAGCACCCTCTTTGTTTCTCGCTCTCTCGGCTTACTCTCTCCCTCCGTCCGCTCTCTCTTTCGCACATCACCCTCTCTCTCTCTTACTAGTGCTCAGCTTGCCATCGTGACCACCGCCGTTCACCGCACCCAGGCCGCCATCACACGAAGTCCTCTCGGTAAATACTTCCTCTCCTTACACAGTAAAGCTTATTTTAAACTGGGAATAGTGCCTTGCAGTTTTCTCCCATAAATGATAAAGCTTGGTACGTGGGAATAATTTTGATGAAATTACTTTCATGCCCTTTGAGTTATAAGCATTTTGTATTTTTATTTTTGGACGTAAATTGTAGCTTTGGCCTTAACTGGTTTGCTGATAATTTGTAAAATGTTTTAATTGGACCTAGTCTTGTTTTATTATAGTGCAAGAATTATATTTTAACAGGAATATTTTAGAATTAATGTATTAGTTGGAAGGAGTTAATTGATATCAATGAAAGTTAGGAAATAGAGATATTTTAGGGTTAAGAAAAATTTTAGGTTTTAAGGTATTAAAATAAGTATTTCAGGTGTACTTATGAAATAACTGATCAATTGTAAATTTATTAAAGTTACATGAATTTTCTATAGGTAGCGATTGGTATTCGTTTGACACTATTGTGAACATATTTTGAAAAGCTAAGAAGTTCAGGTAGGTGTGATTCATATACTAGTTTTGTACAAAAGAAATAAAATGAGGTTAACTTTAAAAATAAGTATGTTTGTTTTTGAAAAGAAATCTGAAAACAACCTCAGATGTTTATTCTGCATATGCATAAATTTTATAAAAGAGAAAGTATTTTCTGGTATGACTGATGAAGACATGAGCTAATTTTGTACATTATGTTTCTGAACTATGCAAAAAGAGTGAATATGAAATTTATGAAAATTTGTACAAGTGATGCGAAAATATTTTGAAACTGTTTTTGAATATGTGAAAAGATTTAAATTTGTTCAGTACTCTGTTTGGATATGTTATAGCATTTGAAAAGCTTCGCATGAGATTCTAATTCTATATTCTAATTAAGTTTAATTCTGATGTTCTACTCGGTTTCCGTTATGGCCGAACCACGGGTTATAATAGTGGATACACTCCAACCACGTGTTATAATAGTGGATAAGCCCAGCCACAAGTATACTAGTGGTTTATAATCCTACCACGTGGATTAAACATAGTATCTGTCCCGATGTGATGCTCTGATATGATGAAGATGAGGTCTCAAATTTTAATATGACAAATGATTTTGAATAAGAAAGTTATCTGAAAGCTTCGCTATGAAATTTTTGGTAACTTGTTCTGATTATGTATACTGAAAGTAAATATTTGTTCAGTATTTTGAATTCTAAAAATGTTCATGTTTACATACTAATATATGTTCTCTGCCTACTAAGTTGTTGATAATTAACTCCTCATCTCCATAATATTTTTCAGATAATTTTGATGCATTAGTTGAAAGTTAGGAATAGAGAGTACTTGCAAGTTTTGTTGATCATAGAAGATTAAGTGCCTTAGAGTACAAGTACTTTTTGGAGAGTTTTTTTGGTAGTATTGATATTTTATGTTACTTTGATATTTTGACTAATGAATATTTATAATTTTTGTTGAAATGTTAATGTATATTATTGAGGTGCTTCTGATGTGTCCTTATGTTGGAACATAGATATTTGTGTTAAACAAATAGGTTAATATGTTATGGAGATTCTGGGTTATTTTAAAAGTGTTATTGTAGATGATTTTAGGTGATATGGATTAACTTTCCGGACCCATGCCTGGACGGGGCGTTACACTAACACATTGCAGCTGCATGCATGAACACACATGAAACTCGATCGTTTCTCTAAACAATTCTGAGAAAAAAAAAACATGACGGGGTTGAAGACTTTTCCATGAGATAATGACCTGTAGGTACCAGAATCAACAATGATAAGGGTCCTAGCGGGGCTGTTATCAAGAACGGTCTCTACTACTTTCTGGATGCTACTAAAATTTGCGCAATCCTTCAAGTTGACTGTCAAAGACTCAAAACGAGGGACACTTTCTTGATGGATACGAGCCTAGACTTCCATATGTTCTTGTCACATTTGCTCTTAAGCTTCTTCCGATGATGGTGGCTCGATACAATATATGTGTTAGGCGAGACAAGAAATCCCCAACAGCTAGCAATCTGCTCAACAACCTTATTCAAAATAGCAAGATTGAAAATATCTCGAGAATTATTGGCATTGGTATTAGTAATGGAAGGAGGGACGGTATATAGAGAGATGAAGACAGTACTACTACATTGTATATATGTGGTGACGATCGAGGATGTCAAATACAACCAAACAGATATATAGAAAAATTCTATTTGGAGTCTTGAGTGAGACGGTATATGCAATCCCATTGATGAATGAGGATATATAAAAAAAAAATATATATCATTTTAAAAAGGATATTATTGTAATTTTAATTTTTTTTTAAATATAACTGTATAGACTTACATTAGCAATTCCCATTTGAGGACTGTATGTAAACTAACTCTAATATATATATCAATAATCATTCACCAAGAGATGAGATTTTTTTCTCCATTAATTTTTTACTGCCCCTGCAAGATAAAAACAAACCAATGATATTGCTTGAGAGTATTGGCATTAGATTGGTCATTTTATTTTTTAAAATTTGACTAATATGTAACTTTTTTTATTTTTAACTAATCACTCAAAATCTAAAGCCTACATTAGATTAGTCATATTCACACTGATTTCTATAAAAATAAAATATTATTATTTTTTATATAATTTCTTTAATTAATTTATTTTTTAATTACTTTTTTTTATTTTTATTTTTCATAATCTTCAATAACCTCTAATAATCATAATCATATTTATTTTCATTTTTACAATCCAATAATCTATAATATAAAAATTTCATATGTACCTAAAATGTAGAGACAGATTCAAAAGTCGACCTACTGATCAACTATGTTGATTTGGACCTAAAATTATTCTCTATTCATAGGCTAGTACGTATAAATAATGAGGAGTTGCGCGCACGCCGGGTCGAAAGCTTTCGACTCGGAACCAATTCAGAATGAACAATCAACGTACGTACTTGGACGGATCATCACGGCCTAAAAAGAAATAATTTTGCGCGTGTGAAAATTGGCTCGTCATGGACGCAAATTGACCCCAACGGTTGAATAATCCTCTTGCTGAAATAATTATAGTCGCTAGATGCTTTTTTGTCAATTTTTTGTATCGTTGTCATGTATTTTCCAAGTAAAAAATAAGTAATTTGCTGAGTTCTTCCAAGTCAACCAAGCTAGCTCAAGGAATCAGACCACCTCGCGCGCGCCCATATATGGCCAGCAGAATGCAACCCATTTTACTCGACATCACATGCAATTTGGTGACCAACACAAAATCCATCGTTACCTGCTCTTGCAACCACTATCATTGATCATTTCTTGCTCTTGATCTGCAATGGCTTCTATGATAACCAGCCAACCTCACTTTGTTTTGATACCACTCATGGCACAAGGCCACATGATACCCATGATAGACATGGCTAGGCACTTTGCAGAGCGTGGCGTGATTGTCAGCTTGGTCACTACCCCCTACAATGCCTCCAGATTCGAAACAGCCATTCATCGAGCAACAAAATCTGGCCTCCCGATTCTGCTTGTTCAACTGGAATTTCCATGCCAACAAGTGGGACTTCCTGCTGGGTACGAGAATCTTGACATCCTCCCATCACCAGACCTACTGACCAAGTTCTATGAAGGTCTGAACATGCTACAACAACCTTTAGAAAAGCACCTCCAAAATCAAAGGCACCCTCCAACTTGCATCATATCTGACAAGTGCCTCTCTTGGACATCCGAAACAGCTTAAAAGTTTAATATCCCAAGGCTTGTTTTCCACGGGATGGGCTGTTTCTCGCTTCTAAGCTCCCATAATATCAAATTTTACAATGCTCATCGTTCTATCAGTTCCGACTCGGAACCCTTTGTGATCCCAGGATTGCCCCAAAGAATTGAGATAACAAGAGCCCAGCTTCCAGGTTCATTATTTGCAATACTGCCCGGTATGGATGATGTCCGAGACAAGATGCAAGAGGCCGAGTCAACAGCTTATGGGGTTGTTGTGAATACTTTCAATGAATTGGAGCAGTGGATCATTGAGGAGTACGGGAAGGCCATCAAGAAGAAGGTGTGGTGCGTTGGTCCAGTTTCTTTATATAACAAAGAGAATTTGGACAAGTTCGAGAGAGGTGACAAACCCTTAATTAATGAGCAACAATGCTTGGGATGGCTTAACTCGATGGAACCAAGCTCTGTTATTTATGCTTGTTTGGGCAGTTTATGCCACTTGGTTCCCTCACAAATAATCGAGCTTGGGTTAGGTCTTGAGGCATCAAAACAACCATTTATTTGGGTGATTAAAACAGGCGAGAGATATCTAGAGTTGGAGGAGTGGCTGGAGAAGGAAAGATTTGAGGAAAGGAACAAAGGAAGGGGACTCCTGATCAAGGGATGGGCTCCCCAAGATTTCATTCTGTCTCATCCGGCAATCGGAGGTTTCATTACCCACTGCGGTTGGAACTCAACGATAGAAAGTGTGTGCCATGGAGTGCCAATGATCACTTGGCCTCTCTTTTCGGAGCAGTTCTTGAATGAAAAACTGGTGGTAGAAATTCTGAGGATTGGGATTCGAGTAGGGGTGGAGATCCCTGTCAGATGGGGGGAAGAAGAGAAAGTTGGGGTTTCGGTGAAGAAAGAAAAAGTGGAGAAGGCAATAGCATTGTTGATGGATGGGGGAGATGAAGGTGCAAGGAGAAGAAGGAAAGCAAGAGAGCTTGGAGAGATGGCAAGAAGGGCAGTGGAAAAAGGAGGATCCTCTCAATTGAACATGTCATCCCTTATCGAAGATATAGCCAAATTACCATCCGTTCAAGACAAGGAGTAGTATGTACATACGGTACTCCCTTGTAATAAAAAGGCAAATCATATATAGGATGTTATGTATTTAATTTGCCAATCAACAAATGTAAGTTATGAAGTTCTGGTCTTGTAGAGTAGATTATAATTAATTGTCATGAGATTATTATGTAGGGAGATCGATGGAATAAAAGAAGAGAAAATATACTTACAACCGTGAATTGCATAACCGTCGCGTAATCGCTTTGAAAAAAATGAATAAAATATGGGACCCACATGAAAATAATTAATTTTTTAATAGTGGACCCCACTCTTTTTCAAAGCGATTACGCGGCGGTTACGCACTTCACGGTTGTATGTAGAATTACTCATAAAAGAATGATCACTAGGGTTTTTTTTTATTGTTTTCAATTTGTCATGTATGTTTGAAATGAATAAATAAATATATATATATATATATATATATTATTTGTCTTGATCGGGTCGTTCATTAATGACTGCATGCTTAGATGAAACAATATTGTTAAGAATCTCACAAACATTGTTTAATTAGGACTTGAAGTCACACAACGTACGAGACAATAAAATACCTGAAATCCCACAAACATTGTTTAATTATACTTTTTTTACGTTGCTCCTAATTGTCATATTCTTTCATGCTTTTGTATTATAGCTGCCGCACGTGTGAAGTTATGAATATGTGGAAAGATGAGTAGTTTGGAATAAATAAGGATTGATATTTAGACAAGATACGCAGCCAGCGGACCTCAGATTTTCTACTCTCCATGCCTCACTCCCTCAGATTTTCTCTTAGGTTTCTCTCTCTCCCTCTACCTCTCCCTCTCCCTCTCCGGCCTCTCTCTCTCTCTCTCTCTCTCTCTCTCTCTCTCTCTCTGAGTCTCTCCCATTCACAGACCCCACCAGCGATCTCCGCTTGAGACCTATCATCAAAGACCCTAGCCACCGTAAACCGAACCATCCCAACGCAAACTACCCAGACCTCCCACACCCAAGGCCACAGCAACCACCAAGTGGCACGACCACCTGCACCCTTCAAACTCGCTGCCTCGCGAGACTATCTCCACATAAAACCAACGCCACAGATCGGCCATGAATCACCCACTTACACCACCCAGTCACGGCCTTGCACCACCACTACCAACCCTCCGTAAACCACCATAAAGCCTCTGCTTTTCCACATTCAAAACAGAGCACTGCTCTCTCATAACTCACCTCAGCCGCTGCCCCACGTCGGAACTACCCTGGTGAGCCTCTACTACTTAGACCTGCCCTTGTGAGCCTCACTCACCAACCCGAGTAACTCCACCATGAAGAGCTCAAACAACCATTGTTGTCGTCCAGTTGAGCATCACTGCGGGATTGAAGGCAACCATCGGCAGCAACTCCAGATTGTGGGAGATCGTCGGATTACAGTCCCCACCGTTCTATCGTACTCCGCCCCTCACCACGGTTGCACAGCCTAAGCCAACCCTCGGTTTCTCCCTCTATCTCGGTACAAATTGTTCTGTCTCTCTCTCTCTCTCGACGTTAGTTACACCTCAGTATGTGTATTTCATCTGGAATTTATTTCCTAGTTTTTTTATTTTACGCGTATATATGTTACTATAATTACAAAGACTGCCCTTAAGAAATAAAATAAAATAACCCACTTTGCCGTGTAGCTGTATTGATCAAGATGACTCTAACCTCTTTAGATGGGTTGAATTCACATGGACTTTTGTTCTAGTTGGGCTTATTCCAATTCCAACTTTAGTTAAAGGAGCTTAAATTAAATATCAAAAATATTATTTTCAAGCTGGGCTTATTTTACTTCGAGTAAACCTAGAAACTTTATTTTACAAAATAATTTAGAATTAATGAATTAGTTGCAGAAATTAAGTGGATATTGATGAATTTGGAAAGCGATGAGCCCATCATGAGGAGATGCCATCAGAAGCAGCTCGCCTACAGAAGCTTCCTGGACAACGGAAAACTTAAAAATATTGTTCGACCTTGGGAGAAGGGTAGGGCGATTCATGATAAAATTTCCATCGTACCCATTCGGTGAGAATTAGCGGGGTAAGTGTGGGGATGATTTTCCCCCTACCCAAGGCCAAGGAGGCCTAGCCAAGCTTGGTCCAGCATGAAAGGACATAGATCCAGCCCACTAAGAGGATCCCCTATACATGACTTTTGGGAGGAACGGTGCAGTAGAGGATGGAACTGGTCGAGACTCATTGGTCTGAGGTTCCTCAGATATTGTCCAGTCATCGAGTGTTTGCCCACAAAGCAGGTGCGACGTGCATAGGATCCTTGATTTACTGACAAAGAAAGAATGAATGGACCAGGGAAAAGCAGACCATGGGGAGAAGGTTGGAGAATCATGCCGCATTTAATGACCCTACCGCTCGAGTGGCACGCCACATTAATAGAATCTTTAGAGAACCACATCGCAAATATAAAACTGCCATTAACACAAAACTGGCATTAATCTATTTACAAAACTGCCATTACTGAAATACAAATATAAAAACCTGACACATCTTGAACAAATCTCCACATTGACAAGTCTTTTATCCTTGTAAAGTGATCTTCTTCTTCCTCTAAACTGTTCCTGCAAAGTAATCTGAGCTCTAATAGCTTCCTATATTAATCAAATTTAGGCAATGCCTAAACTTGATAGCTGGTAGGGATTTTGTCATCATATCAGAAAGGTTTTTCTCAATTGGATCCTTTTTCTACTTTAACCTCATCTATTACATCCCTCACAAAATGAAGTCGAATGTATATGTGTTTAGACCTTTTGTGGTATATTGAATTTTTGGCAAGATGTATAGTGCTTTGGTTATCACAATAACCCCTTTAAATATGCCTCAATACAAGAAAATGAGGCTTTTGCTACCAAAAAAATTTTAGGCGAGTGTTTATTTGACGTCACAGACCATTCGTTACCGTAGTCGCAATTTTGTAGTGGCAGAACTGGGATTCGCCATAAGAAATACCTTTTGCTATGAATTAGTCTCGTCACAAAAAACCAGTCCATGAAATGGGTTGACAGTGCAACTTAATTTCTTGTTGCGGCGACATTTTATCGCTACTTGTCAAATAGTCTCCTTGATTTTAGTTAGCCGACTTGTATGGAATGTAATTAAATGAACTATCATAGACTGAAGTAGCTATTCAGCAGATGAATAAGAAGTGGTGGGCTTTGAATACTTCCCGAACTAGTACTTATATCTTGTTTATTTTTCTATATATTAGTTTCCTTTATCTCTCTTTTTTTTTTCCCTAATTTCATCTGCTTTGTGCTACAGTTCTGTGCGAGAACATATGTCATAGAATCTCAATTGGTATGTACGCTTTTTATTCATTTCTATACAAAGGTGGCATGCACATACGTTAATTCACATACGTTAAGGCTATCACTTAGTGCAAAGTCACTTCATGAAGTTAGTCCTTTACACGAAACTAGTCCACAGAAAGTTGAGAGTTGTTTTATCTTTAGAGAAATCTGCTTACCTATGGGTGCTTTTCATTGTTTTCAAGACGCAGCACATGTGGGTGCCATTGGAGACTGATTTCATTTTTTCTAACCTTTAAGCACTAAGAGATCCTAGTAGTAAGTATTTTCTTACGTGCTTGACTTTGTCTTTTGGAAAAAAGTCCACTACTTATTAGTTTCATGAAAATCTAATGATTGAGTTAGTTTGGTAATATTATATTGGGTTGAAGCTAAAATTTTCTTGTAGGATTTTCTCAGCTAAGGTGGAATGTTATTGTTCATTGCTCTCAAATTTTATTTATGCAAACATAGATGACAATCTAGTGAAGTAAGCTCAGTTGAGAGGTATTTTCTGAAATGCCCTTGTTTATTTCACAAATCTGTAAGGGAGGTTTAATAATCTGTAAAATGAGCTTATTTCACCCCAGTTTATAAATATATTTTGATGAGCTTATTTCAACCTGTCTACAACCACAAACCAAACATGAATGATTTGCAAAAGCTTTTCTGTTGCCATTCAAATTTCACAATAAAATTTTATCCACCTGGGTCTACCAACATGGCTTTTAGTTATTATTTTTTATTCGAAATTTTATTTATGCTGCATGGAGCTTTATCACAAAGAAAGAAAGTGGACTTTTTGGATGGCCTTGGTTGTGTGGACCATGTAGAAAGTAAAATAGTAATACTCAAACAGGCATTTTATCCCATTTCTTTAACTTTTATGTGGTGGTGATTAAAGTTTAAGCCTGTAGAAATGTTGCAACTTCATGTATGATGAATTTTTCACATAAAAAGGCACGATGATCACCCTATTCTCTAAGTATTTTCACATGGCAATTCCGTTTTTCAGAGGTTGCATATAGAATCAATTTCCAATCAATTGCAAGTTCCATTTGCCATGAGAGGAACAAGAAGAGGAATTGGTGTACATGCCCGAATGACAGAAACTCGGATACGCGCAAATCAAGGGAACACATGGAGTGGTTCAACTCCTCAATCGCAACCTAGTAGGTGGACACGAAGGGTTGAGCATCCTGAATCATCTGATGACTCAACACAGCCCCCAGAGATAGTTTTGGGTACTGAGTTTCTTGAAATTAGCAATGGTCCAGAGACAAGGCTTGAGAACAATGGTAATAAGTATAGACTAATGTGGGAATTACAAAGAATTTAATATTCATTGCTCATGGATTTGTCTACAATATCTATTGATGTATGAATTGGTTGGACAATGATTAATGTTGGAATTCAAACTGTCCATTTATTATCTACTCTATTCAACTAGGAATGTTGCTGTCAATAGAGATTCCCCACTCACTTAACACTTATGGAATGTTAATAAAAATTGTAAAGACAAACCTAATTAATAAGGAAACACTCACGGTTTGGCTCCTCCATTGTGCAGTTTGTTTAGTGATTCTTATTTATTAATCATTTATGTCAACATGTTAATGGTAGGGAAACAAACAATGTCGAGGTGTCGTGGACTAGCTGGGTGCACTGAGTTTATGAAGCTTCGTCAGCATGGTCTTATTCCTTTGAAAATTAATGATGGTGAGAGGGCACCAACATATGAAAATGCGGTGTTCTTTACAACAAGGGTAACATGGATTATTAAGCATCATGCAACCCTGGTTCAAAATAGTTGGGATGTTGTTGATGCACAAGAGAAAGAGGAGCTGATCAATCGTGTCAGGGTATTGAGTTGCTTTGATCATAATATACTTGCTACAGATCCTTTGAATATATTTCATAAGATTATGTCAATGGAATGGTTCTGATTTTTGGTTTAATATTTGTAACACCCAGCCCATTTTCAGGCCCAGGCCCGTGAAACACCTCCAGTTTTGACGTCGCGTAGAATCCCGTCCACCTTCCTTTTTCATGCATGCCGTTCAGCCCTCTTCTCTCTAGGTTTTTCTCTTTACTTCTTATAGCTTACTTATTTATGTTATCCTTCTTGACCTAGTTTCAGTGCCGCTACTTTATCTTCATGCTCGCAGCAGCTCAACTATCTGTGTCTCAACCTCTCACTGTGAACCTCAGCCAGACCGCATCACGCGCACCAGCCATCACTCCCCCGTAAGCTCCAAACCAGTGAACTGCCACCTTCTAGCTGAGACACGTTCTGAAGCCACACCAGACGAAACTCACGCCGGTACCTAGGTCGTTCGGAGTCCATCACCCCAGCCGCACGCCACCTCAGTCTCACGGTGCTACCACCCAACGCACGTAGCCCCGGTTTCAAGCCCCGAAATACTCTATTTTTGTTGTAAAAAACAGAGCATCGTCCAAGCCGCTGCGATCACCCTCCATCGTGAACTCCTTCGTGCTGTGCCTCCACAGAAACTGCCGGCGAGGACTTCCTATCATCCCAGACCACCGCACGCCGCCTCTAGCCCTCGGTAAGCTCACGCCATTTTTTTCGGTTGGAGTTCCTTTTCTCTCGGTCTCTCCCCGTCCTCTCACCGTGTGTCTCTCTCTCTCATTTCTTTCTCTTGCTCTCGCAGCTAGTGACCAAGCACCACCCTCATCCACCATAGCCAGCCCCAGCTCCACGCCGTCGTGCTTCCCCACCTCTCCGTAAGTGCTTCCACCGCGCTGTGTGAAGTATTTTTCTGTGTACATGCATATACATATATGCGGAGATATATATATATATATACGTAAATCCATTTTTCTGGTGTGTATATATATATATGTATATATATATATGCGGATGTATATGTAAATTATGTTAACTTAACAATAGGAAATAATATCGTTTTGTTTTTATTTTTCCTTCCTCTTATAGTACGCCTCCAAGGTTAGTGTTTAGGGTGTTAGCTTAATTAAGTTTATGTTATGTACTTCAGATTTGAAATCATGAGTATATCGCGTGGGTTGTAAAGTATGTTTAATTAGGCGTAGACGTATGGATTTATTTGTTTAATGGACAATTTTTTTTAAAGGGCTAATATTTTATTGGAATAGTTAGTAAGTAGACTGATAAGTAACACTTAAAAGAATATTTTAAAATACTCTTTTAAATTATCCTTTTAAAAGAATATCTTTGTTTTATTATTATTTAAACAAAAGTATGAATTTCTAATTATAATGAATTTATTATAGTTATGTCACTTTGTATTATAAATTATAGTAAGATCTTTTTCGTAAATAAGTTAGAATTAAATGTTTAGTCGAAGTGGGATATTGATGAGTTTAGAAAGTGATGTTGGTATTTTGAGAATAATGAGAATTTTGAGTTTGAGGAATTAAAAATGGACTATTTTAGAAGTTGTAGGCTTGAATATCGAAATACGAGATTGATTGGAGACTTATGAAAATTTACGTGATTATCTTATTGGTGACGATTAATTTTGTTCGGCATTGTTGAGGAAATTTTCGAAAAACTAGGGTAGGTTTGGGGGGTGAGATGAGAATTTTGTGTTTTGTTTTAAAGTTTAAAATATTAAGTTTTAATATTATTATTATTTTGGGATTTGAAAAATATGTATTGAGATTTGAAAAAGTTGAATTGTTTATTATATTTTGTATGGGGATTTGAAAAAGGTGTAATGATGAGATGAGATGAGATGAGAATTTTGTATTTTGGTTTTGGCCCCAAACCTGCCCTAAGAAGCCCAGGTAAGCGGGGTTCCTATGCTAGATTTGCATAAAAAGAAATGAACTGAGGTTGGTTTGTAAAAATGTGCATGTTGTATTAAAAAGAAAAAGTGAAAAACAACCTCAGTATATGTTTTGCATTCCCTCATGAGATACGTATGAAAGAGAAAAGAAATGTTTTTGACATGAAATGTGTAGACATGAGCAATATTTGACATGTTTCTGAAATATGCGAAAGAGTGAATATGATATCATTGAAATTTTTATGCATGTGATATGAAATGATTTGGATATATTTTTGATCAAATAGAAATGATATGAATATGTTTCGCACGTGTTTTGATATGATATGGATATGATAAAACTTTGGCATACTTATCTGTTCTGAATATGGTTCTGATATGATGATACTGTTCACGTGATATGGTTGGTACCACCATGATATGATATGAGTGCACCCACTTTGGAAACAAAGTGGTCCTTTTACGTGTTCTTTCCTGTGTGCACACTCAGGGCTCCGAGATTGAAAAAGGGGAAGTTCACTACATGATACTGCCTGGTTTGGCCACCGGGGATAGCACAACCCTACCACGGGGGTTAAATATGGTAAATGATATGATATGATAAGATGAAAATGTTCAGTTATGTTATGCCAAAGCGTTTTTGAATATGAAATGGATCCTCAAATATGAATTGTTGACTTGAGTATGAAATGATTGAAAATTCGCTCTGATTTTCTGATAACACGTTTTCTGAGATCTGCATATAAAAATAAAATGTTTTGTTTCTACATATTGAACTTTCTGAAAAGGCTCATGTTTACATGCTAGCATATGTTCTCTGCTTACTGAGTTGTTGATAACTCACCCCTTATCTCCACAATATTTTTCAGATGATTTGAATGTTTCAGTTGAGGATCAAGGATATGGAGCATGGGTGAGAAGAGTTAAGAATGATGGTTTAAACATAGAAGGTTTATATGGGTATTGAGAATTTTTATTCAGTAAGCTTGTTGTGCTCTGATGATGTATTTTGTTGGGAAATTGATGTTTATATTAAATTTTGTATTGTCTTAGATTAATTATTTTGGAGTAATTGATGTAAATATATGAGTATTTTGTGCGATTGAGAAAAATTAGAATGTGTACTATGTGGAAGGAAAATGATTTTTAAGTGACATGAGTTAACTCTCCGGACCCTCGGGTACGGGGCGTTACAATATTGCAGGCTGATTTCATTCTAGATTGGAGCAAACTGAATCATCGTGAGATGGTCGAGAAGAACCTCAGGAAGAAGTTCAATGACTTTCACTACCAACTTCATAAAATATACTTGGGTTGTGCTACACACGAGGAGGCATTAGTGAAATCAACCTCGTTGGTGGAACCAGAGGTATGGGAAAAGTTATGTGGGAGATGGGGGAGTGACGAATTTAAGATAACAAATGACTTGTAGAACTTTGAAAATATAGCAACAATACTATATTACACGCTTTCTTATTGGAAAGTGATATGTGTTGAGTATTCTTAACATTGTCATTATAACAATTTCAAAAAATATCCAATCAAAATAAGGCTAATAGGAAAAAGCAACGTGTGAACCACATAGCAGGTAGAAAGTCATTTGTGAGGTTAGAACAAGAGATGGTAAGATTATAGTGATTTTCAAGATCTAAGCTCATTGGTCATTGGTAGTGTGTAAACAATAATAATTGCCTTAATATTCTTGTATGTGATTGAAGGGTCCAAGCTCATCAAACTTGGTACATGCTATAAGCATGTCATCTACATATTAGAGAAGGTAGACAATGTGGTCCCCGGAATGCCTAAAATACACACAGCTAACATAATGGCTCCTTTTGAACCCATTGTCCAACATATGAGAGTCAAATCTTTTGTACCATTGTCTTGGGTATTGATTAAGTCCATACAATGATTTTTTTAAGTAAACAGACATGATCAATGTTGGGTTCATTTACATAACCCTCGGGGGGTTGCATGTAAATAGTCTCATCTAGTTCACCATGCAAGAAAGTTGTGTTTACATCTAATTGCTCCATGTGTAAATCTTCAGAAGTAGTATAGGATAGAATTAACCTTATTGAACTGTGTTTAACAATAGGTGAAAAAGTTTCATTAAAATCTATCACTTCCCGTTGAGTAAATCCCTTTGCTACCAGCCTAGCCTTTCACCTAGGACCCTAAGCTCCTGGTATGCCCTCTTTCCTTTTGTAGATCCATCTAGACCCTACCAGCTTAACCTTTTTAGGCTTAACAACCATTTCCCAAGTATGAGTCTTTTTCAAAGAATTCATTTTCTCATCCATGGCCTGTACCCATTTATGAGACTCAATACTTTCCATAGCTTCCTTGTAGGATCTGGGATCCATTTCCACAACTTCATCTGCTTTGGTCAAATCAAAAACAGTCAGCTCATCTTGACCATACCTCTTGGGGGGGTTTTATAACCCTCATTTTTCTATCCCCGACCAAGTTGTATGAACTAACTCCACCTTGGTCCTTATCACCTAAAGTGGAAGTTTGAGTCTCTGCATCCTGGCCTTCTAATTTTCTCAAATTATTGTCAGGTTGCTCCACCTCAAGATGTATCTTCTCAGGGTTAATATCCTGAGTGGGTTCTTGTCTTTAAGTTTTAACCCGAGCCATTTCATGTTCATTAAAGACCACATTTCTACAAATGATACTTTTTTGTTTCCCTTGCTCATCAATCTATAACTTGTACCCTTTTACTCCTTCAAGGTCCCCTACAAAGATACATTTCATAGCCCTTGGTTCCAGTTTGTCAATTTGGGTGTGAGCATACGCAACACACCCAAACACCCTCAAGTAGTCATAGTTAAAAGGTTTTCCAGTCCACATTTCTTGGGGAGTCTTAAGCCCTATGGCTGAAGAATGACTCCTATTAATTAAATGGACTCTAGTTGTGGCAGCTTCAGCCCAAAAAGATTTAGAAAGTCCCGAGTTTGATAGTAAGCATCTAACCCTCTCCAATATAGTCTTATTCATCCTCTCAGCTAGACCATTCTGTTGAGGTGTTTCCCTTACTGTTTTATGCTTACCCAAACACTCATTTTGACAAACTAATTGAATTCACTTGAGAGATACTCAAGCCCATTATCAGTTCTTAATTTCTTAACCTTCCTTCCTACTTGAGTTTCTACCAATTTCTTCAATTTCTTGAATTTCTCAAAAATTTCACTCTTATTTTTAAGAACGTACAGTCATATTTTTCTAGAATAGTCATCAACTATAAAGAGGAAATAACTTCCCCCTTCATGTGAGTTGACCCTAGCTGGATCCCAAATGTCTGAGTGCACATAGTCTAGGGTTTGTTTTGTAGTGTGAGTGGCTGTTGTAAAGCTTACACTTTTTGCTTTCCCAAGGAAGCAATCCTCACCCTTCTCTAGGATAGAACAACCCTATCCTCACCCTTATCTAGGATAGAAGAAACCTTACATATAACAGTTTTCCCAATGAGGGTATACAAGTCATTTTTAATGACTCATTTCATCACGATAAGTTGTAACACCCCACTCATTCTCTCTGACGTAAGCAAATTCAACTGCGAGTCTCGTTATGCATGACAAATCTCGATGGTGTGTTTTTAGATATATTATATATTTTCTAAAGTAAGTCTAGTGTTTTAAAGCTCTCGAATATTTTAAATGCCCTGTAAATATTTATATGGGATATTACCAGTGTTAATGAACTAAGCTTGACTTTAAATAAGACAATTATAATATTTTTGAAGAGCTCCAAAAATATTATAATTGTAGGAAATCATTTTAATATTATTTATTAAAATGATTTCAGCTATTTAAAATATTATGAGATTTAAATTATGTTGAAAACTCAAATTAATTAAATGGTTTTATTCTTCTAAAGATATTTAATAAGATTTCATCATTTTATTAATGATGAAGGAATATTATTTTATAAACTAAAATTTACTTTAAATAAGATTCTATCTTAATTCCTCTAAGTGCTTTTAGTTAAGTTAATGTTTACGTATTTTAAATCAGTGTTTTAATTCCACACCATTAGATCATTTTGAAGATCCCAAGATGAAGGGCCTGGATTAAATACCCAAGCCCCTTCCCTTTCTCCCTCACTTTTCCCTTCCCTCTCTCTCTCTCTCTCCTCCCTCTCCCTCACCCTCACGCGTACGCAGCAAGCTCTCCTCCCTCTCACCCGATTGTCCCTCTCTCAGCCCGACGCCATTGTGCACCACCCCGCCTCACCGCCACCACCGCCGACTTCCCCTCACGCCGACGACCAAGCCAGCCACCACCGACCTCCCCCACGCGCAGCTCCCTCTCTCCTCTTGCGGTAACCAAACTGAAATCCCCATGCACCACCTTACGCGGCCACCCAGGCCACCGCACCTCCAACACCAGGCATCAGCGACCACCTCTCCAGACCTAGCCACCACGAACCTCCCTTTGCCTCTCTGTCGCACACACGCACACTACCCATAAATGGGTTTCACATGGTTTTTCCTTCACCAACGGCCCTAGCACCGCCGTGCGTCGGATCTAGCTCCACCAGCAACCCCTTAAGCTCCAACATGGCCAACACGACCAGCCGAGCTCCCCCTCCATTTCCATGCTTTGAGACACACGGGTTCCCCATCGAAACCCACGGCTCCGCCTTGTTCCACCACCCCAGCCACCATGAGACCACCCTCAGCCTCCCTTGACCTCCCCTAGCCTAGCTCTAAGCCCAAACTGCCACCTTACTTGGTGGAAAGCCACCATGTAAGGAGAACAACCACTGAATGTGAGTTATCCACCAAGTACAACCCTTTCGATGTCATCAATCGTGACGGTCAGCGAACAATGCATGGGTCAGCCCCGACGATGGCGTAACCCTCTATCCCTCGTCATTTTTGTTAGTTGGTTGGTTAGGTTGTGGACTGTGCTGTTAGCATTTTGAAGTTCGATGTATTGTGGAGTTTGCTGTGTAGTGTGGTGATGTGATGTGCTATGTAGTGAAATGTTGGGCGTATCTATGCAGTCTGCTGTGTAGTGTTGTGGACTGTGCTATGAAGTGTGGCTGTGAAGTATGTGTTGTAGTGATGATGTGGCTTTGTGTGGATTGGGAAGAGTACAAGTGGAATGTACCATGTGTGGCGTAGAGTAATGTGAATGGAGTACACGTGGAGTGTACTCCATGTGGTGGGGTGATGCACCATATGGCGTGTATACCGTAGTGGTGATGTGGCGTAACGTGTGAAGGGAGTACACGTGGAGTGTACTCCACGAGGTGAAGCGATGCACCGTGTGGCGTGTTGCGAAGATAAGGATGGTTGCGTAGTTGTTGAGCGTAAAGCGTGATGAGTAGTGCGGGAACTGTGAAATAGTGTCCCAAAGTAGTTATGATTTGGCTTGTAGTTTGAGGTGACATGTGTCACCGTGTGGTTGACGTATGGCTAGAGTATGTGCAAAGTGACAGAACAAGTGTAAGACTGCACAACAGAAGCATGACTAGGGAATGTCATGTAGTGACATGGTTAAGCAAGAAGTCGTGCTTGATATGAGTCAGGAGTTAGCGTAAGAGTGATGTAGCGGGATGTCAGCTAACGTGACAAGGTCACGGTGTAGCTTGGGAGTAGTCTCAAGCTATCTGACGTGACGTAAGATATAGTTATAAATGGAGTCTGGTCGTGTTAAGTGTTGAGATGAACTGTCAAGAGAGACGGGTAGTATGAAGAGTCATGCTAGCTGAGTTAAGAGAAGGTTGGTATCAGAATATGAGGCTTGTTTACATAAGCAGATGATCAACATGTTATATGTTGGTCTTAGGTGATAAGAGGTAAGGTACATGTGTAATCCGGTTAGACACATGTGCCAAATGGATTCACCATATGCAATGGGTAATCTGTCTTGAGCATGGTTACACGGTGCTTAAGCCCCAGAGTTGGCTTAAAGTCGTGTGGCGTGTTTGGATGGGAATAAGGATTTAGTGTGAGCTAATATGTATGAAGGTAGCGACAGGTGTATCGTCTAGGATTGGGATGCGTGACTTAGTCGGTCTGAGTCATGCATCGGGATGAGGTTAGTAAGAAGAGTAAGACGAAGGTCTTAATGTCTTAACCCTAAGGTGAATTATGGATTCTTAGTGGATGAGGACTCGAGGTAAGATCTTGAGTTTGGAAGAGGTAGTGACCGTAAGTAGATCTCGAAGGTTTTAGCATAGTAAAGGGCACGTAAGAGCACAAGATAGAAGGAGAGTGTTTCAAGTGAAGCGTAGCTCTATTTCTAGTTGAAGTTGCTTATTTACTAGATGGAGAATGACGTCAAGGTTATATGTTTGCATGTAGGTTGCCATCTGACATGCACATGAATGGACTGCAGGAAATGAGTATAGCATGGAGTCCAGGTAAGTATTATATTCATACTCTTCTAGAGTTTTCTAATCAAAATGAAAATGAAGAAAACGAAATGTTTTTCCTTTACGATGCATTACAAATGACACAAAAGATGTTTTATGAAAGCGTGTTAAGTGTTCAAAGGTATACATATGTACGGGCCTTCTTGGCAACCCCTTTTTATACAACCAAAGTATTAATTGTATGGATGTGGATGGATGACTATACGCAGTATCTATTGTATGTATTTTCTAAGTAAAGAAATGTGTGGCTTACGCCTCGAGTTTTAACTGATGCTTTAAATGACGCGAAGAAAGTGTTTTAAAACGTCCCTATGAACTGATATTTTACGAATGCCATGAAAGATTATGTTTAAACCCATGCTTTTAAATGATATTTTTCCATGAACGAATTGTCAAATGAAAGGAACTGAATGAAAGGAAAGGACTGAAAGGACTAAACTAAAAGAAAGGACTGAACATTTAATTATGAAAATACGTAATGACCATATGAATGAATGAAAAGGGTACCAAAGGATTGGGCATATTGCAATGCCAGGTAAGTAGTACTGGTAGTGCACCTAGTGCTGCCCCCTGACTGAAAGGGATTCCCAACCCGTGGCCACGAGCGGAGTCTAGGTCCAAAGGAAGACCGCTAACCTCAAAACAAGGGGCGTAATAGTATGTACTGGCCAAAGAAAGTGATAGGAAAGAATGTATAAATCCATGAACTCTTGAAGAAATGGAGGCACTGATGGGAGATACGTTTTACAAAAAGAAAGCCATTTTTAAAGAAAAATCCTGTCTAGTGATGTTTTGAAAATGAATGCATGTCTCATGTATGTATAATATGTATGGAATGATGAATGCAAGAAAGAAAATCTATGTTATTATATTTTAACTGTATGAAGTAATACTTACTAGTCATCGACTCATTTTAGTTTTTATATATGCCCCTCCCCCCATTGGAACTGAATGAGTAGTATGCGTCAGGACGAACATGGCCCAAGGGGAAGAGCACGAAAGTCTAGGCATGAGAGTTTCAACTGTATGAGAGGCCTTTTATCTTAAGATTAATGTTTTCCGCTGTAAACCTCTTTTATTCTCAAAGCACATTTTATTTTATAACGTAAAATCTTGCACCTTGGGTATGAGAGCAAAAATTTTTAAATCGAACTATAATTCCTGTTGTCTTTTCTAAAATCATTTTATAAAAGGTCCCACCACAAGGATAAGCGTTACATAAGCGAACCCTTAGCAACCCTCAAAGATCCAGATTCAGATCTAAAAGTGTACCCGGATTGGTCTAATACCCGGATTGGTCTAACACACCTAATGAGATTAGGTTCCTTTTTAATTTAGCTATGTATCTAACCTCAGTTAAGAGTTTTTCAATACCATCATGGAGCCTTAGTTTCACTGACCCTATACCCTGGATTTTACAAGACTTATTGTTGCCAAGCATCACAAACCCCCTATCTAAACTAGTGAAAGTTTCAAACCATATTTTATTAGGACACATGTGAAAAGAACATCCAAAATCAAAGATCCATTCTTTTCCTGAATCAACCTCGGACACATTTAGAACATCAGCACTCTCATACCCATCACACACAACCGAGACATCCTCTCCTCCTTAGACCCATTTCTTGTGTTAGATCTCTTATTAGGGCGATCTCTGAAATGCCCCTCTTTGTGACACAAGAAGCATTTTAATTGCTTCCCTTTAGACCTAGACCTACCCCCCACATTGTTTTTACTATTCTTTCCTTTTTGACCTCTTTTTTCAGCTCTCCCCCTCACAATCAAGCACTCCCCAATTTTAGAATTTATTTTAGACATGGCTTGTAATTTCCTGGAGTGTAATATGGCCTGAACCTCATCTAAGGTCAGTGTTTCCCTCCCATACATCATGGTCTCTTTCAAACTAGCATAATAATTATTTAGAGAACTCAACAATAAAATTGTTTGATCTTCATCGTCAATTTTAATATCAATATTAGCCAAATCTAAAATAATTTTATTAAAAGCATCGAGATGGTCAGAAATCAATATACCTGCGGACATCTTGAATGTGTAGAGCTTTGTTTTCTTGTACAGTTAGTTTGCCAGAGATTTTTTCATATAGAGGCTCTCTAATTTCAGCCAGATTCTAGCAGCGGTGTCTTTGTTGGCTACCTCCCTCAGAACTTTGTCTTCAAGAGAAAGAATGAGTGTGCTGTGAGCCTTCCTCAATATTTCTTTCTCATCCTTATATTCAACAAATTTCATTTTCTTTCCTCCAAGAAAAGCTTCTTGGAGACCCTGTTGAGTGAGAAGGGCTTTCATCTTGATCCTCCATAGCCTAAAGTCATTTTTTTTATCAAACTTTTCAATATCAAACCTTGCAGTCCCCATCGAACCAAAGCTCTCGATACCACTTATTATATTTTCAGACCTCTCACAAACAAGTACTCAAAAAACTAAATTAACGTAATTGGTTGTAATATGCAATTAATATTGAACAACAGACAACCAAAACACCAAGAAAATATATGATTAATGTGATCGGTTTAATTTTCTATTTTAAACATGTTAGAAACCCGAAATCATAGTATATACTCATGCACGATCAAAATAAAAGCAAGAATAATAAAAGAAATGTAAAATCAACACAAGAAATTACGTGGTTTGACTCTAATAGTCTACATCCACTACAGAAACAGTCTAGGAGTCTTTATGCATGTGTTATAGTGAAAGACTCGCAATAATATTTGTCTAAAATACCATGCAGAATACAATACCTTCAATTTCCAGACCCCCTAATTTATACTTAACAACTACTGCATAGGTCATCCTTTTTTTAAAGTAATATAAAATTTTATTGAAACAAGTAAATACATGTAGCGAAGCATATGAAAGAAACACCTAGTTACAAGTTGGAGCTAGGAAATGATACAAGAAATTCATGAAAGATCCATTGAATACCATAACAGACCCACAAAGAAATAAGGTGTGCAAAAGAAGAGAAATGATAGTTGCAGTCGTGAGTATGCAAGCGATGTGCAATTAATTTGAAAAAAATGAATAAATACGGGACTCACATAAAAAAATTAATTTTTTAATAATGGACCCCACTTTTTTTCAAAATAATTGCACGTAGTATTACTCGGAAAAGAAACTTCTACGCGGCTCATCCAAAGAGCATAGAACTTTTGGCTAGATTTGGCCAAACATGTGATTAGACAACCAAAAACCCAACTAATGGTGGCAATCATGTTGGATTTTGGAGAAACCATTGTGCAATATGGTACATAATTGTGAAGACGAACACAAAACTTATAGAAAAAATATGATTAACATAACAAATAAATAGACTAAGACAATACGAAGCAGTGGCAGGGAATGAGGATTTGAACACAATGGTAGACAAAATGCTAACCCTAATGTTAAATCCCTTCTTTATCTGCGCACGGAAAAAGCCCAAATATGCTCCTATACAAATTGTAAAAGCAACGTGCTGCCAAATATAGAAAGTAGTGCCGCTTGGTGACAAGAAAGGCAATCTAGTTCAAAAGAGCACCAACTACAAGGATGAAATAAACTACTCCCTACAAAAAAATCAAAAGATAAATTTTTTGACAAGTAATTAAAAGATAAATTGAACACAAGAACAATTTTAGAAGTGAAATATAGAAAAAATATAGTTGCTTAAGTGAAAAGCAAATCAAAACGTCAACGTTACTTCCAACACTCTCCGAGAATCCTAAAAATCTCGAACTTTTATTTCCATTGAATTGCTGCGGAATCTACATGAATAAAGAAAGAACCAATACCAGCTCGTCTCATCATGTTCTTCCCAAATCTGTAGCAAGGACAACTGCAACATCAAATACAGAGTCACCAACAAGGGTAATAAAACTATGAATAATAGTTTGGAAAAGTAAACAACAAAGAAAGAGGGATTGTAACGCCCCCAACCTCCGCTTGGGATGGAATAAAGACTTAGAGCGTCGAAACATATAACACAACGTTACACAACCCAGTACATGACAGTTAATATGCAATGCATCCTATAAGTGCAACAAGCAGTATGCAATAATCGCAGCGGAATAAGGGTGATTAGTTATAACTCGTGCCAGAATGAACTAAAAACATCCTCAATAGCATTAATAGCCAGCATAAGTTCGAACTTAATGATAGCATTTCTTTAATACAAAATACTTAATCCAAGTTCTGTGGTTCGATAAACTATTTCATACGCTCTGAAGTTTGAAGAGTCAATGCATATAAGCATGAAAATTATTTTTAGTCTTTGTTCAAGGTCCGGCTTCTCTTCAACCATCCGCATCCAATGATCCATCATGTTCATCCTCTACCAGTCATGTCACAACTTTTTCATTCCAGGGGGAATGATAGTAGTCTCATAAGTGGTGAGATTTACTCTAAATCTCAATAAGTTAAATAATCAACTTGAAATGCAGAAATACGAATTACATGAAATGCAGAAAAATGTGCATGTGTCTCCCTTTCAGATTCCTCTACATTTTTAGAAAAAAACCTTGATGCACTTTCGTTTTCAGAGAACATTTTCACTTTCTCATTCCAAAAAAAAACATGACGTTTCGAAAAAGAACATTTCATACTTCATTTCTTTCAAAAATCATAACATTTCATCGTTTATTAAAGCCATCATTAACATACGTTTGGTAGCAACATGGTTCCTCATATGCACCATGAGCACCTGCCGTTGACCGTAGCACAACTCATGTCAGCACTACGTTATTGTCTGAAAACATTGTTATCAATGCATTGGTAATAAAATATAACATCATCATAACATCATAATATATACATTCACCAGCATTAGGTGTCATAACATATGACTTCGCTCCTGCGTTTTTTAAATAGAACTCATTCGAAATTTGTTGACTGTTCTTCGTCAACCCAGGGGTTATCACTCCATTATTTCTCACTCCAAAGTGGACAGAGGAGTTCCACTAATATAATTCCTCATCCTAGCCTTTGGGGTAGTGAAAAAAGTTCATTTTCATGTTATGCTTGAAAAATGTGTTTCATTACGTGTGCATATTTAGCAAGTTTTTCAAGTAAAAATGACATTTATAGGTGCATTATGCTAAAATGGTATAAATATCACTTGTCATGTAAATATATACTCAATATATCATATAAAATGATATTTTATGCTCAAAGTGATAATTGAAACATGAATGAAGTATTTATCAATAATTCATAAATAATCTATCAAGATGTAAGTTGGAGGCCAACTTACAAACTTCCAGAGTAATTGAAAAATAATGTCGTAGCTGCGTAAATCAAGTGTGGACTAAGTTAGGATTAATACTTCTATGGGTGAGGTCCAAAATCTAAGGTTTCAAAAATGAGTATTTACAAAAATACCCCTAGATCCTCAAAAATTGTCGTTAAGGCCCAAACTTTTTACTAATTGCAGCGAACTTCAAATTTAATAAAAATTCATGAACTTCATATTTTTGGCATTCTAAAACCATTTATGCACTTGGATTTTTAAAAATCAAAGTGGAACTTGCCCAAATGGTCCCAACCCATGGCAAACACTCTAGTTGATACCCAAGTGTATTTTCAACTATTGGTCCCTATGAATACATGCATATGAGATTTTATTTAATCACAAATGATCACTAACATCTTTGATAACATATTAAAGACTAATTCTTGGATAATAGAGTTCATCCCAACACTTAATCATGGCTATGATATCTTTAATCTATACTTCATTCCAAACCGATTCATACTTGATGATCAAAACAAGATAGATTCAAAACCTACCATGACATGCTTCTAACCACAATTTAAACCATCCATAATCATGTTAATACAATAATGGATAATATCAAATCATGGTTAAGACATGCCAGAGCTAAATTCCAACTTAAAAACATTTAATTAATCAAACCATCATTTAATTGACCCGGTTTTGATTTAAGCATGATAATTTTCCCAAAACTCACCCAAATTTCGTACCAATACATGGAAACAAAACTTGACATGCTAACTAAGATCAAAAGAGTGAAAACTTAAAAATTTTGTTGCCTTCCAAGCACTCAAGACAGCCTTACACAAGAACACTCAAGAACTCAGCAAGAACATACTCGGTTTCACTCTTTTGATCTCTAAGATGGGAAAGTGCTCTTCAAGGCTAGAAAGGAAGTTTGGAGATGAGGTGTGGAGGAAATGTGGAGGTGAGGGGGAATTTTATAGGCAGCCAAAGGGGAGGGTACGTTGGCTTGGTCTAAGGGGTTTGATGGAAGATGGTGTATGAATCTGAATTTTCCAGATTTGTTTCCATCACTTTGTGTCACATGTACAGAACGAAATAGTGCCCTAAACCACCATGATTTCACTCCTATGATTGCTACATTACTCCTATGGGTGCTGGCCAAGTCATGGGGCAGAGGAGAGGGTGAAAAATCATCGAAACTGCCCAAGGGGGCTGACGGGTTCAACTGGTTTTCCTTTGGTAGATTTTTATCATTGTCTTGACTAATCCCTTTGAACCATCATCATGGATGATTTGTGTAGGAGCAAGGTCACTTCTTGAAGACTTTTTTCGGTGGTAGAGGGTGGAGAGTTGGCTGCCAAGTGATCATGAAAGTGCAGCCCAAAATAACGTGATGAGGTGGAGGTGTCCTGCTGAAATTTCCAAACTGCCTTATACAGTTTGTATCCTTTTGAACAAGGGGAATAGTGTTCTGAAACCACCATGATTTCTTCCCTACTGTGGCTACAATGGTTCTACAGTGGTGGCCAGGTCGTGAGGCATGGTTTGGTTGACAAAAAATCATGAAATCGCCCCTTGCAACCGGCGGGTTCACATGGCTTCAATTTGTCAAATTTTTGTTGAGTTTCGGTTTTGGATAGTTTTGGGTGGAAAAAATGAGTTATGATAAGTGTTATTTTCCCTTCAATACTTTGATTTTATTTTATTTCTATATATTTTTATTTATTTTCTTGGATTTGAAGGAATGAGAAGATTTAGTACAAAAGGAGACCATTTTGGTACAAAAGAAGAGACTACAGATCCAAATCTTAAGAGAGCGGATGAGGGTTGAGCGAGAAGCTGTGTCTCGTGAGCCGCAAAGAGATTTCTCTCACCCAAAGACGAGAAGGCTTACCTCTCGGTAAGCGAGGAGATTCCTGACCAGAGGGCGAAGACCTAGGCACAAAGACCAAAGGGCGCAAAGACTTGGCGCCAATATATTTTACCTTCTGGGAGAGAAGACTTAGCAACAAGGTTTTGGATGATTAGATTGGGCGACTAGTCTAATCGACCAACTTAAAAATCCACCTAAACGATATCGTAGGCAAGACTAGAAAATGTGAGATGAGTCTTTCATCCCGATCGGGAGTCTTTCTACTCGGTAGGTCAAGAGAGGGTCGTGTGGTCTTTGTGACCTCCACACCCGTTCATTTGTGACCTCCACTCAAGTTATATTCATCGCATACGACATCTACTCAGTGAGATAATTCATCCCGAGGAATCAATCAATTGGCGACCAAATCCTCCCGAACTTCTCAATTCAAGTCGCATATCACTAAATTTTCTATTTTAGATAATCTCGTTAATCTTATGTGAATTTTGTACTAAGTGCCAAGATAAAGGCTAACCTTACCATCAACCCTAATGTAATTAATAACCCAAAATTATAAGGTCCTCTTGCAAACTCAAATATCCAAAATTATTCTTATTCTAGAATAGCTCAACTCCTAGTTAACTTAGGATTAAGGTTACTGAGGTCAACACCTAAGGAGCTTTTTAAGCGGGGTGTTATAGGGAAAATAAAGAATTCTGAGAGAGAGAGGTGAGGCTAGATTCGGGGAAAAGGAAAGAGATTGGCGTGGGGGCTGGAGGAGAAGAAGGGGGTGGCCGTCGAGGTGAGGTGGCGATGGTGTGGGCTGTAGCTGAGGCAGCGCTGGGCAGCAGCAACCATGGGAAACCCGAGGGAGTAGAAACTATGGGGAAGAAGAGGGAGGGGTGATCGGCGTTTGCTAGAGGGGAGAGGAGATGGAGGTGGTCTGCATCATGTATAAATGATGAGGGGAGACGGCTAGAGGGAAAGGAATAAAGGGAGATGCGGTTTAAATTGTGTTAGCTTTTGCAGAAACCTAGAAAATATCGCCCAAAACCTGAATAACCTGGAGTAAAAAATAATTCAGATAAGTTTATTTACGGCGATAAATAGTCGCCACAAAAAACTAATAACCTCATCGCAAAAACTAATAACCCACGAGAATAAAATATTTCTTGTAAGATTATTTGCAGCGAGAAAATGTTGCAAAAGCTAATAAGCTTGTCGCAAAAACTATTAACCCACGAAATGTAAGTATTTTTTGTAAGTTTATTTGTGGCGACTTTCGTCAAAATTTTTTTTTTCCCCCAATTTTTTACTTGCCGATGTGATTTCATGGCAAAAGGCTTGTTTTCTTTCCCACGAACATTTTTCGTGTCATCAGCACACTATTTGCCATGATCGTATATTGACTCACTCAAAAATTAGTAGCACAAATGCTATCCCAAGTGCAGGAGGGTGTCGCGTAATAATTAGAAATAAATTTCTAGATCGTCTCTTTAGGAAAAGTTACTTAAAATCAAACTCATTTAAAATGGTAAAAATATTCACAAAAAGAAAATAAAAGTGGTGGTATGTGCAATGAATGGAATAGTGCAACAGGAATAAAAAAAGACACTAGTTATGGACTAGATTCATATTTTTAGATTTTTTTTAGTGTCGGAATGACATGTAAAAGACTAATAAATTGAAATTAACAATCAAGGAACCAACTAAGCTAAACAATCTCAATTAATCAGAAAATTAATTAATAAAATTAAAATTATTTAAGTCCTAATTAAGCTTTAATCAATCTAATTTGCTATGGAACTAAGAGATTAATAAAACTAAGCTAAGAATTAAACTAGATTAGAAAGTAATTGACAAAATACGAACTGAAAATTGAAAAGTCCCAAAATCAAGATTCTAGGGTTCATCCTTGTATTCAAATCACAAATTCTCAAAATCAATCCATAGTAATTGTAATTACTGTTAAATGAAAGTTTAAAAGAGCAAGAAAAATAACTACATCAAACTTAAACATACTGAAAATAAAATACCCAAAATTAAATTATTCTAAATTAAAAATCTCAAAAATACACAATAAAATTCGAACTAAAATTAAATATAAATTAAAAAAAGAAAAAAACAAGTCAAATAAATAAAGATAAAGATAAAAATCAATAAAAGAGACAGAAAAAGCTACAATTTGGACCCCTCAAGTTTCTTGAAGCCGCCAAGTTCTTTTTCTGTTTGCGTCCGTTTCGGCACCAAAAAAGAGTATTCAAAACTTCCATCCTTTTCACGTCTCCCGACCAAAGTGAAAGAAAAATAAAATTCCTCTTGCGTCCTTTGGCTTCTTCTCCCCTTTCAAAACCGAAAAAAGCTTGCTTTTCTTTTTCTTTTTCTTTCTTCTCCGTGCGGTGTGCGTAACACTATTTTTTTCTTTTAAATAAATTCCAAAGAACCTCACATTTGGTTGCTCCATTCTATGCAAGGATTTTCTTCTGGTGCATCTTTCTTCTAATTTTTTCTTTTTTTCTCTTTAAGCAAAATAAAAAAAAAAAGAACAAATAAAATGAAAGAATAAAATATCAAAGATGTGTTATGCATGTAAATAAATATTGTCTAATTAAATCACAAAGTATAAAATTAAGAATAAACTATGTTATAAATCAATTTAAATTACAATTCGGATTTATTCATGTTAATAATTTTTTCATCTAAAACTAATAATAATATTCATGTAATGAAATAAATAAAATATATAAATTCTAAATATATAAATTATGTAATAACTCAGTGCAATCATATATCTTAAAAAAAGAATTCGTGAAAAAAGCTCATATTTATTGTAGTCGCCAAGAGATGAGATTTTTTTCTCCATTAATTTTTCACTGCTCCTACAAGATAAAAACAAACCAATGATATTGCATGAGAGTATTGGATTAGTCATATTCACACTGATTTCTATAATAATAAAACATAACTATTTTTTATATAATTTCTTTAATTAATTTTTATTTTTCATAATCTTCAATAATCTCTAAAAATCATTTTCATTTTCATTTTCACAATCCAATAATCTATAATATAACAATCTCATATGTAAATAAAAATCTCATAATTTATACATGATGATGCAGCGCAAAATGTACGAGACAGATTCAAAAGTCGACCTACTGATCAACAATGTTGATTTGGACCTAAAATTATTCTCAATTCATAAGCTAGTACATATAAATAATGAGGAGTTGCGCGCACGCCGGGTCCAAAGCTTTCGACTCGGAACCAATTCAGAATGAACAATCAACGTACTTGGACGGATCATCACGGCCTAAAAAGAAATAATTTTGCGCGTGTGAAAATTGCCTCGTCATGGACGCAAATTGACCCCAACGGTTGAATAATCCTCTTGCTGAAATAATTATAGTCGCTAGATGCTTTTTTGTCAATTTTATGTATCGTTGTCATGTATTTTCCAAGTAAAAAATAAATAATTTCCTGAGTTCTTCCAAGTCAACCAAGCTAGCTCAAGGAATCAGACCACCTCGCGCGCGCCCATATATGGCCAGCAGAATGCAACCCATTTTACTCGACATCACATGCAATTTGGTGACCAACACAAAATCCATCGTTACCTGCTCTTGCAACCACTATCATTGATCATTTCTTGCTCTTGATCTGCAATGGCTTCTATGATAACCAGCCAACCTCACTTTGTTTTGATACCACTCATGGCACAAGGCCACATGATACCCATGATAGACATGGCTAGGCACTTTGCAGAGCGTGGCGTGATTGTCAGCTTGGTCACTACCCCCTACAATGCCTCCAGATTCGAAACAGCCATTCATCGAGCAACAAAATCTGGCCTCCCGATTCTGCTTGTTCAACTGGAATTTCCATGCCAACAAGTGGGACTTCCTGCTGGGTACGAGAATCTTGACATCCTCCCATCACCAGACCTACTGACCAAGTTCTATGAAGGTCTGAACATGCTACAACAACCTTTAGAAAAGCACCTCCAAAATCAAAGGCACCCTCCAACTTGCATCATATCTGACAAGTGCCTCTCTTGGACATCCGAAACAGCTCAAAAGTTTAATATCCCAAGGCTTGTTTTCCACGGGATGGGTTGTTTCTCGCTTCTAAGCTCCCATAATATCAAATTTTACAATGCTCATCGTTCTATCAGTTCCGACTCGGAACCCTTTGTGATCCCAGGATTGCCCCAAAGAATTGAGATAACAAGAGCCCAGCTTCCAGGTTCATTATTTGCAATACTGCCTGGTATGGATGATGTCCGAGACAAGATGCAAGAGGCCGAGTCAACAGCTTATGGGGTTGTTGTGAATACTTTCAATGAATTGGAGCAGCGGATCATTGAGGAGTATGGGAAGGCCATCAAGAAGAAGGTGTGGTGCGTTGGTCCAGTTTCTTTATATAACAAAGAGAATTTGGACAAGTTCGAGAGAGGTGACAAACCCTTAATTAACGAGCAACAATGCTTGGGATGGCTTAACTCGATGGAACCAAGCTCTGTCATTTATGCTTGTTTGGGCAGTTTATGCCACCTGGTTCCCTCACAAATAATCGAGCTTGGGTTAGGTCTTGAGGCATCAAAACAACCATTTATTTGGGTGATTAAAACAGGCGAGAGATATCTAGAGTTGGAGGAGTGGCTGGAGAAGGAAAGATTTGAGGAAAGGAACAAAGGAAGGGGACTCCTGATCAAGGGATGGGCTCCCCAAGATTTCATTCTGTCTCATCCGGCAATCGGAGGTTTCATTACCCACTGCGGTTGGAACTCAACGATAGAAAGTGTGTGCCATGGAGTGCCAATGATCACTTGGCCTCTCTTTTCGGAGCAGTTCTTGAATGAAAAACTGGTGGTAGAAATTCTGAGGATTGGGATTCGAGTAGGGGTGGAGATCCCTGTCAGATGGGGGGAAGAAGAGAAAGTTGGGGTTTCAGTGAAGAAAGAAAAAGTGGAGAAGGCAATAGCATTGTTGATGGATGGGGGAGATGAAGGTGCAAGGAGAAGAAGGAAAGCAAGAGAGCTTGGAGAGATGGCAAGAAGGGCAGTGGAAAAAGGAGGATCCTCTCAATTGAACATGTCATCCCTTATCGAAGATATAGCCAAATTACCATCCGTTCAAGACAAGGAGTAGTATGTACATACGGTACTCCCTTGTAATAAAAAGGCAAATCATATATAGGATGTTATGTATTTAATTTGCCAATCAACAAATGTAAGTTATAAAGTTCTGGTCTTATAGAGTAGATTATAATTAATTGTCATGAGATTATTATGTAGGGAGATCGATGGAATAAAAGAATGATCACTAGGGTTTTTTTTTATTGTTTTCAATTTGTCATGTATGTTTGAAATGAATAAATAAATATATATATATATATATATATATTATATTTGTCTTGAAATCCCACAACGTACGAGACAATAAAATACCTGAAATCCCACAAACATTGTTGAATTTTACTTTTTTTACGTTGCTCCTAATTGTCATATTCTTTCATGCTTTTGTATTATAGCTGCCGCACGTGTGAAGTTATGAATATGTGGAAAGATGAGTGGTTTGGAATAAATAAGGATTGATATTTAGACAAGATACGCAGCCAGCGGACCTCAGATTTTCTACTCTCAATGCCCCACTCCCTCAGATTTTCTCTTAGGTTTCTCTCTCTCCCTCTACCTTTCCCTCTCCCTCTCCAGCCTCTCTCTCTCTCTCTCTCTCTCTCTCTCTCTCTCTCTCTCTCTGTGAGTCTCTCCCATTCACAGACCCCACCAGCGACCACCGCTTGAGACCTATCATCAAAGACCCTAGCCACCGTAAACCGAACCATCCCAACGCAAACTACCCAGACCTTCCACACCCAAGGCCACGGCAACCACCAAGTGGCACGACCACACACGACCACCTGCACCCTTCAAAATCGCTGCCTCGCGAGACTATCTCCACATAAAACCAACGCCACAGCTCGGCCATGAATCACCCACTTACACCACCCAGTCACGGCCTTGCACCACCACTACCAACCCTACGTAAACCACCATAAAGCCTCTACTTTTCCACATTCGAAACAGAGCACTGCTCTCTCATAACTCACCTCAGCCGCTGCCCCACGTCGGAACCACCCTGGTGAGCCTCTACTACTTAGACCTGCCCTTGTGAGCCTCACTCACCAACCCGAGTAGCTCCACCATGAAGAGCTCAAACAACCATTGTTGTCGTCCAGTTGAGCATCACTGCGGGATTGGAAGGCAACCATCGGCAACAACTCCAGATTGTGGGAGATCGTCGGATTACAGCCCCCACCGTTCTATCGTACTCCGCCCCTCACCACGGTTGCACAGCCTAAGCCAACCCTCGGTTTCTCCCTCTATCTCTGTACAAATTGTTCTCTCTCTCTCTCTCTCTACGTTAGTTACACCTCAGTATGTGCATTTCATCTGGAATTTATTTCCTAGTTTTTTTATTTTACGCGCATATATGTTACTATAATTACAAAGACTGCCCTTAAGAAATAAAATGAAATAACCCTCTTTGCCGTGTAGCTGTATTGATCAAGATGACTCTAACCTCTTTAGATGGGTTGAATTCACATGGACTTTTGTTCTAGTTGGGCTTATTCCAATTCCAACTATAGTTAAATTAAATTCCAACTATAGTTAAATTCTAGTTGGGCTTAAATTAACTATCAAAAATATTATTTTCAAGCTGGGCTTATTTTACTTCGAGTAAACCTAGAAACTTTATTTTACAAAATAATTTAGAATTAATGTATTAGTTGGAGAAATTAAGTGGATATTGATGAATTTGGGAAGCGATGAGCCCATCATGAGGAGATGCCGTCAGAAGCAGCGCGCCTGCAGAAGCTTCCTGGACAACGGAAAACTTAAAAATAGTGTTCGACCTCGGGAGAAGGGTAGGGCGGTTCATGATAAAATTTCCACCGTACCCATTCGGTGAGAATTAGCAGAGTAAGTGTGGGGGTGATTTTCCCTCTACCCAAGGCCAAGGAGGCCTAGCCAAGCTCGGTCCAGCATGAAAGGACATAGATCTAGCCCACTAAGAGGATCCCCTATACATGACTTGTGGGAGGAACGGTGCAGCAGAGGATGGAACTGGTCGAGACTCATTGGTCTGAGGTTCCTTAGATATTGTCCAGTCATCGAGTGTCTGCCCACAAAGCAGGTGCGACTTGCGGAGGATCCTTGATTTACTGTCAAGGAAAGAATGAATGGACTAGGGTAAAGCAGACCAAGGGGAGAAGATTGGAGAATCACGCCGCATTTAATGGCCCTACCGCTCGAGTGGCACGCCACATTAATAGAATCTTCGGAGAACCATGCCGCAAATATAAAACTGCCATTAATACAAAACTGCCATTAATCTATTTACAAAACTGCCATTATTGAAATACAAATATAAAAACCTGACACATCTTGAACAAATCTCCACCTTGACAACTCTTTTATCCTTGTAAAGTGATATTCTTCTTCCTCTAAACTGTTCCTACAAAGTAATCCGAGCTCTAATAGCTTCCTATATTAATCAAATTTAGGCAATGCCTAAACTTGGTAACTGGTATGGATTTTGTCATCATATCAGAAAGGTTTTCCTCAGTTGCATCCTTTTTCTACTTTAATCTCATCTATTACATCCCTCACAAAATGAAGTCGAATGTATATGTGTTTAAACCTTTCGTGGTATATTGAATTTTTAGCAAGATGTATAGTGCTTTGGTTATCACAATAACTCCTTTAAATATGCCTCACTACAAGAACATGAGGCTTTTGCTGCCAAAAAAATTTTAGGCGAGTGTTTATTCGACGTCACAGACCATTCGTTACTATAGCCGCAATTTTGTAGTGGCGGAACTGGGATTTGACATAAGAAATACCTTTTGCTATGAATTAGTCTCGTCGCAACAAACTAGTTCGTGAAATGGGTTGGCAGTGCAACTTAATTTCTTGTTGCGGCGACATTTTATCGCCACATTAAGTCTGATGCGTTAAAATCGACGGAAAACCGATATCCCTCTCCGCAAACCAAACACTCCACATTCCTCTCTCTGTCTTCTCTATGATAGATCGATCTCCTCCCGATACCGTCCATATGCTACACGTCGTCGCCTCCTCGCCGTCGCCTGTAAGTCTCCTCTGTCTCTCTTTATCTTTCACCGTCCATCCGTCTCTCTCTCTCTCTATTTCTATAACTTTCACTCAGTCCGTCCCTCTTCCTCCACGATTAGGTTGCCCCACCGTCGCGTGCGACCTCCTCCACTCGATCCCTATTTAAGCAAGCCGGTTGGTATTCTTTCAATCTTTGTGGTATTTCTCTCACTCACTCCATGTCTATCTCTCTCTATTTTGGGTATATTTGTATTTAGCTAGCTTTTTATGTTCATTTGCAAGTGAAAGGTAAAGTCATTTACATGGTTATCAATCTACTAAATGGTTGTGAATCTAGTAGTTTTTTTTTTTTTTTTTTGTGAATCTAGCTTTTTTTGTACATACAAATTCGAATGATATTAGTTTAAATTGGTTGTGAATCTATTACAATTTGCAGTGCCTTATCTACATTAGGAACTTTTTGATGCTAATTTGCTGGTTTTTTATGCTGATTTGCTGATGATTTGCTTTATCTACAAATTGTAGTGCTTTAAAGATGCTGAGTTATAATTAAGTTGGGGTTTTGGGAGGTTTGGCAAACGTTGTTTTGGGTGATTTACATATGAGTGTTCGTGTATGTAGGTTTTATCTGGTTTTGGTTAATATGAGGTCGATCAACCCAATATGGATTTTGATCAACCTTTTGTTTGATGCCTTTAATATTAACTACGCTCAAAGAAATTTTGTTGTGTAAATGACTTTTAGTTTTTGTTAAAAAAACCTGTTCCATTATGCAAGAGGAATCCTTGATAGTTGAAATCAAATGCATTGCATGTTTTAACTGTCGAATACAAATAAGAAGCTTCTATGTTTCGAAGCTTTAGTCAAAAGAATATTGGCTCTCCAGACCACTTAGGCGGTCGAGATTTTTTTAACATCATTCAGACCACTTAGGTGGTCGAGATTTTTTTTTTTGCAAACACTCCAACACCCTTTCCCACAAATTGTAAAAGTTGTTTTTTTTCATCTCGACTGTAGGATGTCTCTTTGAAGGTGATCTGCAGGAAAAAAATCTTGTATGAAAAATTCTTTTCTTTTTTTTAGTTAGTTGTACATGATGAGGTTATTTAAACATTCCCTTACTCTTCCTGATATGCTCCCTAGCACTCATTCATTCTTGCTTTGATGCAAAGTATTTCATAGTTGCTCAAGAATGGGAATTTAAACATTTCCTTACTCATCTCCTCAATGAATAGTACATTTGGAATTACCAACCTTTACATGATATTTCTTCAGTTCAAGTAGACAACCATCCAACTCCTATATTTTTCATGTTACAGTGATTTTGAATGTGTGTTTGAATATTTATTTGGGTGGCGATTATTTATTACCTTTTCCAGAATATTTATTTGTTCACACATTGCATCTTTCTTTTTCCTGCAGTGCTACTGAGTTTATTCTATATAAGCTGAAAATGGTGAGAAGATAACTGAAGTCCACAGTGCTGCCAAGTTTATTGTATATAAGCATTCCCAAATGACAGTTGGAAATAATTGAAGAAGACATTTCATTTGTAAATTTGTAATGTTAAAGTTTGAATATCAGGATGTTGATCAGTTTAGAACTGTGGGGATGAACTATTATTTTGGTATTTACTGACTCAGTTTTCCTTACTACAAATATATTCAGATTCCAACTATTTATAGACTAATACAAAGATCACTGTACAGAGCATATTTCTCATTGAATTCAAGCCATACAACTTAGCAAATCTATTGTGTACTACTATTCTTCTAGGTTCTTCCATAATATTCCAAGCGAGTAATTTTGTTATTGGCTTCTGACATCATTCTTTGAGTCACCATTTATCGAGTCTTCCTTTGAGGTTTGCTGTCATAATTTTGTTATTGCCTTCTGTCATCATTATTTATTACCTATATAGGAGCCAAGATCATATTGGTTTGCTGTGAGTAAGATATGCATTGTTTGTCCCGTGCTTATCATGATATAATCCGTGGCAATGGTTTTGATGTAATGACCATCCATCCCAAGAACTGTGAAATTGTTTTGAGCAACTGCAAAGAAGACTTCTGCATTCATGACACCATTAACAACTCGAAGAAGATTGGTTTTGCCATAATCAACTATCCAACGGTATGCCGTTCCTACAACAAAATTAAGATCCTGGTTAAAACTGAGTCTACTACTATATATATATATATATATATATATATGTTGGTGATTAATTGAATGATAATAAAAATACTACTCATAAGCGAATGACACACACACACACACACATATATATATATGAGTACTGCTACATCCACAAAAAAATTTCACAAACTGATGTAGCTTCATCTGACCTGTTAGATCTACTTCACAATAAAAATAATTTTACAATCTGACGAACTATATCAAACCACATCAGTTTGTGGAATTATTTTTGTGTAATCCATTTGTGGCTAGAGCATTTCCCTATATATATATATATATATATATATATATATATGTAAACAATGTACAATAGCTAATTTCCTAAAATCATAGTGTTGCTGATTTTGTGCTAATTAAGTGTGACCCTGTCAAATAGTCTCCTTGATTTTAGTTAACCAACTTGTATGGAATGTAATTAAATGAACTATCATAGACTGAAGTAGCTATTCAGCAGATGAATAAGAAGTGGTGGGCTTTGAATACTTCCCGAACTAGTACTTATATCTTGTTTATTTTTCTATATATTAGTTTCCTTTATCTCTCCCTTTTTTTTTCCCTAATTTCATCTGCTTTGTGCTACAGTTCTGTGCGAGAACATATGTCATAGAATCTCAATTGGTATGTACGCTTTTTTATTCATTTCTATACAAAGGTGGCATGCACATACGTTAATTCACATACGTTAAGGCTATCACTTAGTGTAAAGTCACTTCATGAAGTTAGTCCTTTACACGAAACTAGTCCACAGAAAGTTGAGAGTTGTTTTATCTTTAGAGAAATCTGCTTACCTATGGGTGCTTTTCATTGTTTTCAAGATGCAGCACATGTGGGTGCCATTGGAGACTGATTTCATTTTTTCTAACCTTTAAGCACTAAGAGATCCTAGTAGTAAGTATTTTCTTACGTGCTTGACTTTGTCTTTTGGAAAAAAGTCCACTACTTATTAGTTTCATGAAAATCTAATGATTGAGTTAGTTTGGTAATATTATATTGGGTTGAAGCTAAAATTTTCTTGTAGGATTTTCTCAGCTAAGGTGGAATGTTATTGTTCATTGCTCTCAAATTTTATTTATGCAAACATAGATGTACAATCTAGTGAAGTAAGCTCAGTTGAGAGGTTTTTTCTGAAATGCTCTTGTTTATTTCACAAATCTGTAAGGGAGGTTTAATAATCTGTAAAATGAGCTTATTTCACCCTAGTTTAAAAATATATTTTGATGAGCTTATTTCGACCTGTCTACAACCACAAACCAAAATGAATGATTTGTAAAAGCTTTTCTGTTGCCATTCAAATTTCACAATAAAATTTTATCCACCTGGGTCTACCAACATGGCTTTTAGTTATTATTTTTTATTCGAAATTTTATTTATGCTGCATGGAGCTTTATCACAGAGAAAGAAAGTGGACTTTTTGGATGGCCTTGGTTGTGTGGACCATGTAGAAAGTAAAATAGTAATACTCAAACAGGCATTTTATCCCATTTCTTTAACTTTTATGTGGTGATGATTAAAGTTTAAGCCTGTAGAAATGTTGCAACTTCATGTATGATGAATTTTTCACATAAAGAGGCACGATGATCACCCTATTCTCTAAGTATTTTCACATCGCAATTCTGTTTTTCAGAGGTTGCATATAGAATCAATTTCCAATCAATTGCAAGTTCCATTTGCCATGAGAGGAACAAGAAGAGGAATTGGTGTACATGCCCGAATGATAGAAACTCGCATACGCGCAAATCAAGGGAACACATGGAGTGGTCCAACTCCTCAATCGCAGCCTAGTAGGTGGACATGAAGGGTTGAGCGTCCTGAATCATCTGATGACTCAACACAGCCCCAATCATTTGATGACTCAACACAGCCCCCAGATATGGTTTTAGGTACTGAGTTGCCTGAAATTAGCAATGGTCCAGAAACAAGGCTTGAGAACAATGGTAATAAGTATAGACTGATGTGGGAATTACAAAGAATTTAATATTCATTGCTCATGGATTTGTCTACAATATCTATTAATGTATGAATTGGTTGGACAATGATTAATGCTGGAATTCAAACTGTCCATTTATTATCTGCTCTATTCAACTAGGAATGTTGTTGTCAATAGAGATTCCCCACTCATTTAACACTTATGGAATGTTAATAAAAATTGTAAAGACAAACCTAATTAACCTGGAAACACTCACGGTTTGGCTGCTCCATTGTGCAGTTTGTTTAGTGATTCTTATTTATTAATCATTTATGTCAACATGTTAATGGTAGGGAAACAAACAATGTGAAGGTGTCGTGGACCAGCTGGGTGCACTGAGTTTATGAAGCTTCGTAAGCATGGTCTTATTCCTTCGAAAATTAATGATGGTGAGAGGGCACCATCATATGAAAATGCGGTGTTCTTTACAACAAGGGTAACATGGATTATCAAGCATCATGCAACCATGGTTCAATATAGTTGGGATGTTGTTGATGCACAAGAGAAAGAGGAGCTGATCAATCGTGTCCGGGTATTGAGTTGCTTTGATCATAATATACTTGCCACAGATCCTTTGAATATATTTCATAAGATTATGTCAATGGAATGATTCTGATTTTTGGTTTAATATTGCAAGCTGATTTCATTCTAGATTGGAGCAAACTGAATCATCGTGAGATGGTTGAGAAGAACCTCGGGAAGAAGTTCAATGACTTTCACTACCAACTTCATAAAATATACTTGGGTTGTGCTACACACGAGGAGGCATTAGTGAAATCAACCTTGTTGGTGGAACCAAAGGTATGGGAAAAGTTATGTGGGAGATGGGGGAGTGACGAATTCAAGGTAACAAATGACTTGTAGAACTTTGAAAATATAGCAACAATACTATATTACACGTTTTCTTATTGGAAAGTGATATGTGTTGAGTATTCTTAACATTGTCATTATAACAATTTCGGAAAAAATCCAATCAAAATTAGGCCAATAGGAAAAAGTAGCGTGTGAACCACACAGTAGGTAGAAAGTCATTTGTGAGGTTAAAACAAGAGATGGTAAGATTATAGTGATTTTCAAGATCTAAGCTCATTGGTCATTGGTAGTGTGTAAACAATAATAATTGCCTTAATATTCTTGTATGTGATTGAAGGGTCCAAGCTCATCAAACTTGGTAAGCTTCTATAAAGAAACTAGATGGTCAAAGAAGAAATGGGCATTTGTAACTCCCATGACTGAAACACTCTATGTGCGTGCTTTCTAACGTATGTCCCTTATAATATGTTCCATTCATAGATAAGAATAAGTAGTTTAGTTAATTCTCCTAATTATAACTCATATTAAGTATATTGTTTGCATCTTAGAACACGATGATTGAGAAGTTAGATGAGATTGAGCCTGAGGAGCGCACAGATGAGGCTGCAAATTTAAATTCAGAGACGTGCTAGGACACATATCTGGTTATGCAAGAGGACTTGGTGGTTCAGTTATACCTGAGCCTAGACCATCATCCATGTCAGCACAAGTTCAACACCTTGCCCAAGAAAATGAGAAACAAAAAAATGAGGCAATGATGTACAAGAATGAATTGGATGACCTTAAAAAGGATGTACTTCAATTATTGGTTTGCAACAATCGGATGACCAGAGGATGGACTTTCACATGGTTGACCTTCCATCTGAAAGAGTGTCTAATAGAGACTCTCCTGCACCAGTTTAGCTGGATGGGTTTCTAAACCTGGGAGTTTTTAATATTTTGTTAAGATGTATTCGTGAAGAGTACAATATTGCTAACTTTTGCTGGCCTATACATATTTTGTTTATTAGTTGTCTAGAAAATGGTGCAGGATTTTGAAGTTGGCTATACTTGCTGGAATGGCATCATAAAAAGTCCAAGATGAATATTTCCTACAAATGTTGCTTGGTGAAGGTACTTTGTTAAAGGTTATTTCTTTAAACTTTGTAATTATGCTTTAAAACAATCAACCTACTGCATGCCTTGTCTGTAATGATTAAGAGAGTTTACATTTGTTTTGTTTATACATGCAATGATTGGCATAAACTCTATAATTGTTTGAATCTGTCTAATTTGGAGGTAAACATTAGTAATTACTTCAAGCACTTTGACATTATTTGGACCTCTATAATTTGCAAGTAGACATTTCCAATTCAAAGGTTCATAATATCGGCCAAGTGTAACCAGTTTATGCACCAATAGTAGGCCTGCTAGATGCTTCACTCCCAAGTTTAATGTATAGCCATGTTGAGGCAATGTTTTATGGGGACTAACATTTTTTTGTGTTTGGTGGCATGCAGTATGTTATTAGGAATTTTAGCAATTGCATGAGAATTAGTTTCTAACTTGTTGCTATAATGTATGATGTGAAAGGAAAAATGAAATGTGGTGATTCAAGCTTGTACTATATCTAGATGGCAATGTACATGGAAATGGAAGTAAAATATATGGTGTTTGATTTATATATGGCATGCCATTAAGCTATATTCAGTCCAAAAGAAAAAGTCCTCAAAATACAAGCAATTGGCAGAGTACAAAAATGAGAGGAATCTCAAAAATATGTTAAAGGACCATCAGGAGTTTCTAAGTCAAAATATATCATTGACTTCCTTTGTACCCTTGCAACTTCTGCACTTTACTCTTTTGCTTTCCCTGATGCAGCTAGCTTTAAGGTTCTAAAAAGGAAATTTCCTTCCAAAAGGTTCTAAAAAGGGAAACATTTTTTGTAGTTTTCGAAATGCAAATCTACACATCACTCATTGCCACTTGTGCATGTCTCTATTGTGGGACTTTTTGCAAGTGGGGAATTGAAGACTTTACATGGGGAATGGAAGGTTTTGGTACGGGTAAAGTTTCCTATGTAATGACTTTGGTTTGGACAATGCCGTGGCTTGGCATGTTTGCAAACTTCTTGTTGTGGGCTTGATATTTGTGGTGTCATCTCTCTTCTCCAATGTAATCAAATCTAGCTCTTTAGCTAGTACTCATATTGCTTCTGTGATAGTTTTCCATGACAACATGAATGGCATCAAGGTAATTGCTATGCTTTTGGCTCTTTGGGGTTTTGCATTCTATATTTTTAAATAATTATTGTGATAATTCTACAGCAAGAACAGCTCAAAATGATATTAACGAATCTCATAAAGATTATTTATCTTGATTGTTTCTTAATGAGGGATTTGGAAAGACTAGCTAGAAACTGAATATCATAACATATAAAAAATAGCCATAATATATAATGTATTATATATTAGCAGAGTACATACGTACTTGGGTTCAAAATTGCAAAAAAAAATACAGGTTCCATAAACCCATCAAAATGACTCTATTTCTGCGAGCTGGTGAGAAATTGATAGAAAACCCATCAAATTTGTTGCAAGCATTTGAAGCGACATCAACTCATTTATTCACCGAAAATGGGAAATGGGCAAAAACCAAATATTGAAAGGGATCCCTTAGAAATAGTTGTGTTCTGTATTCTCAACACAATAGGAAGACAGTTTATTCTTGGCATGCCCCAAAATCGTCGAATCATTCATTCACAGCGGCGCCCCAAAATCACCGCATGTAGTCCTGTGAGTGTCTTGCTGCGTGAGCTATTCACCACAATTGGAAAGTAGTGTATTGCCGGCATGCCCCAAATGCCCGAATTTCCACAGATACAGCGCCATAACATCGCCGTAAATGAAGGAAAATTGCAATGATGTCGTAGCTGTAATTGCCTAAAACTGCCAAATTGGGGATTGTATTTTGCTGTGTTGTTCTCGGCCGAAAAAGATGAAGCAATTGCGGCCGCCCATCATTTCTCACCGAAAGATCTCTATCCAGACGTTTTACTTTCAGTCGAATAGTGATGAAGCCAAATCGCAGCATTCACTGGTTTGCTGCGAGAAAACAAGGTAGTTGCGGGGATCTACCTCCCTACGAAAAGGCAAATATCTCGTAGTGCCTAACTCATGTGAAAAACCATTTAACCACATAGTCTCATTTATTACTTCTGTCATAGCAATATATTCAAATTCAATTGTTGATAAAGCAACTACAGATTGTAAATTCACTTTCCAACTAATAGACCCTCCAAATGTTGTAAATACATACACAGACAATGACTTTCTGGTATCCAAATTAGCAGTATAGTTAGAATCCTCAAATCCTTCTAACTCACTACCTTGTCGCACATCCCCTCCAAACCTCAAACCTAGACATTGGGTTCTAATTAAGTACTGTAATATCCACTTCATAGCATGCCAATGTGGCTTCCCAGGGTTACTCATAAACCTACTTACCATGCGAACAACATAGGTTCAGTGAGGTCTAGAGCACACCATAGCATACATGATGCTTCCCACCAAGCTTGCATAGGATATACCTTGCATAAATCTAATGTCTTCCGCGGTTCTAGGGACTTGATTTATAGAGAGTTTTGAAAGCTGTCATATGGGTGTGCTAACAGGTTTTAAATTAGACATACCAAACCTGTTGAGGATTTTGGAGATATAGTTTTACTGAGATAGATAGAAAAGTCTTCTTTTCCCATCTCTAACTATTTCCATGCCAAATATCATCTTAGTTGGCTCAAGTTCCTTCATCCCAAATTCTGTTTTCAATATACACTTGACTTCCTCAATTAGATCGGCATCCTTACATGCTATAAGCATGTCATCTACATATTAGAGAAGGTAGACAATGTGGTCCCCGGAATGCCTAAAATACACACAGCTAACATAATGGCTCCTTTTGAACCCATTGTCCAACATATGGGAGTCAAATCTTTTGTACCATTGCCTTGGGTACTGTTTAAGTCCATACAATGATATTTTAAGTAAACAAACATGATCAATGTTGGGTTCATTTACATAACCCTTAGGGGGTTGCATGTAAATAGTCTCATCTAGTTCACCGTACAAAAAAGTTGTGTTTACATCTAATTGCTCCAAGTGTAAATCTTCAGAAGCAGTATAGGATAGAATTAACCTTATTGAACTGTGTTTAACAACAGGTGAAAAAATTTCATTAAAACCAATCCCTTCCCGTTGAGTAAATCCCTTTGCTACCAGCCTAGCCTTTCACCTAGGACCCTAAACTCCTGGTATGCCCTCTTTCCTTTTGTAGATCCATTTAGACCCTACCAGCTTAACGTTTTTAGGCTTAACAACCATTTCCCAAGTATGAGTCTTTTTCAAAGAATTCATTTCCTAATCCATGGCCTGTACCCATTTATGAGACTCAATACTTTCCATGGCTTCCTTGTAGGATCTGGGATCCATTTCTACAACTTCATCTGCTTTGGTCAAAGCAAAAACAATCAGCTCATCTTGACCATACCTCTTCGGGGGGTTTTATAACCCTCATTTTTCTATTCTCGACCAAGTTGTATGAACTAACTCCACCTTGGTCCTCATCACCTAAAGTGGAAGTTTGAGTCTCTGCATCCTGGCCTTCTAATTTTCTCAAATTATTGTCAGGTTGCCTCAAGATGTATCTTCTCAGGGTTAGTATCCTGAGTGGGTTCCTGTCTTTTAGTTTTAACCCGAGCCATTTCATGTTCATTAAAGACCACATCTCTACTAATGATACATTTTTGTATCCCTGGCTCATCAATCTATAACTTGTACCTTTTTACTCCTTCAGGGTCCCCTACAAAGATACATTTCATAGCCCTTGGTTCCAGTTTGTCAATTTGGGTGAGAGCATACGCAACACACCCAAACACCCTCAAGTAGTCATAGTTAAAAGGTTTTACAGTCCACATTTCTTGAGGAGTCTTAAGCCCTATGGCTGAAGAAGGACTCCTATTAATTAAATGGACTCCAGTTGTGGCAGCTTCAGTCCAAAAAGACTTAGAAAGTCCCGAGTTTGACAGTAAGCATCTAACTCTCTCCAATATAGTCCTATAAATCCTCTCAGCTAGACCATTCTGTTAAGGGGTTTCCCTTACTGTTTTATGCTTAGCCAAACACTCCTTTTGACAAACTAATTGAATTCACTTGAGAGATACTCAAGCCCATTATCAGTTCTTAATTTCTTAACCTTCCTTCTTACTTGAGTTTCTACCAATTTCTTCCATTCTTTGAATTTCTCAAAAGTTTCACTCTTATTTTTAAGAATGTACAGTCATACTTTTCTAGAATAGTCATCAACTATAAAGAGGAAATAACTTCTCGCTTCATGTGAGTTGACCCTAGCTGGATCCCAAAGGTCTGAGTGCACATAGTCCAAGGTTTGTTTTGTAGTGTGAGTGGCTGTTTTAAAGCTTACACTTTTTGCTTTCCCAAGTAAGCAATCCTCACCCTTCTCTAGGATAGAACAACCCTATCCTCACCCTTCTCTAGGATAGAAGAAACCTTACATATAACAGTTTTCCCAATGAGGGTATACAAGTCATTTTTAATGACTCATTTCATCACGACAAGTTGTAACACCCCACTCATTCTCTCTGACGTAAGCAAATTCAACTGCGAGTCTCGTTATGCGTGACAAATCTCGATGGTATGTTTTTAAAGATATTATATATTTTCTAAAGTAAGTCTTGTGTTTTAAAGCCCTCAAATATTTTAAATGCCCTGGAAATATTTATATGGGGTATTACCAGTGTTATTGAACTAAGCTTGATTTTAAATAAGACAATTATAATATTTTTGAAGAGCTCCAAAAATATTATAATTGTAGAAAATCATTTTAATATCATTTATTAAAATGATTTCAGCTATTTAAAATATTATGAGATTTAAATTATGTTGAAAACTCCAATTAATTAAATGGTTTTATTATTTTAAAGATATTTAATAAGATTTCATCATTTTATTAATGATGAAAGAATATTATTTTATAAACTAAATTTTACTTTAAATAATATTCTATCTTAATTCCTCTAAGTGCTTTTAGTTAAGTTAATGTTTACGTATTTTAAATCAATGTTTTAATTCCTCACCATTAGATCATTTTGAATATCCCAAGATGAAAGGCCTGGATTAAATACCCAAGCCCCTTCCCTTTCTCCCTCACTTTTCCCTTCCCTCTCTCTCTCTCTCTCCTCCCTCTCCCTCTCCCTCACGTGTACGCAGCAAGCTCTCCTCCCTCTCACCCAATTCTCCCTCTCTCAGCCTGACGCTGTTGTTCACCGCCCAGCCTCACCGCCGCCACCAACGACTTCCCCTCATGCTGACAACCAAGCTAGCCACCACCGACCTCCCCCACACGCAACTCCCTCTCTCCTCTTGCGGTAACCCAACTGAAATCCCCGTGCACCACCTTACGCGGCCACCCAGGCCACCGCACCTCCACCACCAGGCACCGGCGACCACCTCTCCAGACCTAGCCACCACGAACCTCCCTTTCCCTCTCCGTCACACACACGCACACTACCCATAAATGGGTTTCACATGGTTTTTCCTCCACCAATGGCCCTAGCACTGCTGTGTGTCAGTTCTAGCTCCACCTACAACCCCATAAGCTCCAACATGGCCAACACGACCAACCGAGCTCCCCCTCCATTTCCATGCTTTGAAACACACGGGTTCCCCATGGAAACCCACGGCTCCACCTTGTTCCGCTACCCTAGCCACCATGAGACCACCCTCAGCCTCTCTTGACCTCCCCTAGCCTAGCTCAAAGCCCAAACTGACACCTTACGTGGTGGAAAGCCACCATGTAAGGAGAACAACAACCGTACGTGAGTTAGCCACCAAGTACAGCCCTTTCGACGTCATCAACCGTGACGGTCAGCGAAGAATACACGGGTCAGCCCCGACGTTGGCATAGCCCTCTATCCTTCGTTATTTGTGTTAGTTGGTTGGTAGGTTGTGGACTATGCTGTTAGCATTTTGAAGTTCGATGTATTGTGGAGTTCGTTGTGTAGTGTGGTGATGTGATGTGCTATGTAGTGAAGTGTTGGGCGTATCTATGCAGTCGGCTGTGTAGTGTTGTGGATTGTGCTTTGAAGTGTGGTTGTGAAGTATGTGTTGTAGTGATGATGTGGCCTTGTGTGGATTGGGAAGAGTACAAGTGGAGTGTACCATCTGTGGCGTAGAGTAATGTGAAGGGAGTACATGTGGAGTGTACTCCATTTGGTGGGGTGATGCACCATATGACGTGTATGCCGTAGTGGTGATGTGGCATAACGTGTGAAGGGAGTACACGTGGAGTGTACTCCACGAGGTGAAGCGATGCACCGTGTGGCGTGTTGCGAAGATAAGGATGGTTGCGTACTTGTTGAGCGTAAAGCGTGATGAGTAGTGTGGGAACTGTGGAATAGTGTCCCAAAGTAGTTATGATTTGGCCTTTAGACTAAGGTGACATGTGTCACCGTGTGGTTGACATATGGCTAGAGTATGTGCAAAGTGACAAAACAAGTGTAAGAGTGCGCAACAGAAGCATGACTAGGGAATGTCATGTAGTGACATGGTTAAGCAATAAATCGTGCTTCTGATGAGTGAGGAGTTAGCGTAAGAGTGATGTAGCGGGATGTCAGCTAACGTGACAAGGTCACGATGTAGCTTGGGAGTAGTCTCAAGCTCTCTGACGTGACGTAAGATGTAGTTATGAATGGAGTCTGGTAGTAATAAGCGTTGAGATGAACTGTCAAGAGAGATGGGTAGCATGAAGAGTCATGCTAGCTGGGTTAAGGGAAGGTTGGTATCGGAATATGGGGCTTGTTTACATAAGCAGGTGATCAACATGTTATATGTTGGTCTTAGGTGATAAGGGGTAAGGTACATGTGTAATCTGGTTAGACACATGTGCCAGATGGATTCACCATATGTAATGGGTAATCTGTCCTGAACATGGTTACACGGTGCTTAAGCCTCAGAGTTGGCTTAAAGCCATGTGGCATGTATGGATGGGAATAAGGATTTAGTGTGAGCTAATATGTATGAAGGTAGCGACAGGTGTATTGTCTAGGATTGGAATGCATGACTTAGTCGGTCTGAGTCATGTATCGGGATGAGGTTGGTAAGAAGAGTAAGACGAAGGCCTTAGAGTCTTAACCCTAAGGTGAATCATGGGTTCACTTTAGTGGATGAGCACTCGAGGTAAGACCTTGAGTTTGGAAGAGGTAGTGACCGTAAGTAGATCCCGAAGGTTTTAGCATAGCAAAGGGCACGTAAGAGCAAGAGATAGAAGGAGAGTGTTTCAAGTGAAGCGTAGCTCTATTTCTAGTTTACGTTGTTTATTTACTAGATAGAGAATGACGTCAAGGTTATATGTTTGCATGTAGGTTGCCATCTGACATGCACATGAATGGACTGCATGAAATGAGTATAGCATGGAGTCTAAGTAAGTATTATGTTCATACTCTTCTAGAGTTTTCTAAACAATATGAAAATGAAGAAAATGAAATGTTTTTCTTTTACGATGCATTACAAAATGACACAAAAGATGTTTTATGAAAGCGTGCTAAGTGTTCAAAGCTATACATATGTACGGGCCATCTTGGCAGCCCCTTTATATGCAACCAAAGTATTAATTGTATGCATGTGGATGGATCACTATACGAAGTATCTATTGTATGTATTTTCTAAGTAAAGAAATGTGTGGCTTATGCCTCGAGCTTTAACTGATGCTTTAAATGACGCGAAGAAAGTGTTTTAAAATGTCCTTATAAACTAATGTTTTACGAATGCCATGAAAGATGATGTTTAAACCCATGATTTTAAATGATATTTTTCCATGAATGAACTGTCAAATGAAAGGAACTGAATGAAAGGAAAGGATTGAAAGGACTAAACTAAAAGAAAGGACTGAACGTTTAATGTATGAAAATACGTAATGGCCATATGAATGAATGAAAAGGGTACCAAAGGAATGGGCAGATTGCAATGCCGGGTAAGTAATACTGGTAGTGTACCCAGTGCTGCCCCCTGACTAAAAGGGATTTCCAACCCTTGGCCACGAGTGGAGTCCAGATCCAAAGGAAGACCGCTAATCCCAACACAAGAGGCGTAACAATGTGTACCGGCCAAAGAAAGTGATAGGAAAGAATGTATGAATGCATGAACTCTTGAAGAAATGAAGGCACTGATGAGAGATACGTTTTACAAAAAGAAAGCCTTTTTTAAAGAAGAATACCGTCTAGTGATGTTTTGAAAATGAATGCATGTCTCATGTACGTATAATTTGTATGGAATGATGAATGCATGAAAGAAAATCTATGTTATTATATTTTAACTGTATGAAGTAATGCTTACGAGTCATCAACTCATTTTAATTTTTATATATGCCCCTCCCCCCACAGGAACTGAATGAGTAGTATGCGTCAGGATGGACACGGCCAAAGGGGAAGAGCACGGAAGTCTAGGCATGAAAGTTTCAACTGTATGAGAGGCCTTTTATCTTAAGATTAATGTTTTCCGCTGTAAACCTCTTTTATTCTCAAAGCACATTTATTTTATAATGTGAGTCTTGCACCTTGGGTATGAGAGCACAAATTTTTACATCAAACTATAATTCCCGTCGTCTTTTCTAAAATCATTTTATAAAAGGTCCCACAACAAGGATGGGCGTTACATAAGTGAACCCTTAGCAACCCTCAAAGATCCAGATTCAGGTCTAAAAGTGTACCTGGATTGGTCTGACACACCTAATGAGATTAGGTTCCTTTTCAATTTAGTTATGTATCTAACCTCAGTTAAGAGTTTTTCAATACCATCATGGAGCCTTAGTCTCACTGACCCTATACCTTGGATTTTACAAGACTTATTGTTGCTAAACATCACAATAAAATAAAATGTTTTAAAATGATTTATTAGGACACATGTGAAAAGAACATCCAAAATCAAAGATCCATTATTTTCCTAAATCAACCTCGGACACATTTAGAACATCAGCACTCTCATACCCATCACTCACAACCGAGACATCCCCCTCCTCCTTAGACCCATTTCCTATGTTAGATCTCTTATTAGGGCAATCTCTTTTGAAATGCCCCTCTTTGTGACACAAGAAGCATTTTAATTGCTTCCCTTTAGACCTAGACCTACCCCTCACATTGTTTTTACTATTATTTCCCTTTTGAACTCTTTTTCCAGCTCCCCCCCTCACAGTCAAGCACTCCCTAACTTCAGATTTTATTTTAGACATGGCTTGTAATTTCATGGAGTGTTATATGGCCTGAACCTCATCTAAGGTCAGTGTTTCCCTCCCATACATCATGGTCTCTTTCAAACAAACATAAGAATTATTCAGAGAACTCAACAATAAAATTGTTTGATCTTCATCGTCAATTTTAATATCAATATTAGCCAAATCTAAAATAATTTTATTAAAAGCATCAAGATGGTCAGAAATCAATATACCTGTGGACATCTTGAATGTGTAGAGCTTTGTTTTCTTGTACAGTTGGTTTGCCAGAGATTTTGTCATACAGAGGCTCTCTAATTTCAGCCAGATTCTAGCAGCGGTGTCTTCGTTGGCTACCTCCCTCAGAACTTTGTCTTCAAGAGAAAGAATAAGTGTGCTGTGAGCCTTCCTCAATTTTTCTTTCTCATCCTTATCTTCAACAAATTCCATTTTCTTTTCTCCAAGAAAAGCTTCTTGGAGTCCCTGTTGAGTGAGAAGGGCTTTCATCTTGATCCTCCATTGCCCAAAGTCATTTTTTTCATCAAACTTTTCAATATCAAACCTTGTAGTCCCCATCGAACCAAAGCTCTCGATACCACTTGTTATATTTTCAGACCTCTCACAAACAAGTACTCAAAAAACTAAATTAACGTAATTGGTTGTAATATGCAATTAATATTGAACAACAGACAACCAAAACACCAAGAAAATATATGATTAGCGTGATCGGTTTAGTTTTCTATTTTAAACACGTTAGAAACCCGAAATCATAGTATATACTCATGCAAGATGAAAATAAAAGCAAGAATAATAAAAGAAATGTGAAATCAACACAAGAAATTACGTGGTTTGACTCTAATAGTCTACATCCACGGCAGGAATAGTCTAGGAGTCTTTATGCATGTGTTATAGTAAAAGACTCGCAATAATATTTGTCTAAAATACCATGCAGAACATAATTCCTTCAATTTCCAGACCCCCTAATTTATACTTAACAACTACTGCATAGTTCATCCTTTTTTTAAAGTAATTTAAAATTTTATTGAAACAAGTAAATACATGTAGCAAAGCATATGAAAGAAACACCTAGTTACAAGTTGGAGCTAGGAAATGATGCAATAAATTCATGAAAGATCCATTGAATACCATAACAGACCCACAAAGAAATAAGGTGTGCAAAAGAAAAGAAATGATAGTTGCAGTCGTGAGTACGCAAGTGCCGTGCAATTAATTTGAAAAAAATGAATAAATACGGGACCCACATAAAAAATTTAATTTATTAATAGTGAACCCCACTTTTTTTCAAAACAATTGCACGTAGCATTACTCGGAAAAGAAACTTCTACACGGCTCATTTAAAGAACATAGAACTTTTGGCTAGATTTGGCCAAACATGTGATTAGACACAACCAAAAACCCAACTAATGGTGGCAATCATGTTGGATTTTGGAGAAACCATTGTGCAATTTGGTACATAATTGTGAAGATGAACACAAAACCTATAGAAAAAATATGATTAACATAACAAATAAACAGGCTAAGACAATGCGAAGCAGTGGCAGGGAATGAGGATTTGAACACAATGGTAGACAAAATGCTCACCCTGATGTTAAATCCCTTCTTTATCTGCGTACGTAAAAAGCCCAAATATGCTTCTATACAAATTCTAAAAGCAACGTGCTGCCAAATATAGAAAGTAGTGCCGCTTGGTGACAAGAAAGGCAATCTAGTTCAAAAGAGCACCAACTACAAGGATGAAATGAACGACTCCCTACAAAAAAATCAAAAGATAAATTGTTTGACAAGTAATTAAAAGATAAATTGAACACAAGAACAATTTTAGAAGTGAAATATAGAAAAAATATAGTTGCTTAAGTGAAAAGCAAATCAAAACGTCAACGTTACTTCCAACACTCTCCGAGAATCCTAAAAATCTTGAACTTTTATTTCCATTGAATTGCTGCGGAATCTACCTGAATAAAGAAAGAACCAATACCAGCTTGTCTCATCATGTTCTTCCCAAATCTGTAGCAAGGACAACTGCAACATCAAATACACGGTCACCCACAAGGGTAATAAAACTATGAATAATAGTTTGGAAAAGTAAACAACAAAGAAAGAGGGATTGTGACGCCCCCAACCTCCGCTTGGGATGGAATAAAGATTTAGAGCGTCGGGACATGTAACACAAAGTTACACAATCCGGTACATGACAGTTAATATGCAATGCATCCTATAAGTGCAACTAGCAGTATGCAATAATCGCAGCGGAATAAGGGTGATTAGTTATAACTCGTGCCAGAATGAACTAAAAACATCTCAATAGCATTAATAACCAGCATAAGTTCGAACTTAATGATAGCATTTCCTTAATACTAAATACTTAATCCAAGTTCTGTGGTTGGATAAACTATTTCATACGCTCTAAAGTTTGAAGAGTCAATGCTTATAAGCAGGAAAATTATTTTTAGTCTTCGTTCAAGGTCTGGCTTCTCTTCAACCATCCACGTCCAACGATCCATCATGCTCATCCTCTACCAGTCCTGTCACAACTTTTTCATTCCAGGGGGAATGATAGTAGTCCCATAAGGGGTGAGATTTACTCTAAATCTCACTAAGTCAAACAATCAACTTCAAATGTAGAAATACGAATTACATGAAATGTAGAAAAATGTGCATGTGTCTCCCTTCCATATTCCTCAACATTTTTAGAAAAAAACCTTGATGCACTTTCGTTTTCAGATAACATTTTCACTTTCTCATTCCAAAAAAAACATGGCGTTTCGAAAAAGAACATTTCATACTTCATTTCTTTCAAAAATCATAACATTTCATCCTTTATTAAAGCCATCATTAACACACGTTTGGTAGCAACATGGTTCCCCATATGCACCATGAGCACCTGCCGGTGACCGTAGCACAACTCATGTCAGCACTACGTCATTGTCTGAAAACATCGTTATCAATGCATTGGTAATAAAACATAACATCATCATAACATCATAACATATACACCCACCAGCATTAGGTGTCATAACATATGACTTCGCTCCAGCATTTTTTAAATAGAACCTATTCGAAGTTTATTGACTGTTCTTCGTCAACCCAGGGGTTAGCACTCCATTATTTCTCACTCCAAAGTGGACAGAGGAATTCCACTAGTATAATTCCTCATCCTAGCCTTTGAGGTAGTGAAAAAAGTTCATTTTCATGTTATGCTTGAAAAATGTGTTTCATTACGTGTGCATATTTAGCAAGCTTTCCAAGTAAAAATGACATTTATAGGTGCATTATGCTAAAATGGTATAAATATCACTTTTCATGTAAATATATACTCAATATATCATATAAAATGATATTTTATGCTCAAAGTGATAATTGAAACTTGAATGAGGCATTTATCAATAATTCATAAATAATCTATCAAGATGTAAGTTGGAAGCCAACTTACAAACTTCCAAAGTAATTGAAAAATAATGTCGTAACTGCGTAAATCAAGTGTGAACTAAGTTAGGATTAATATTTCTATGGGTGAGGTCCAAAATCAAAGACTTCAAAAATGAGTATTTACAAAAATACCCCTAGATCCTCAAAAATTGTCATTAAGGCCCAAACTTTTCACTAATTGCAACGAACTCCAAATTTAATAAAAATTCATGAATTTCATATTTTTGGCATTCTAAAACCATTTATGCACTTGGATTTTTAAAAATCAATGTGGAACTTGCCCAAATGGTCCCAACCCGTGGCAAACACTCTAGTTGATGCCCAAGTGTATTTTCAACTATTGGTCCCTATGAATGCATGCATATGAGATTTTATTTAATTAAAAATGATCACTAACATCTTTGATGACATATTAAAGACTAATTCTTGGATAATAGAGTTCATCACAACACTTAATCATGGCTATGACATCTTTAATCTCTACTTCATTCCAAACCGATTCATACTTGATGATCAAAACAAGATAGATTCAAAACCTACCATGACATGCTTCTAACCACAATTTAAACCATCCATAATCATGTTAATACAATAATGAATAATATCAAATCATGGTTAAGACATGCCATAGCTAAATTCCAACTTAAAAACATTTAATTAATCAAATCATCCATTAATTGACCTGGTTTTGATTTAAGCATGATAACCTTCCCAAAACTCACCCAAATTTCGTACCAACACATGGAAACAAAACTTGACATGCTAGCTAAGATCAAAAGTAAAAAATTTGTGGCCTTTCAAGCACTCAAGACAGCCTTACACAAGAACACTCAAGAACTCAGCAAGAACACACTCGGTTTCACTCTTTTGATCTCTAAGATGGGGAAGTGCTCTTCAAGGCTAAAAGGGAAGTTTGGAGATGAGGTGTGGAGGAAATGCGGAGGTGAGGGTGTGTAACCCCCGGACCCAAAATTGGTATAGTTGGACTTTAGATTTTTATTTATTTATTTATTGGAGCTTGATATTTTTTTTAAGTTTTTATTTTACGAACTTGAGTAGTGATTTTCTTTTAATTTGAATATCTTGGCCATTTATTTTTTTTTATTCTCCCCACATGTTTAATTATTTATTTTTTTTTTGCTTTTGTTTGTTTTCTTCTCATTTTCGTCTTTTTTTTTTCTTTACTCCCGAAGTTTTCCTCTCGCCCACTCCATGCACACACACGGCACATCCGCGCGCACGTCTCTCTCTCGGCTCTCTAGGGTTTTCTTTTCATGTTCAATCATCTATATATACATACGAAGAAAGCTCACGCCGCTGCCTTCCCACGCGAAAGCGTAAGCCTGAACCACTGCCCCAAACGAGCCAAGCCCGTATCGCAACACGGTTTAACCTGTGGCGCCGCTGCACAGATCACCACTGCACCGTACTGCAACGCGAAGGCAACCGCGCTGCATCCCAGCCACTGCCACGACCGAGCCTAGCCTGAAACACTCGAATCACATCCCGCATGATGGAAACCACCATGTTTGACGCTGCTCTGCCCTGAACCATCGCACCAAGCCGCTGATACGTTGGGACGTGAAGGACTCTATTTTTGCACGCCGAAACAGGGGAAGCATTCCCACCGTGAGCCACGTCGTCAGCCCCTCAACTTCGACGCCACTGCCATCAAAAGACGCCGGAGGACAAGCCTCCATCTTTGGACACTGCCAGGTTGACGCCCAGCCCCCAGACCGTCGCAAGCCTCGCTGCCCCACGGTGAGTTTTTGTCCCCTTTCACGCCGAGCTCTCTCTTCGTCCCTTTCTCTTTCTGCGTGAGGTCTCTCACTCATCTCTCTCTCTCTCTCTCTCTCTCTCTCAGTGCCTCACCACCGTGACCTTCTTCGCCGCGTCGCGCGCAGCTCCTCCCTTGGCGGTGAGTGCCTCGCGCCCCTGTTCTTACGGTTTTTGCACCGAGACTGCGTGAATGCATTTGCAGTTTACGTAACTTATATTTTGCATGGTATTTGAAAATGAATTACAGTTTACCCTTAGTTTTAGAATGTGTTCAAGTTGATATATTTTGGTCTGTTTCTACGTGGTTTATACGGGTGGTATAAGAAAAGTTTGCATACAATAAATAGGATTTTCAATTTGTACTTTGGTAGCAAATTATTTTCGTAATTGTGAAATTTTATTTTAAACTTTTAAATTACGATTAAAGCTTTTTGTTTATTATTATTTAACGAAATTTTTACTTGTACTTACCTTAAATCGTTTTAAGTATTTTAACATGTTATTAAGTAAAGGTTTATTTTAAGAGTAAACAATATTGGTGTATTGTTATTTTCTACATTTTAGATATATTTTAGTCTTTTTAATAATAGTTATGGTTTATTTTAAAATATTTTGGGATAATTATATTACTTAGTATTAAGCTTCATAAGTTGTTTTCATTAGTAAATAGATCTGACTTTTAAATGTTTTAGTCATAGTATTAAATTAGCATTGACGATTTTAGAAAGTGATGATTGGTAATTTTAGGTTTTGAGAAATTAAATAGGTTATTTTATAAGCTTAGGATTAAATATTGAAATACGTGATTAATTGAAAATTTATGAGAATTACGTGATTATTTTATAAGTGACGATTAATTATTGTTCGACGTTTTGAGGAATTTCGAAAAAGCTAAGAAGTCTAGGTAAGCGAGGTTCCTATGCTAAACTTTGCATTAAATAAAATGAACTGAGGTCCTTTTTGGAAAATATGCATGTTTTGTGAAGAAAAGAAATTTGAACTACCTCAGTTATTTGTTCTGCATTACTCATGAGATTCTGTTTAAGAAGAAAGTATTTTCTGTCATGACTGGTGTAGACATGAGCTTATTTTTGACATTCTGTTTCTGAATTTTGAAAATGAGAGCGAATATGAAATTTATGCATAAATTATGTTGTGATATGATTTTGTTCTGTACCGAAGATTTTGTTCAGTACTTTGTTTGGATAAGACGTGATTTCTGAAAACCTTTGGCATGACTCTCTGATTCTGAATTTGATTATGTTTCCGTTCTGTTCAGTTACGGCCCTGCCACGGGTGATAATAGTGGCATACGGCCCAACCACGGGTAATAATAATGGATACGGCCCAACCACTAGTAATAATAGTGGATACGGCCCAACCTTGGGTAATAATAGTGGATACGGCCCTGCCACGGGTTATAGTAGTGGTCTCTGTTTTGAGTGCACACCTTGGTGACAGAGTGTTTTATGTTCTCCTTGGCTATCTGCAGATGCACAACCCTACCACGGGGGTTATACATGGCCTCTGTTCTGATATGATGTTCTGATGATGATGATGATCATTTATGCTATGCCAAAGAATATTTTGAATGAAATTATTTCTAAATCTTCGTTATGATATTTTGATAACATGTTCTGCTTCCGCACTCTGAAAATGAAAATGTTTTGTTCTGCATTCTGATTTCTGTAAATGCTCATGTTTATACACCGGTATATGTTCTCTGCTTACTGAGTTGTTGAAAACTCACCACTTATCTCCATATATTTTTCAGATAATTTTGATGGTTCAGCTGGAGAGCAAGAGTAGAAAGTTTAGTAAGGTGTGATGATCGTAGTGGAATAAGTGTCTGAGGGTACAAATGCTTATTTGAGAGTCGTAGTTAGTAAACTGATTTATTTTTCGGGTATTTGATTTGATGAGTTGAGGATGTTTTCGAATTTTTGGAGAATTTCTAATTTATGTTATTGGGATTTTCTTTATTGTCGCCATGGAGAAACTTAGATTTTTGGTTTGATTAAGTGTATTAATATTTTATGGGATTTTCTGGAGTTTATAGTTGTGTTATTTAAGTTAATTTTAAGTATTAAGAGCTAACTCTCCGGACTTCTGGGAACGGGGCGTTACAGGGTGCCTTTTATAGGCAGCCAAAGGGGAGGGTATGTTAGCTTGGTCTAAGGGGTTTGATGGAAGATGGTGTGTGAATCTGAATTTTCCAAATTTGTTTCCATCACTTTGTGTCACATGTACATAACGAAATAGTGCCCTAAACTACCATGATTTCACTCCTATGATTGCTACATTACTCCTATGGGTGCTGGCCAAGTCATGGGGTAGAGGAGAGGGTGAAAAATCATCAAAACTGCCCAAGGGGGCTTACGGGTTCAACTGGTTTTCCTTTCGTAGATTTTCATCATTGTCTTGACTAATCCCTTTGAACCATCATCATGGATGATTTGTGCAGGAGCAAGGTCACTTCTTGAAGACTTTTTTTGGTGGTAGAGGGTGGAGAGTCGGCTGCCAAGTGATCATAAAGGTGCAGCCCAAAATAACGTGATGAGGTGGAGGTGTCCTGCTGAAATTTCCAAATTGCCTTATACAGTTTGTGTCCTTTTGAGCAAGGGGAATAGTGTTCTGAAACCACCATGATTTCTTCCCTACTATGGCTACAATGGTTCTACAGTGGTGGCCAAGTCATGAGGCATGGTTTGGTTGACAAAAAATCATGAAATCGTCCCTTGCAACCGGCGGGTTCACATGGCTTCAATTTGGCAGATTTTTGTTGAGTTTTAGTTTTGGATAGTTTTGGGTGGAAAAAATGAGTTATGATAAGTGTTATTTTTCCTTTAATACTATTGATTTTATTTTATTTCTATATATTTTTATTTATTTTCTTGGATTTGAAGGAATGAGAAGATTAAGTGCAAAAGGAGAGCATTTTGGTACAAAAGAAGAGACTACGGATCCAGATCTTAAGAGAGCCGATGAGGTTTGAGCGAGAAGCTGTGTCCCATCGGCAGCAAAGACATTTCTCTCACTCAAAGGTGAGAAAGCTTACCTCTCGGTAAGCAAGGAGATTCCCGACCAGAGGGCACAAATACTTAGCGCCAATATATTTTACCTTCTGGGAGAGAAGACTTGGCAACAAGGTTTTGGATGGTTAGATTGGGCGACTAGTCTAATCGACCAACTTAAAAATCCACCTAAACAACATCGTGGGCAAGAACTTGAAAAGGCGAGATGAGTCTTTCATCCCCGATCGGGAGTCTTTCTACTCGGTAGGTCAAGAGAGGGCCGTGTGGTCTTTGTGACCTCCACTCAAGTGATATTCATCGCATACGACATCTACTCAGTGGGATAATTCATCCCGATCGGAATCAATCTATTGGCGACCAAATCCTCCCGAACTTCGCAATTCAAGTCGCATATCACTAAATTTTCCATTTTAGATAATCTTGTTAATCTTATGTGAATTTTGTACTGAGTGCTAAGATAAAGGCTAACCTTACCATCAACCCTAATGTAATTAATAACCCAAAATTATAAGGTCCTCTTGCAAACTCAAATATCCAAAATTATTCTTATTCTAGAATAGCTCAACTCCTAGTTAACTAGGATTAAGGTTACAAAGGTCAACACCTAAGGAGCTTTTTAAGTGGGGTGTTATAGGAAAAATAAAGAACTCCGAGAGAGAGAGAGGTGAGGCTAGATTCGGGGAAAAGGAAAGAGATTGGCGTGGGGGCCGGAGGAGAAGGAGGGGGTGGCCGTCGAGGTGAGGTGGCGATGCGTGGGCTGTAGCTGAGGCAGTGCTAGGCAACAACAACCATGGGAAACTCGAGGGAGCAAAAACTACGGAGAAGAAGAGGGAGGAGTGATTGGCGTTTGCTAGAGGGGAGAGGAGAAGGAGGTGGCCTGCATCATGTATAAATGATAAGGGGAGACGGCAAGAGGAAAAGGAATAAGGGGAGATGCGGTTTAAATTGTGTTAGCTTTTGCTGAAACCTAGAAAATATCGCCCAAAACCTGAATAACCTGGAGTAAAATATAATTCAGATAAGTTTATTTACGGTGATAAATAGTCGACACAAAAAACTAATAATCTCGTTGCAAAAACTAATAACCCACGAGAATAAAATATTTCTTGTAAGATTATTTGCAGCGAGAAAATGTTGCGAAAGCTAATAAGTTTGTCGCAAAAACTATTAACCCACGAAATGTAAGTATTTTTTGTAAGTTTATTTGTGGCAACTTTCGTCAAATTTTTTTTTTCCCCCAATGTTTTACTTGCTGATGTGATTTCATGGCAAAAGGCTTGTTTTCTTTCCCACGAACAATTTTCGTGTCATCAGCACACTATTTGCCATGATCGTATATTGACTCACTCAAAAGTTAGTAGCACAAACGCTATCCCAAGTGCAGTAGGGTGTCGCGTAATAATTAGGAATAAATTTCTAGATCGTCTCATCAGCAAAAGTTACTTAAAATCAAACTCATTTAAAATGGTGAAAATATTCACAAAAAGAAAATAAAAGTGGTGATATGTGCAATGAATGGAATAGTGCAACAGGATTAAAAAAAGGCACTAGTCCTGGACTAGCTACATATTTTTAGATTTTTTTTAGTGTTGGAATGAAATGTAAAAGACTAACAAATTGAAATTAACAATCAAGGAACCAACTAAGCTAAACAATCATAATTAATCAGAAAATTAATGAATAAAACTAAAATTATTTAAGTCTTAATTAAGTTTTAATCAATCTAATTTGCAATGGAACTAAGAGATTAATAAAACTAAACTAAGAATTAAACTAGATTAGAAAATAATTGACAAAATACAAACTGAAAATTGAAAAGTCTCAAAATCAAGATTCTAAGATTCATCCTTGTATTCAAATCACAAATTCTCAAAATCAATCCATAGTAATTGTAATCACTGTTAAATGAAAGTTTAAAAGAGCAAGAAAAATAACTACATCAAACTTAAACATACTGAAAATAAAATATCCAAAATTAAATTATTCTAAATTAAAAATCTCAAAAACACACAATAAAATTCAAATTAAAATTAAATATAGATTAAAAAAAAAACAAGTCAAATAAATGAAGATAAAGATAAAAAACAGTTAAAGAGATTGAAAAAGCTACAATTTAGGGTACGTTTGGATAGCGAGAAGTGTTGAAAAGTGTTGAAAATGTTTGTGAATAGTTATGAGTAGAGATTGGAATGAGTTTGTGGGTCCCATTGAGAGTATTTTGAATTGTTTGGATGTGTGAAGTATAATGAGTTGTTGACTTTTGAGTAGGAAGTTGAAAAATGTGTGGGTCCCATAAATATTATAGTGATTTTATTTTTAGTAATAAATATTATAATGATTTTATTATAGTGATTTTTTAATATTAATAAATATTGTAGTGATTTTATTTTACTTTTATATATAATAATGATAAATATTATAATGATTTTATTTTTAATTTATATATAATAGTGATAAATATTATAGTAATGTTATTTTTTATTTATATATTATAGTGATTTTATTTTTAATTTATATATAATAGTGATAAATATTATAGTATTTTATTTTTTATTTATATATAATAGTGATTTTATTTTTTATTTATATATTTTAATGATTTTATTTTTTATTTATATATAATAGAGATAAATATTATAATGATTTTATTTTTTATTTATATATTATAGTGATTTTATTTTTTATTTATATATTATAATGATTTTATTTTTTATTTATATTTAATAGTGATCTTATTTTTTATTTATATATTATAGTGATTTTATTTTTTATTTATATATTATAGCGATTTTATTTTTTATTTATATATTATAGCGATTTTATTTTTTATTTATATAATATAGTGATAAATATTTTTTATTTATATATTATAGTGATTTTATTTTTTATTTATATATAATAGTGATAAATATTTTTTATTTATATATTATAGTGATTTTATATTATAATGATTTTTTTTTATATTTAATAGTGATAAATATTATAGTGATTTTATTTTTTATTTATATATAATAGTAATAAGTATTATAGAATGTTTGTGAATAGTTATGAGTAAAGATTAAAGTGGGTTTGTGGGTCCCATTGAAAGTATTTTAAATTGTTTGATATGTGAAATATTTTTAAAAATACGAGAATACTTGAAAAGTATTGAAAATATTCTAGTATCCAAACACACCTTAGACCCCTCAAGTTTCATGAAGCCGCCAAGTTCTTTTTCTGTTTGCGTCCATTTCGGCGCCAAAAAAGAGTATTCAAAACTTCCATCCTTTTCACGTCTCCCGACCAAAGTGAAAGAAAAATAAAATTCCTCTTGCGTCCTTTGGCTTCTTCTCCCCTTTCAAAACCGAAAAAAGCTTGCTTTTCTTTTTCTTTTTCTTTCTTCTCCGTGCGGTGTGCGTAACACTATTTTTTTCTTTTAAATAAATTCCAAAGAACCTCACATTTGGTTGCTCCCTTCTATGCAAGGATTTTCTTCTGGTGCATCTTTCTTCTAATTTTTTCTTTTTTTCTCTTTAAGCAAAATAAAAAAAAAAAAAGAACAAATAAAATGAAAGAATAAAATATCAAAGATGTGTTATGCATGTAAATAAATATTGTCTAATTAAATCACAAAGTATAAAATTAAGAATAAACTATGTTATAAATCAATTTAAATTACAATTCGGATTTATTCATGTTAATAATTTTTTCATCTAAAACTAATAATAATATTCATGTAATGAAATAAATAAAATATATAAATTCTAAATATATAAATTATGTAATAACTCAGTGCAATCATATATCTTAAAAAAAGAATTCGTGAAAAAAGCTCATATTTATTGTAGTCGCCAAGAGATGAGATTTTTTTCTCCATTAATTTTTCACTGCTCCTACAAGATAAAAACAAACCAATGATATTGCATGAGAGTATTGGATTAGTCATATTCACACTGATTTCTATAATAATAAAACATAACTATTTTTTATATAATTTCTTTAATTAATTTTTATTTTTCATAATCTTCAATAATCTCTAAAAATCATTTTCATTTTCATTTTCACAATCCAATAATCTATAATATAACAATCTCATATGTAAATAAAAATCTCATAATTTATACATGATGATGCAGCGCAAAATGTACGAGACAGATTCAAAAGTCGACCTACTGATCAACAATGTTGATTTGGACCTAAAATTATTCTCAATTCATAAGCTAGTACATATAAATAATGAGGAGTTGCGCGCACGCCGGGTCCAAAGCTTTCGACTCGGAACCAATTCAGAATGAACAATCAACGTACTTGGACGGATCATCACGGCCTAAAAAGAAATAATTTTGCGCGTGTGAAAATTGCCTCGTCATGGACGCAAATTGACCCCAACGGTTGAATAATCCTCTTGCTGAAATAATTATAGTCGCTAGATGCTTTTTTGTCAATTTTATGTATCGTTGTCATGTATTTTCCAAGTAAAAAATAAATAATTTCCTGAGTTCTTCCAAGTCAACCAAGCTAGCTCAAGGAATCAGACCACCTCGCGCGCGCCCATATATGGCCAGCAGAATGCAACCCATTTTACTCGACATCACATGCAATTTGGTGACCAACACAAAATCCATCGTTACCTGCTCTTGCAACCACTATCATTGATCATTTCTTGCTCTTGATCTGCAATGGCTTCTATGATAACCAGCCAACCTCACTTTGTTTTGATACCACTCATGGCACAAGGCCACATGATACCCATGATAGACATGGCTAGGCACTTTGCAGAGCGTGGCGTGATTGTCAGCTTGGTCACTACCCCCTACAATGCCTCCAGATTCGAAACAGCCATTCATCGAGCAACAAAATCTGGCCTCCCGATTCTGCTTGTTCAACTGGAATTTCCATGCCAACAAGTGGGACTTCCTGCTGGGTACGAGAATCTTGACATCCTCCCATCACCAGACCTATTGACCAAGTTCTATGAAGGTCTGAACATGCTACAACAACCTTTAGAAAAGCACCTCCAAAATCAAAGGCACCCTCCAACTTGCATCATATCTGACAAGTGCCTCTCTTGGACATCCGAAACAGCTCAAAAGTTTAATATCCCAAGGCTTGTTTTCCACGGGATGGGTTGTTTCTCGCTTCTAAGCTCCCATAATATCAAATTTTACAATGCTCATCGTTCTATCAGTTCCGACTCGGAACCCTTTGTGATCCCAGGATTGCCCCAAAGAATTGAGATAACAAGAGCCCAGCTTCCAGGTTCATTATTTGCAATACTGCCTGGTATGGATGATGTCCGAGACAAGATGCAAGAGGCCGAGTCAACAGCTTATGGGGTTGTTGTGAATACTTTCAATGAATTGGAGCAGCGGATCATTGAGGAGTATGGGAAGGCCATCAAGAAGAAGGTGTGGTGCGTTGGTCCAGTTTCTTTATATAACAAAGAGAATTTGGACAAGTTCGAGAGAGGTGACAAACCCTTAATTAACGAGCAACAATGCTTGGGATGGCTTAACTCGATGGAACCAAGCTCTGTCATTTATGCTTGTTTGGGCAGTTTATGCCACCTGGTTCCCTCACAAATAATCGAGCTTGGGTTAGGTCTTGAGGCATCAAAACAACCATTTATTTGGGTGATTAAAACAGGCGAGAGATATCTAGAGTTGGAGGAGTGGCTGGAGAAGGAAAGATTTGAGGAAAGGAACAAAGGAAGGGGACTCCTGATCAAGGGATGGGCTCCCCAAGATTTCATTCTGTCTCATCCGGCAATCGGAGGTTTCATTACCCACTGCGGTTGGAACTCAACGATAGAAAGTGTGTGCCATGGAGTGCCAATGATCACTTGGCCTCTCTTTTCGGAGCAGTTCTTGAATGAAAAACTGGTGGTAGAAATTCTGAGGATTGGGATTCGAGTAGGGGTGGAGATCCCTGTCAGATGGGGGGAAGAAGAGAAAGTTGGGGTTTCAGTGAAGAAAGAAAAAGTGGAGAAGGCAATAGCATTGTTGATGGATGGGGGAGATGAAGGTGCAAGGAGAAGAAGGAAAGCAAGAGAGCTTGGAGAGATGGCAAGAAGGGCAGTGGAAAAAGGAGGATCCTCTCAATTGAACATGTCATCCCTTATCGAAGATATAGCCAAATTACCATCCGTTCAAGACAAGGAGTAGTATGTACATACGGTACTCCCTTGTAATAAAAAGGCAAATCATATATAGGATGTTATGTATTTAATTTGCCAATCAACAAATGTAAGTTATAAAGTTCTGGTCTTATAGAGTAGATTATAATTAATTGTCATGAGATTATTATGTAGGGAGATCGATGGAATAAAAGAATGATCACTAGGGTTTTTTTTTATTGTTTTCAATTTGTCATGTATGTTTGAAATGAATAAATAAATATATATATATATATATATATATATTATATTTGTCTTGAAATCCCACAACGTACGAGACAATAAAATACCTGAAATCCCACAAACATTGTTGAATTTTACTTTTTTTACGTTGCTCCTAATTGTCATATTCTTTCATGCTTTTGTATTATAGCTGCCGCACGTGTGAAGTTATGAATATGTGGAAAGATGAGTGGTTTGGAATAAATAAGGATTGATATTTAGACAAGATACGCAGCCAGCGGACCTCAGATTTTCTACTCTCAATGCCCCACTCCCTCAGATTTTCTCTTAGGTTTCTCTCTCTCCCTCTACCTTTCCCTCTCCCTCTCCAGCCTCTCTCTCTCTCTCTCTCTCTCTCTCTCTCTCTCTCTCTCTCTGTGAGTCTCTCCCATTCACAGACCCCACCAGCGACCACCGCTTGAGACCTATCATCAAAGACCCTAGCCACCGTAAACCGAACCATCCCAACGCAAACTACCCAGACCTTCCACACCCAAGGCCACGGCAACCACCAAGTGGCACGACCACACACGACCACCTGCACCCTTCAAAATCGCTGCCTCGCGAGACTATCTCCACATAAAACCAACGCCACAGCTCGGCCATGAATCACCCACTTACACCACCCAGTCACGGCCTTGCACCACCACTACCAACCCTACGTAAACCACCATAAAGCCTCTACTTTTCCACATTCGAAACAGAGCACTGCTCTCTCATAACTCACCTCAGCCGCTGCCCCACGTCGGAACCACCCTGGTGAGCCTCTACTACTTAGACCTGCCCTTGTGAGCCTCACTCACCAACCCGAGTAGCTCCACCATGAAGAGCTCAAACAACCATTGTTGTCGTCCAGTTGAGCATCACTGCGGGATTGGAAGGCAACCATCGGCAACAACTCCAGATTGTGGGAGATCGTCGGATTACAGCCCCCACCGTTCTATCGTACTCCGCCCCTCACCACGGTTGCACAGCCTAAGCCAACCCTCGGTTTCTCCCTCTATCTCTGTACAAATTGTTCTCTCTCTCTCTCTCTCTACGTTAGTTACACCTCAGTATGTGCATTTCATCTGGAATTTATTTCCTAGTTTTTTTATTTTACGCGCATATATGTTACTATAATTACAAAGACTGCCCTTAAGAAATAAAATGAAATAACCCTCTTTGCCGTGTAGCTGTATTGATCAAGATGACTCTAACCTCTTTAGATGGGTTGAATTCACATGGACTTTTGTTCTAGTTGGGCTTATTCCAATTCCAACTATAGTTAAATTAAATTCCAACTATAGTTAAATTCTAGTTGGGCTTAAATTAACTATCAAAAATATTATTTTCAAGCTGGGCTTATTTTACTTCGAGTAAACCTAGAAACTTTATTTTACAAAATAATTTAGAATTAATGTATTAGTTGGAGAAATTAAGTGGATATTGATGAATTTGGGAAGCGATGAGCCCATCATGAGGAGATGCCGTCAGAAGCAGCGCGCCTGCAGAAGCTTCCTGGACAACGGAAAACTTAAAAATAGTGTTCGACCTCGGGAGAAGGGTAGGGCGGTTCATGATAAAATTTCCACCGTACCCATTCGGTGAGAATTAGCAGAGTAAGTGTGGGGGTGATTTTCCCTCTACCCAAGGCCAAGGAGGCCTAGCCAAGCTCGGTCCAGCATGAAAGGACATAGATCTAGCCCACTAAGAGGATCCCCTATACATGACTTGTGGGAGGAACGGTGCAGCAGAGGATGGAACTGGTCGAGACTCATTGGTCTGAGGTTCCTTAGATATTGTCCAGTCATCGAGTGTCTGCCCACAAAGCAGGTGCGACTTGCGGAGGATCCTTGATTTACTGTCAAGGAAAGAATGAATGGACTAGGGTAAAGCAGACCAAGGGGAGAAGATTGGAGAATCACGCCGCATTTAATGGCCCTACCGCTCGAGTGGCACGCCACATTAATAGAATCTTCGGAGAACCATGCCGCAAATATAAAACTGCCATTAATACAAAACTGCCATTAATCTATTTACAAAACTGCCATTATTGAAATACAAATATAAAAACCTGACACATCTTGAACAAATCTCCACCTTGACAACTCTTTTATCCTTGTAAAGTGATATTCTTCTTCCTCTAAACTGTTCCTACAAAGTAATCCGAGCTCTAATAGCTTCCTATATTAATCAAATTTAGGCAATGCCTAAACTTGGTAACTGGTATGGATTTTGTCATCATATCAGAAAGGTTTTCCTCAGTTGCATCCTTTTTCTACTTTAATCTCATCTATTACATCCCTCACAAAATGAAGTCGAATGTATATGTGTTTAAACCTTTCGTGGTATATTGAATTTTTAGCAAGATGTATAGTGCTTTGGTTATCACAATAACTCCTTTAAATATGCCTCACTACAAGAACATGAGGCTTTTGCTGCCAAAAAAATTTTAGGCGAGTGTTTATTCGACGTCACAGACCATTCGTTACTATAGCCGCAATTTTGTAGTGGCGGAACTGGGATTTGACATAAGAAATACCTTTTGCTATGAATTAGTCTCGTCGCAACAAACTAGTTCGTGAAATGGGTTGGCAGTGCAACTTAATTTCTTGTTGCGGCGACATTTTATCGCCACATTAAGTCTGATGCGTTAAAATCGACGGAAAACCGATATCCCTCTCCGCAAACCAAACACTCCACATTCCTCTCTCTGTCTTCTCTATGATAGATCGATCTCCTCCCGATACCGTCCATATGCTACACGTCGTCGCCTCCTCGCCGTCGCCTGTAAGTCTCCTCTGTCTCTCTTTATCTTTCACCGTCCATCCGTCTCTCTCTCTCTCTATTTCTATAACTTTCACTCAGTCCGTCCCTCTTCCTCCACGATTAGGTTGCCCCACCGTCGCGTGCGACCTCCTCCACTCGATCCCTATTTAAGCAAGCCGGTTGGTATTCTTTCAATCTTTGTGGTATTTCTCTCACTCACTCCATGTCTATCTCTCTCTATTTTGGGTATATTTGTATTTAGCTAGCTTTTTATGTTCATTTGCAAGTGAAAGGTAAAGTCATTTACATGGTTATCAATCTACTAAATGGTTGTGAATCTAGTAGTTTTTTTTTTTTTTTTTTGTGAATCTAGCTTTTTTTGTACATACAAATTCGAATGATATTAGTTTAAATTGGTTGTGAATCTATTACAATTTGCAGTGCCTTATCTACATTAGGAACTTTTTGATGCTAATTTGCTGGTTTTTTATGCTGATTTGCTGATGATTTGCTTTATCTACAAATTGTAGTGCTTTAAAGATGCTGAGTTATAATTAAGTTGGGGTTTTGGGAGGTTTGGCAAACGTTGTTTTGGGTGATTTACATATGAGTGTTCGTGTATGTAGGTTTTATCTGGTTTTGGTTAATATGAGGTCGATCAACCCAATATGGATTTTGATCAACCTTTTGTTTGATGCCTTTAATATTAACTACGCTCAAAGAAATTTTGTTGTGTAAATGACTTTTAGTTTTTGTTAAAAAAACCTGTTCCATTATGCAAGAGGAATCCTTGATAGTTGAAATCAAATGCATTGCATGTTTTAACTGTCGAATACAAATAAGAAGCTTCTATGTTTCGAAGCTTTAGTCAAAAGAATATTGGCTCTCCAGACCACTTAGGCGGTCGAGATTTTTTTAACATCATTCAGACCACTTAGGTGGTCGAGATTTTTTTTTTTGCAAACACTCCAACACCCTTTCCCACAAATTGTAAAAGTTGTTTTTTTTCATCTCGACTGTAGGATGTCTCTTTGAAGGTGATCTGCAGGAAAAAAATCTTGTATGAAAAATTCTTTTCTTTTTTTTAGTTAGTTGTACATGATGAGGTTATTTAAACATTCCCTTACTCTTCCTGATATGCTCCCTAGCACTCATTCATTCTTGCTTTGATGCAAAGTATTTCATAGTTGCTCAAGAATGGGAATTTAAACATTTCCTTACTCATCTCCTCAATGAATAGTACATTTGGAATTACCAACCTTTACATGATATTTCTTCAGTTCAAGTAGACAACCATCCAACTCCTATATTTTTCATGTTACAGTGATTTTGAATGTGTGTTTGAATATTTATTTGGGTGGCGATTATTTATTACCTTTTCCAGAATATTTATTTGTTCACACATTGCATCTTTCTTTTTCCTGCAGTGCTACTGAGTTTATTCTATATAAGCTGAAAATGGTGAGAAGATAACTGAAGTCCACAGTGCTGCCAAGTTTATTGTATATAAGCATTCCCAAATGACAGTTGGAAATAATTGAAGAAGACATTTCATTTGTAAATTTGTAATGTTAAAGTTTGAATATCAGGATGTTGATCAGTTTAGAACTGTGGGGATGAACTATTATTTTGGTATTTACTGACTCAGTTTTCCTTACTACAAATATATTCAGATTCCAACTATTTATAGACTAATACAAAGATCACTGTACAGAGCATATTTCTCATTGAATTCAAGCCATACAACTTAGCAAATCTATTGTGTACTACTATTCTTCTAGGTTCTTCCATAATATTCCAAGCGAGTAATTTTGTTATTGGCTTCTGACATCATTCTTTGAGTCACCATTTATCGAGTCTTCCTTTGAGGTTTGCTGTCATAATTTTGTTATTGCCTTCTGTCATCATTATTTATTACCTATATAGGAGCCAAGATCATATTGGTTTGCTGTGAGTAAGATATGCATTGTTTGTCCCGTGCTTATCATGATATAATCCGTGGCAATGGTTTTGATGTAATGACCATCCATCCCAAGAACTGTGAAATTGTGTTGAGCAACTGCAAAGAAGACTTCTGCATTCATGACACCATTAACAACTCGAAGAAGATTGGTTTTGCCATAATCAACTATCCAACGGTATGCCGTTCCTACAACAAAATTAAGATCCTGGTTAAAACTGAGTCTACTACTATATATATATATATATATATGTTGGTGATTAATTGAATGATAATAAAAATACTACTCATAAGCGAATGACACACACACACACACACATATATATATATATGAGTACTGCTACATCCACAAAAAAATTTCACAAACTGATGTAGCTTCATCTGACCTGTTAGATCTACTTCACAATAAAAATAATTTTACAATCTGACGAACTATATCAAACCACATCAGTTTGTGGAATTATTTTTGTGTAATCCATTTGTGGCTAGAGCATTTCCCTATATATATATATATATATATATATATATATATATATATGTAAACATTGTACAATAGCTAATTTCCTAAAATCATAGTGTTGCTGATTTTGTGCTAATTAAGTGTGACCCTGTCAAATAGTCTCCTTGATTTTAGTTAACCAACTTGTATGGAATGTAATTAAATGAACTATCATAGACTGAAGTAGCTATTCAGCAGATGAATAAGAAGTGGTGGGCTTTGAATACTTCCCGAACTAGTACTTATATCTTGTTTATTTTTCTATATATTAGTTTCCTTTATCTCTCCCTTTTTTTTTCCCTAATTTCATCTGCTTTGTGCTACAGTTCTGTGCGAGAACATATGTCATAGAATCTCAATTGGTATGTACGCTTTTTTATTCATTTCTATACAAAGGTGGCATGCACATACGTTAATTCACATACGTTAAGGCTATCACTTAGTGCAAAGTCACTTCATGAAGTCAGTCCTTTACACGAAACCAGTCCACAGAAAGTTGAGAGTTGTTTTATCTTTAGAGAAATCTGCTTACCTATGGGTGCTTTTCATTGTTTTCAAGATGCAGCACATGTGGGTGCCATTGGAGACTGATTTCATTTTTTCTAACCTTTAAGCACTAAGAGATCCTAGTAGTAAGTATTTTCTTACGTGCTTGACTTTGTCTTTTGGAAAAAAGTCCACTACTTATTAGTTTCATGAAAATCTAATGATTGAGTTAGTTTGGTAATATTATATTGGGTTGAAGCTAAAATTTTCTTGTAGGATTTTCTCAGCTAAGGTGGAATGTTATTGTTCATTGCTCTCAAATTTTATTTATGCAAACATAGATGTACAATCTAGTGAAGTAAGCTCAGTTGAGAGGTTTTTTCTGAAATGCTCTTGTTTATTTCACAAATCTGTAAGGGAGGTTTAATAATCTGTAAAATGAGCTTATTTCACCCTAGTTTAAAAATATATTTTGATGAGCTTATTTCGACCTGTCTACAACCACAAACCAAAATGAATGATTTGTAAAAGCTTTTCTGTTGCCATTCAAATTTCACAATAAAATTTTATCCACCTGGGTCTACCAACATGGCTTTTAGTTATTATTTTTTATTCGAAATTTTATTTATGCTGCATGGAGCTTTATCACAGAGAAAGAAAGTGGACTTTTTGGATGGCCTTGGTTGTGTGGACCATGTAGAAAGTAAAATAGTAATACTCAAACAGGCATTTTATCCCATTTCTTTAACTTTTATGTGGTGATGATTAAAGTTTAAGCCTGTAGAAATGTTGCAACTTCATGTATGATGAATTTTTCACATAAAGAGGCACGATGATCACCCTATTCTCTAAGTATTTTCACATCGCAATTCTGTTTTTCAGAGGTTGCATATAGAATCAATTTCCAATCAATTGCAAGTTCCATTTGCCATGAGAGGAACAAGAAGAGGAATTGGTGTACATGCCCGAATGATAGAAACTCGCATACGCGCAAATCAAGGGAACACATGGAGTGGTCCAACTCCTCAATCGCAGCCTAGTAGGTGGACATGAAGGGTTGAGCGTCCTGAATCATCTGATGACTCAACACAGCCCCAATCATTTGATGACTCAACACAGCCCCCAGATATGGTTTTAGGTACTGAGTTGCCTGAAATTAGCAATGGTCCAGAAACAAGGCTTGAGAACAATGGTAATAAGTATAGACTGATGTGGGAATTACAAAGAATTTAATATTCATTGCTCATGGATTTGTCTACAATATCTATTAATGTATGAATTGGTTGGACAATGATTAATGCTGGAATTCAAACTGTCCATTTATTATCTGCTCTATTCAACTAGGAATGTTGTTGTCAATAGAGATTCCCCACTCATTTAACACTTATGGAATGTTAATAAAAATTGTAAAGACAAACCTAATTAACCAGGAAACACTCACGGTTTGGCTGCTCCATTGTGCAGTTTGTTTAGTGATTCTTATTTATTAATCATTTATGTCAACATGTTAATGGTAGGGAAACAAACAATGTGAAGGTGTCGTGGACCAGCTGGGTGCACTGAGTTTATGAAGCTTCGTAAGCATGGTCTTATTCCTTCGAAAATTAATGATGGTGAGAGGGCACCATCATATGAAAATGCGGTGTTCTTTACAACAAGGGTAACATGGATTATCAAGCATCATGCAACCATGGTTCAATATAGTTGGGATGTTGTTGATGCACAAGAGAAAGAGGAGCTGATCAATCGTGTCCGGGTATTGAGTTGCTTTGATCATAATATACTTGCCACAGATCCTTTGAATATATTTCATAAGATTATGTC